>NC_143406.1:3911837-4224005 GCF_052110815.1 Crocodylus siamensis | reverse complement strand
CAGAACCAGAATGCAGTGTGTGACCTAGAGATATTGAAACTGTGTGGATTGGAAGTTATACAAGGTCTGTTTTGAATATATGTAAAGCCACTCCCCAGGATTGGAAATAGCTCAGATGTGGGCAGGGGGTATGTAATCAAACAAAGCATATCTGTCACGTACGTTAGGATTCTTTTTTTTAATTACTTATTCATGAATCAACCACCGTAGTTGCTGAAGGGTTCAAGACAGTGAGATGAGCAATGTCTGTCCGCCCATTTTTGTCCAAAGTAAGAGTAAGGATCTTGGACTTCAGAAAAGCAGGCTTCAACTCACTCAGGGGACTGATAGGTAGGATCCACTGGGAGGCCAGCCTTAAGGGGGATAGGAATCCAGGAGAGCTGGTTGGAGAGCTGGAAACCTTACTGAGGGCGCAGGAACGAACCATCCCAATGCTCAGGAAGACTAGCTAGTATGGCAGAAGACCAGCTTGGCTTAGCAGGGAACTCTTCAGTGAGCCAAAATACGAAAAGGAAGATTAGAAATGGAAATGTGGACAGACAACTAGGGAGGAGTAGAAGAGTATTGCTGTGCCAACAGTGTACCCTTATTGAGAAGAAGGCTAATGGCATACTAGGCTGTATTAGTAGGAGCATGGCCAGCAGATTGAGGGAAGTGATTATTCCCCTCTATTTGGCATTGGTGAGGCCACATCTGGAGTAGTATGTCCAGTTTTGGGCCCCCCACTACAGAAAGGATGTAGACAAGTTGGAGAGTGTCCAGCGGAGGGCAATGAAAACAGTTCAGGGGCTGGGGGAACTGGACTGATTTAGTCTGGAGAAGAGAAGACTGAGGGGGATTGAATAGCAGCCTTCAACTCCCTGCAGGGGGGTTGCAAAGAGGATGGAGCTGGGCTGTCCTCAGTGGAGGCAGATGACAGGACAAGGAGCAATGGGCTCAAGTTGCAGCAAGGGAAGTTTAGGTTAAATATTAGGGGAAAACTCTCACAAGGATGGTAGTAAAACACTGAACAGGTTACCCAGAGAAGTGTTGGAGTCTCCATCTGTGGAGGTTTTTAAGGCCCATCTACAAAAAGCCTTGGACAAGGGGTTGGAAAAGATGACCTTCCGAGGTCCCTTCCAAACCTAAGTTTCCATGCTTCTAAGTAGTAATCCAGAATATGGGCATGTGTGAGAAACCAGTGGTATCAAATCTGACAGTCTCATATTGTGTCTGATGGAGAAATCCAGTTTGAACTGAAATAGGTCCTAAATAGAAATGTTGCTGGTGTGCTTTTACTCTGAATGTTCTGCCCAAGGAACTCTGTGCATGTCTTCCCATATAGTTGTATTATGAATTGGTTTGATCTGTTTGAGGATGGGCTTTTCAAAAGTGCTACAACTACTTAAAGCATGCATCCCGTGGATTTTTCAATTAAACCTGTTCTCCTAAGTCTCGGTAAGTGCTTTTGAAAATTCCACCTTTAAGGATTGTCCACACAGATAAAATAGCTCTTCTGTTATACACATCTAATCTACTTAAGACAGGGACTAAACTTAAACTGCAGAAAGACAGTTAATGCAGGGTAAGTGTGTCCTCAATGAGAATTAGTACCAAATGGTTATTGCACTTTAAATTCACAGCCCAATTTATTCCACAGTAATTTCCCACATAGACAATTTACTTAGTCTTTTGATTTCCTGTTGTGTTTGAATTCAATATCATCCATGTGTGTGTTAACCAGTTTTCATTATTCTATAAGGAGATTCGTCCTGAAGTGCCTCCAAGGCTTTGGCTGCACAAACTTGCTTAAAATTTAAATTGAAGCTGGAAGAATCCAAGACCCCTTATTTGCGCCTAATTAAATCTTGTGTAAATTCACATCCTTATTTAAGCAGCTGTAGCTGTTTGTAGCAACTACCCTTAAGAACAGACTCCTAAAAAAAAGCCCCATTAAAAACAGTGATGGATTTGAGATGTTTCCAGTTTGGACTGGAGGAACAGAGTGAATATAAATACATCTAGTGAGATTATAAAACCCTTGGCTCACTGTACCTTGGTTAGTGAAATCATCAGACCTTTCACCTTATGACACAGACTTAAACTCATGCAATCTTGTTACAACCTGCTTTACCTCTGGAGTCCATATAGGAAACTCGAGGCAGGGTTGTTTCTTTCTTAAATTTTAAGAAACAGGCTGCATCACAGGGCAGTTTGGTCTGGCATCAGATTTTAGTGTTATGTCTTTGATTTCAGAGGGAGACAAAAAGAAAAACCTCGGTAGCACTGAACCACTGGGGGGAAACTACCACCACTGTCACTGACAACAGTAATGATAAATCAAATTTACATCGGGCCTCCTCTAGAAAGGCCTCGGAGCACTTTACAAATGGCATAAACAGGGATCTGTTAACCTACCACTGAAGTACAACTGCCTCTGTAGTAGACCATGGCAGCTCCATGCAACCTTTTGACAGTGGAAGAGTTAGGTAATTTAATTAGTGCTGCTGATATGAAAGTCAACCTAGTTTATTAACTTCAGGAGAGTAATTTGTGCAGCATCCCTTTGCGTTAAAGTGAGGACTAGTGATTTGGACAAGGGCACGTAAGAAATCAGGGGGAGTGTTGGGGACTGAATCCAGATCTGATTCTCAGTCTTGTACTTCAAAAGCAAAGTGACCCTTCTGCTTGCCTGCTGGTGAAATTACAGGAGGAATAGTAGAGACACATAATCCATTCACCTGAACAGAATCCAGGCCAGACTTCAAGACTAGCACCAGTGTTGAGGACATTAGTGTTAGACCTCATCTGAAAGACAGCCCCTCCAGTAGTTCAGTGTCCTTAACCCTATAATGATCAACTCCAGTTCTTGGGTTCTCCTTCAAGGTCTATCAACCAAGTACTAATACGATCTGTCTCTCCTTACGATGACATAGTGGTTAGATCACAAAGCTAGGCAGCAGGACTTCCGGATTTCAGTCATAACCCTGCCACGTGCTGATTTTAATCTTGACTCAGGTCACTTCATGTCACTTTCTTGGCATTGTCCACTGCAAAATGGCCATAATCAAATTCACGGTAACATTCAACTCATTTGCTTCTACTTCAGGGGTTGTTTTACATTAGCTGTTGCACATATAGCACCTCTTGAGATGAAAGGCTATATCATACTGATGTGCCCACAGCTCAGGGCAGTATAGCAGCAGGCTTTGCCCTTATACATTGCAAATTGCAGATCCATGCAGTTTCCCTCCTAACTAATGGCTATTGCAGATGCTCTACTCATCCCTGTGTGTGCAAATTTTTTTTAATAGAGTGTACATCAAGTTGTTTGTCCCAGTAGCATCATGCAGCCATGAACTGTTACTGGATGAGCTTTCAGCAAGGCAGTGACAAGCAGGTTATACATTTGACTGCAGAAGCATGAGGTGACTATTTATTCTCCAGGAACAGAGATCAGCGGCAGTCTCCACTTTGTGGTCTGGCTACATTTACCTTAAGCTCTGTGGATCACAGTCAGATAAAGGTTTGTGTGGATGCCAGTCCACAGTAATGCCATACATTGCAGTGGATTTACTCTGATGCAATTGAGATCAGAACCTAAGCCTGAGCATTTTTCTAGAGAGCCCAGTATGAATCTGGATCAACTTGATGAATGATTTGCTTTGGAAAAAAGATGCGAATGGCAGGACTTCTTCTGGGAGAACTGAATTGTTTGTTGAGGCTGAACAATTCTGGGATGCTGCAAGTGATAAAACAAGAAGGCAAACTCTCTGTAGCTTGAGCCTGATCAACAAGATGATTATCTGGTATAGCCATTTGTGGATGACCAAAGCAAATGTGTTTTCCATTGCCATAACACTGGGATATGTTGTTGGTATCTAAGGATACATGGAGGCTGTGGTGTCTAAGAGGGTTTTGTAATAATGTGATTATTATTCAACCCTGAGACCAGGGCAAGACCTTTCAGTTCATTCCCCTCTCCTTGAAGTTGAGCTTATGAGTTGGCTACCCCAATGCAGCCACTGCCCATCAGCCCATCGGAAGAGCTGACAGTCACAGTTACTGGTCCAAGGGGCCCAGATTAAACGGGAGGCAAGGTTCTAGTTCAGCCAGGTTCTTGCTTAGATATGAAAGACCTTATCTCCAGTAGGCTGGCTTCTCATTTGAATCCTGTCTCCTCTTATCTGATAAGGTAACTTGCTGTCTACATTTTGATCGTGCTTCTCTGCTATAACACTAGGAAGCTGACCCCTGTATTAATGACTCTTTAACTTATCAAGAAAATGCATTTTTTCCCAGAGTTGTCTGTCTTTCAACATCACCTTTCTTTCATCTCACTGCAGTTGACCGCAGTGGAAATCTGGGACCTTGGTGTTCATTAACCAGTGGGGGATCTCCAGCAGCAAAAGGCAGCATTGTAAGGGCAGCCCCCCATCTAACTTCCAGCAGAGGCTGTAGTTATTGCCTTGATTTGCTACTTGAAGGAGCTATCTGGAATGTATCGCGGTCTTTCCCTCCCCCTCCTTTTCATTCTGCAAAGCTTTAGCTCTGCTAAAAGCAGCTGTTGAAATAAAAGCAATTTACAGCCATGTTTAGAAAGAGAAGGAAGCGGAATTACGAAGGTTGAGCCTCTCTGTTTTTTCAAGTCTGATTCCAGCCCTGCCAAACATCACCTTTATACCCCCTTCCACTGAACCACAACATCTGCTCAAACATGAATTCATTCATAACTTCAGTTTAGCACCAAACAGTTCTAGTCCAAAGGGTAATGGAGTGTTTGATCCTGCACTTTTAACATCAGAACCATTCAGTGGGAGCAGGGTCATGTTCATATTATACTCTTAAGAAATAAATAGGAATGCACTGACAACTTGCAAATGGTGTTGGAATCACCACCCTGGGGCTGAAGTCTGATTTATCAGGGAACACATCCAGCCCAACTTGGAAATAACACTGATACCTGGATCTGGAGGGATCATTGATAGGGATGATGAGGATTGTTTGCTGAGGCAGCCAATATGAGTATCAGATGATTTTGTGGGCACATGTCTACTGCGAACTGTATTTGGACCACCTTATTCATTTTGTGTAGACTTTCTTTAATAGCTGTTGACAGTCTAAACTTGGCTGGATTTAAATCTGAATCATAGAAGAACTCACCTCTGACCCACCAGAACCATACCTAAGCGATCCACCACCATATTTCATACTGAAGGTCCAGTTCTGCTCAGTGGGACATTATTGAATGCTCTGCACAACAACTAAAAATGTTTTGCATATTCTGCAGACAGCAAAAATGTGTATAATGTGTACATGGACCATCTATAGGCATTCAATTGTTTGATTTTATTTTTTTTTCCCCCCCTTTTCTTTATACAAGCTGCAATCCTTTAGGAAGGGCTTTCCAGGTAAGTAACCTACCATGATTAATTCAAACCAATGGTTTGATTTTTATACTTTTAAATCTAAGTGTTGTTAACGTCTGCACTCGCATGATAGTGTTTACTGTTCCCCAGCATGAGATTCAGTGCCAGGAATCAGGATATTGCAAAAAGATTACAGAGCTGTGTTGTTGTTTGTCAGGCTTTTGCATCAGCTGTTCTGATCAGCTTTTCTTCCCACCCAGAACTGCAGGAGCATCAAGGAGAAAGAAAGAAAGAAAGAAGAAATTGAAACGCTACTTGCTGATTGGCTTGGCAACTGTTGGAGGTGGAACCGTGATCGGTAAGGGTGCCTGGGAATTCTGGGACCAACTGAGCGCTGCACAGAGCAGAGTGGGAATTCTGCATCGATGCATTCAGCTACAGCAGCCCTGCTCACATTTGAGCCCTAGTACTAATTCTACCATATTCATTACTTGGTCAGGTGGGATTTTCTTCCCCTGTCAATTTTATACTGTTGTAACGCCGTTGACTTCCATGGAGTTACTTTTGATGTACACTGGAGTCTCAACATAAAGATGCTGTAGAATAAATGTACTTTTTTAGATGATTTTTCCAATTCAAACTTCAGCTCTATCATTGAGAGTTGGCCTATTGAAATTGGTTTGTAAATCAGGTGTATTAAAAACATAGGGCCGGATCATCAGATCGACTAAACTGTAAACAACAGCTAAGGCTCTGGGCCATGAAAAAAATATTTCTCCTACTATATCCTGGTGTCAGAAGAGAAGCAGAAAAAAATCTCCCCACTTTCCCAGTCCAGGGTGAGGTAAAGCTAGCTCATCATCGTAAATGGAGATGCCTTGATTTTACTTCTGCTAGCATAAGTATAATGGTAGAGATTTTTCCATTCACTTCATTGGAGATGCTCTTCATTATAAATTGGTGTAAACTAGAGAAAAATCCAGGTGGAAATTCAGGGAATGGGAATGGTCTTTTTCCAAGTTGTGATGCATCAGTGTTGAATCACCTATCAGGGTGGATGATCACTGCACTACACAGTTCAGATTTTGTAGTGGGATATAGTGGATAGCTGCTCTGCAGTAGAAGTCTAACCTCTCTCCTGGCAACCCTTTGTGCAGCATAAAGACATATAAAGGGTTTTCTCCACAATGATCATGCACTGCAATTCATTCCTCTTGCACCTTTAGGTTTGACAGGGGGTCTTGCTGCCCCTCTGGTGGCTGCTGGAGCTGCAACTATCATTGGAAGTGCTGGGGCAGCAGCTCTAGGTTCAGCAGCTGGAATTGCTGTAATGGCATCTCTCTTTGGAGCAGCAGGAGCTGGCCTTACAGGTAAGACCAGTAGTTTCTTTGATTTCTAAACCACCAAGCCATAGGAGAATATATGCAAAGCCAGGCACTCTAGGCCTAACTTGAGAGTGTTAAGTCTGCCAAGGCTATTGTGGACTACTCACTTTACTGCTAAAGCAGTGGCACTTAATCTAGGATTTCTCTTGCTGCCTGTGATCTCACAGCCATGCAGTGGCTCTGTTCCCAAGACTGAGATGTTGTGCAGCATCGTCATGACAGTGTAGCACTTGCCCTGAGGGAAAAGACACTCTAAATCAGGTACTGTAGGCATCCATCAGCACATAGACAAGGTACATTTGTCTTTGGGCTTGTAGATAACCAAGGTAAGTAGAAATGTTCTGCTTGCGTATAAGAGTCATAAGGAATCGATCACTTATCTTCTAGCAGCTGCAAGAATTACAGATGCAAAATCCGAATAGAGAAATGACACCCCTAAAATCACTGATTGGTTTCAACAAGTTTGAGAAGTTTTAGTAATGGAAAGGTCCTGTCAAGTCAGTGTGCTACAGGGGAGAAGGAAAAAAGATATGTACTTAGAAATCTTGTGGAAGTTCTTGGCATTTGCTAAAAGTGAATCTTCTTCTGCCTCCAAACCAGAAAGTTTGAGATTTTTTTTTAATATTGCAGGGAAGTGTAAGCTCGATGAGCTAACACTTAAGAACAGATTTGGAATAAGTTTAAAATTTAAAAGCAGAGATGAATAGAAGATAGTGAGATTTGTATAATTCAGAGTTCTGAGGAAAAAAGAGGGGTGAATTATTACATATAAATGAAGAAACACGAGTGTAACATCAACTGAAACAAACTGAACTGTCAGCGATCGAAAGGAAGAGAAGAAAAGCACGCAAGACTTGTGGACATTGCCTTGTGGTAAGGGAGCACTGTTGATGGAAGATACATATCTGTCTGTGTATATTTTGGGGGATTGGATGATCTTTAAACATTAAATGGTTAGTCAATAAGTTGGGTTTGTTAATAAATAAAGTTAAAGTAACATTCTGCCTTGTTTCAGCTTCTGGAAAGATGTTTTAATGAAGAGCAGTTTTATTGTTTATATCTGGTCTGGAGCTGTAATTCATTGTGCTGTAATCTCCTCAGATCACTCAAATTAAGCACAAGCATACTGGCTCAATAACTGAGTCAGAGACCTCAAGAGAGTATTAGCGTTTGTATTATCTTTTGGAAAAATAGAGAGAGAAATAAATATTTTTATATTACTATTATCATTATCAATTTCTGCTGTTGGCAGACCCTGCCATTGATTATAATTTCTGCATATATAGGATACAAGATGAAGAAACGTGTGGGAGCCATAGAGGAGTTTGAGTTCCTCCCTTTAACAGAAGGGAAACAGCTTCGTATCACAATAGCCATCACTGGATGGTTGTGTACTGGCAAGTATGGTAAGCGCAAAATGAGGAAACCTAGACCAAGTTTTGGAGAGGGGGTTTGCATTGCCAGCTTGTGGGAATTTGTGTTTCTGTGGCACTGATGAAATGCCCCAGGATTAAGCTAACGTGTCAAAATACTGTGGGCTAATATTAAGCTCTACTTGCTTAGGATTATGCAGATAGGTTGAAAATGTAAAAGAATGAGAATTTGGCATCTTTTGCAATGGATTCCACGGGACATTTCATCTCCAGGTCATCATCTCAAGTCCATTCAAAATTAATAATAAATGAAAGGTGGTACAGCATCGTGGTTGTTGGGTATTACATGTTAGGCCCGACGTACAGAGTCTTCAGTGCCCTTTATCCAGTTTATATAGAGGGGTTTCATAACTCAGAAATGATCAAAACAGCTGGCATTGTTTGGAACTCAAAGCAGGCCAGAAGGTAGGAATTAATTTGTGACTTAGAGGTGAGCACAGATCCCTCTTTATGGCAAGAGTTCTGGTTTTATCCACACTGAGACCTGCTGTGAACAATCCCAGACATCACCTCTGAATGCTCAGATATGGCTCCCCCTGCCACTGTCCTGTTCCTCTGTGGCTGAACAGAATTCAGTCACTAATTAAGAAGGCTTTCTTCATCGTTTATTAAATGAGGCGAATAAATGAGAATGAGCTATATTTGATGTGAGGGCTTAAACCCCACACTGTTCCTAGTTTAGTCATTCCTTATGCTCACAAAGTAGGGTGTACATATTTCGTCTGGGCTATGGAGTCTTTTCCTCTGTTCTCATGTACCCTCACTATGAGATGTGAGATTTAAACAATGTGAGGGTTTTTTTCCCTTTAAAACTCAGACAACAGCCTCACTCAAAAGAGAAAGCAAACAGTGGATGGGAAATTGCGTGTAGAGATGGCTGTACAAAAACCAGAATGTTTCTATTAATAAACCCTACCTAAGTCTTTGCTTGAGATAATCTGACTGGTATGGATGCTTTCCAGTACCAGACACAAAATGACTTAGCCAGTCATCAGGATTCATGTTTATCCACGGGCAATTAATAGAACTCAGGTTTTTTTTCTCTCCCAGCCTGTGCCTGCTAATGAGGTTTATTGGCAAGAAGGCTCTGTCAAGTAAACCATGTTAAATACAGCGCTGCAGTGCTGAGGAGGTGAGCTAACAGCTTGCAACCTTGGAAAATGGATAATGTTATGCTACAGTATCTCACACCTGTAACTTGTCAGTAAAATATGTCAACCATGTGCTGCCGAGGCATTCAGCAAACTGGCTGAATGGCTCACCATCTTTTTCCCGTCAGGGCCATCATCATTAATATTCTGTATCCGAAATGTTAGAAGGACATCTCTTTTTGCTGCTCTTTGTTGAATCCAGTCTGCTGACAAAATCAGCAGGTCAGAAACTTCCTCTGTTTTCCGTTTCTACTATTTTCTTTTTTTATGTTCAAATGTGTTGAGATCGAACAAGGGGTTGGACTTTGCTGGAGTTGGAGGATTTCCAGGCACTGTTACTTAGTCAGCAGGCTATTTAATGAATCTGCATCTCAATTTGCCCTTAGAATGGAGTTACTGATGATCTGAACTCTTGTGGGATTTTCCATAACTAGCAACTTGTAATGAACTTTAGCACCTCAGAAATAAAACAGCTCTTTAGTTGCCTCCTTTAACAGCTTTGTCTGCATATTTGAGGTACTTATGATGCTCCCATTGCTGCAGTATCTGAATGCCACACAAATTTTAATGTCTTTTTCCTCAGGTAGGAAGTGCTTATATCCCCATTTTCCATCTAGGGAGTTGTGGCACGGAGACTGATTTATTTTTAAAGGAGTTGCTCACAAAGAGGCTTTTTAAGATCCCCCTAGGTGCCTATTTGCATGATTTGGCATCTAAAGCTCCTTTAAAAATCCAGCTCTAGTGACTTGTCCAAGGGAGGGGAGTAGAAAAGCAGGTACAGAGCCCTGGTCATCTGAGTCGTGAGCTGGGACCTTAATCACTGGCCTGTCATCCTTCCCAGTCTGGTTCTCTGTCCGTGTCCCGCACATATCAGAAAGTAGACTCCACTACTTCCAGTTCACTGACAATGAAACAGCACCTTAGTCGGTCAGTGAACAGATGCTGAGTGTAACTGTACCAGATAGCAGGTACCACGTCACCTTTCAGTCGCTGCAGTTTGCAGCACTGACCAGTTGGTTTTGTACTGTTGAGTGCATCTCAGCGTATGCTTTCTGCAGTCATTGGATGTAAACTATCCATTCTCCATCTGACAGCTGCTGGGTGGCCTGTGTGAGACGAACTGATGACATCTCAGTTTAGATCATCATTCTCCATGTGATGAAACAACCCGTTTCAAGCTATGCATAGGCCAGGAGTGTATGACATGCATAGGAATACCAGTGCGCTACACTGGCGGAGAGCTTCTAGCAGGGACACAACTATGATAGCCATTCATTTACTTCCTCTGTAATAAAATCACCCTGTACCAATAAACCTATTCATTCCATCAAGGAAGAGCGCGCACCAGCTGTGGATGCTTCCTCAGCCTGATAAAGGGTTTTTAAACCCGAAAGCTTGCTAAGAAATTTTTTTTTCCCAACTATTTACCTGGTCTCATAAAAGATGTCAGATTTACCCAGAGAACCTTGTCTACCTATGTCCTTAGACCAGCACGGCTACAACCTACACCCCTATACTAATGAATCATAATTTTGCTGGTACGTGTGTTACCACATTAGGAGATTCTGCCAGCACAGCTGTATCAATCATGAACCCTGCTGTCGGCATCATCAGAGAGGCCAAGCAATAAATAGGCCTGAAGAAGGAATTGCCCCTCTGTGGTCTGGACATGTTCATAAGCTCCACTTTAGGATTGAGGCATGCTGGCAGGGGCTAGGGTAGAAGTTGGGTTAGTCAGTCTGCTGTGTTATTGTTCAGTAAAGGAATTACAATAGGGCGTCTTAATATATTAAAAAGCCAAACTCCTATTCTGCCCCTTCACAATTTAGTTGGTATATGAACATTGTCTGTGTCCCCTCCTGACTGTCTTGCCCATGAATCCATGACAGAAGAGAGGATGGCACAGTTACTGTTTTGCAGCCAAAAAATAATTATACTGGCACTGTGTGCATTATCCATTCCTCACTCTCACAGACAGGAAGCACTACTGCTCTTGATTAGCGTCTGGGGAAAAAAAACAAGCTAAAGAGAATGAATTGATTAGAGGATAAAATGGAAGTAAATATGCAGTCTGAGTCTCTAAATGCTTTTCATCCTCAATTTTCAATAGATCTATTAATTCAGAGCCAGCATGCAAAAGCTAAGTACCAAGAAGCTAATATACTATATTGTAATACTTAGGATATTTGCAGACAAGTGGCAGATTTAAGTATTTTTAAAGGGTAAAAAAAACCTAACAACCTTAAACTGCAGGAAAAACAGTTGGGAGTGAAGGGATGGATGTGACAAGGTTTAAGCAGCTCCTGCCAGGCACAGAACATTTTCAGCTCTTTCTACAGTGTGCCTTGGGATTAAAAATGACTTTTAAATGAACTTAAAAACCACTACAGGGTAAAATCCTACATCTCAGCCATTTTAGGCTATACTCCTTGCAGCGGCTTGTCAGAATTTGGCCTAAAAGAGTAGGGAGTACAAACAATAAAATTCAAGTCCCATATTTGGTGCAAAGGATATCCTTAATATTCACCATTAGCAGCACTATTGATGCCCTTCTTGGCAGTCTTAGCATTGGACCACAGAGATGAGACCTGTGGATGGTAGCTCCTTTTAGGTTTAAGATGAGTTGGCAGGGCAGCTGTGGGGAACTGGATTAGTTTGGATCAGGAAGAGCTGTCAAACCAATGCACCGTGCACCAATGCAGCATCCTGTAAGAATGAAGCGTCTGTGCAGACGTGTCCCGCTCCACTAACATTTTCAAATACAGTGCCCAAAGAATTGAGCAAGACCTAGGTGTTCTGTTAGTTGGCAGGCTCTCGCATTTCTTTCTGGGCCCCTCGGGCCAATCAGTGTTTCAGTCTTCTCTAAAAGTGAATTCTTTGTATTCACAGGGAGTTTCACTGCACCGTGGTCCAGCATGTTGCAATCCAGCGAGCAGTATTGTCTGGCCTGGGAATCCAAGTACCTGATGGAACTGGGCAATGCTCTGGATTCTCTGCTGAATGGTTTGGTTAACATGATGGCTCAGGAAGCTCTGAAATACACTATCTTGTCAGGTAAGAACCTGAGTTATACCCAGCCAGTGGGTGTGCCTGGTCAGGTAGTTTCAGCCCTGATGGTTGTGAATCTTTCCCATTTCTTTGTGGATTCTCCCAGGAGCAGTGTCACTTGCAAATGTTGGCTCCAAGTCCACAGAGGTGCTTAGCCACATGCTTAACTTGACCTCTGAAAATCATTCCATTGATTTCACTGGGAGCTCGCCCAGGGTGAGTGTTAAATTCACCAGGACCAATGACACAGGAAGGATTCTCCTTTCACTGTGAATGTTTTCGCCATGGCTGGTGGGAGAGCTTTCTCCTCTGTAGCTGTGGTGATGTGGAATGACCTTCCTGGATCTCTCTGCCTCATCAGTTTGCCCTGTCATTTTAAATCCCAACTGGAAACATCTTTTCTCCCTTTTCTGGGGCTGTTTCTTTCCATGTTGTTCAAGCTGTGTTTTATTGGGTTGTATCACATGCTTCACACAAGCCTTCCATATGGGCAGATTTCATCCAAGTGTAATGCCTGCTTGCATTACATCTATTCACGCTCCAGAAGGTGTTGTGTACCTATGCTGTGCTTTGCCTCGCATTTAATTGCTTTGTGTTCCACTTATACCCGTGCACCGTTCCCTTGTGAGCTTTACCTGGACACTTTGCACCCAGCACGCACCGTTTTCATGTATGGTAACATGGTGCGCCACGGTCCCCACATTTTCCCTATCACATTCTCTCTGTCTGTGCACATTATGTGCATAGGTTACATCTGAAGGCAGTATTTTCTGTGTTCTCCCCTCATGCATGCAGCCTTCCTGAGATCAACTCTTGAGAAAGAAGAGTTAAAGTAGACAAAAGGTCCTGGGTGCAGCTTTTAAACACAGCAAACTCCTTCTCCTGTGTAACTTTGTTGTCCTGTTTGCTTTGTGCTTCACAGGCATCGTGACAGCCCTGACATGGCCAGCCTCACTCCTCACTGTGGCCAACGTCATTGACAACCCTTGGGGAGTGTGCCTGCATCGGTCGGCCGAAGTGGGCAAGCATCTGGCACATATACTGCTCAGTCGACAGCAGGTAATTGGCTCCAGTTATTACACCTGGAAGGAATTGTGATCTAAGAGAGGCCCTGGGTCATGATGTGTTACAGCTGTGCTAGTCGACAGCAGGAGGTACTTGTCTACGGGGAAGAAAATAAACAGGCTGAAAAATCCGAATTTGATACATGAACACTAGCCTGTGTCTCAGTCCCATGTAGGAAAAAGAGGAGAGACCAGGGCTGACCAGAAGTTGCCAACTTGGGTTTCATGTAACCCCGATCTTGGATAAATATTGAAGAGATCAGACAGCAAGTGTTTACTAGGAAGCTCTGACAGGCGGAGAGAGAGTCAGTTTGAATGCCTACACACTGTTCTTTGCAAATGAGGTCTACCTGTACTGAAGGACAGGAACCAAAATCCTTACAGTGAAAGTCTTGACATGAAACATACTGCAGTGTCTGGATTTTGTCAAAAATATGTTGAATCTAAGAAGTTTGTCGGCTGATGGGAATAAGAGGAAATTGAGTTGTTCACTGCCTGCAATGTGGACTTATGTCTAAAGCAGGTCAGGACTGAAAATTGGTGTGAAGACTCCTCTTTGCATAACTGCCATGCCACTTGACCCAGTTTGGGTAGTAGGGGAGTGAAGGCAGAGAATGTGGAGAATGAGAAAGGGAGGGAGAGCTCAGACAGCTGAAAGATGCATTGAGAGATCAGAGGTATTGGCTGTGTGGGACAATGGAAAATTACTTAGCATCTTCTTGCATAGCTGGTAGGATGAGTCAAATTCTGTCCTGAGCTACATGGCTGAAGTAATTTCATTGAAAATATTGGCTCTTATTTCTTTACTAATCTCAAACTGATGCAAGCTCAGAAATTCACCCATTATCAGTCTCAAATAAAGATCTGTTAAAGCCACTTGGAGGAGAATAAGAAAGAAATGGCTTATTCCACATTTAGGGATCCCAGTTAGCCTGAATTTTTCCCTCTAAACCTCTGTAGTTATTCAGCACCCAAGCTAAAAAGACTCCCATGAAGTACCTATGCTCCCTGCTTCCACAGAGCACAAAAGCAGTGGCATAGGATTAGCATAATGTTGTGAATAACAGGCTTTTGCCTGTTGCCTTCTCCAGTGCTTTGTGGGTCCACAGGCACAATGATGCTCATTTATCATCTGCTTCTGCTTGGAGGCAAACAAAAGGCATGAGGGAAAAGATGGAATTCACATGAGAAGAGTGAGAGAAAGATCTGCACATACAACATGGGGGAGAGGGGATGGTAGAGGAACAGCAGAAGGTGCACTGGAATAAGCTGCGAGAGAACTGCCGTGGGCTGGCACCTCAAGGAAAAGACCCAGTAAAACCAGTTCTGTAATATGAGCATCACTCCCATCTGACAAATCTGAAATTAAATTTCTGCCCAGCTCCTGCTGGTATTAGTTGTGTTGTTGCCAATGTGGAGGTAATGAGTGCAGGCCTAGCTCTAATGGCCATACGTCCAGTTTACAGATAGGCTAGTCAGTGTCTACTACAGATGAGCCGTAGGGGAGCCATAGAAGAGAACTGAATGTCATAAATAACTGTGAAACAGAGTGGAAGCAGCAGATTTCATTGCTAATAAAAACAGACCGAAGGAAAGGCAATAAAGAAAGGCCTTGTTTGAAATAAATTTGCTTTGACTATATTTCATACTGTCTTCTACCTTTTGGTTGTGGTTAAAGCTCAGATTCCTTCTTTGTTGTAGATCCTTGTTAACAATAAGTTTCTGGACCCATCACCTGTTAAAGCAAGCTTGGAGGAGAATGAGAACAAACTTTTTTTTTTAAAATTCTCTGATATAAAAGTTTTCTCTGATTAAAAAAAATCCCCAATTTTCAGATCAAATTAAGTACCCCAAAATCCACATTTTTCCCTGATCAAAATGAAACACCCTAATAGATAGATAGATATAGTGGTATTTCATTCTGATCAGGGGAATGTGGATTTTGGGTTACTTTTTAATCCAAAAATTGGGGATTTTTTATTGGACAAAGCTAGGATCCCTGTTCATCACGGAGCCAAAAAAACCCACTTTTGATTTTTAATATCTCTCCCTTTTTGAGCTAATAGAAATTCTTATTGAGGTATTTTAAAATAAAATCTTACTCACTTGGGGTAGAAGGCCCACATCACGTCTTCCTAACAGTAAGCAAGACAGCAGCTATACAGCTTGAAAGATAGAGTGGGTCAACATTTTCCAGCCAAAAAATGGACCAAAAATTCCTGCCAAGGAATGGAGTTTCATCAAAACCCATTTTTTCCCCCCAGGAAAGCTTTGGTTTTGATGCAACTTTTCAATTGGAAATTTCAAAATAAAATGGAATTTCCCTTTGAAATATTTGTTTTATTTTGCCTCTTGATATTGATTTTACTTTTAGGGATGCCAGCATTGAGCCTGATTTTTATCCCTGTTTATATCCGTGTAAGGAGGAAATGGCTCTGTTCATTAGTACCTTTACACAGAAAAAGTGAAAGAAAAAATGTGTCCAATATCTCCTGCAGGCCATTCAACATCTGATTTTTGTCTTTCTGATATCAGTTGTCGGTTCCATTAGTGCCAGTTGAACTTCTCCTGATTTTAAACTGCTTTAAATGAGAGGAAAGTCAGACTCTCAAACCCAGTGATATAGTCTTTAAGGCTGTATACAGAAGGATTGCATTACAGTGGTCCAGAACAGGGGAAAGTGTCACAAAAGCCTGGGGAGAGAATTTTTCTTTCTCCCCAAATGGAGACTGTAAACGGCCCTGCAGACAACTAGAACTATGGGAGGCAGAGTTCAGGAACCTCATTAACAAGTTCCCAGCATTCATGTTAAATGCATGGAGCACATACTGACCCTGATGAGTCCTGTAGATAGTTTCCCTGAAACCCCCCCTTTAGCTTGTCTGCATTAAGCTTAACCTGATTTGCTTACATCTATTCCTCATCTTGGCTAAGCCTAGGAAAACATACACTAATGACAATCATATAAGCATAAGCCCCTCTGTTTGCCTTTCCATGGAAAATGGCTTGCTGGGCAGCGTTAACAGTTATGAGAACATATGTGACCTGCCAGATCCATTAACCCAACAGGCATTGGAAAGGCATCACGCTGCCTCCTTGCACAGCTCTGCCAGTACTTTTCATTTAGTGGCAGTTGTGAGTTCATGGAGGAAGAAGGCTTTAAAATGCCATAGTGAGGTGGAAGCCGTTTTTTCCCCTAGTCACGAAGATGGCAGCAGTTGCTGTAACAAAACCAAGGAGTTCATACAAACTTGTATCTGAGCTTGATTCACTGCCTCAAAAAGAAACGCTTTCCAGCACATCTGTCGTTCCTTTGCCACATGTGGTTTTGCATCCTTGTGAATTAAAACAGCAAGTGAGTAAGCAAACGTATTATTCTGTTAAAAGGAGCTTTCTTAGAGGCATTTTGAGGACCTTGACATTACTAAAGTAGAAGGAAAGAATGTAGGCCCTGATCCAGCAAAGCACTTAGCTTAAAATTAAATTAAATGTAAACTGTGCTTAACTGAAAGAAGATAAAGAGAACCATGGTAGTCAATGGCACTGCTTACATGCTGAAAAGTTTAAGCCTGTGCTTAAATGCTTATTTGGATCATGGCCAAAGGGTCACTGCTTCCCAGCCCTTTCTTCCCAGGTCTATGGGAATATTTAGCAACCTTTTTACCTGCCTTTTTTTTGCCTGTGCCTCTCTCTCCTAGGGCATGCGGCCTGTTACCTTGATTGGCTTCAGTCTGGGTGCAAGGGTCATTTACTTCTGCCTTCAAGAGATGGCTCAAGAGAAAGGTAGGGTCCAACAATTAACTTGCTTCCCATTTATTCTTCTTCTGCATTTCTGTATGAATTTGGTGGTGGATGTTGTGCCAGTGACTCAGGAGAGCCAAGCTTCTACTGTAGCCATAGAAAGACAGTACAGTCATACACCACAACCTCACGCTGCTTCACTCTGAACCTGGATGGACAGCCCTCCGGGGCTGAAAGAATAGTCCAGTCTCCACGTCCTGTTCATGGCTACTTTTCTGAATCATTCAACAAAGGTGCCAGGTATTGGTGGTTGCGAATCTATGTAGACAGCTCTGCAAGGAAAGTGTAGGGATTATTTAGTGTTAGGCCAAAAGAGATGGAACCTGCTCTTTTCTGCAAATACCAGGTATTCAGTAGGTTTGAGCAGTGCACACATGACTAGACCACTGCAATGCACAGGAGTAATTCAGACCCCAGGGCAAAGCTCACATGAAGTGACCTACGGATCAGTGCATATTAAAACAGCAAGGCAACATGTGGTCTCACAGCTCAGCTCCTTTCTGTCAGTAGTATATATAATCCATGAAGGGCAGTGGTCTGTGGGATGCAGTGATGCTGAAAGGTATGGACCATAGTTTCCTATTTTATTCTGTCTCGGAGCTCCCCCACCACTCCAGCCAAAGACAGCCTGCGAAACAGCATCTGCCGGTTCTGGAAGGCAGCAAAAGTAGGCATGAATAATTTCTGCCCTAGTGAATTTATATTCGTTGCAGGTAAGTTTGCAGCCGCTGATATTTATTTCCCGGGATGTTTCCTTTGATATAAATCCACAGCGTAGTTTTGAAATACACGCAGAGTGAAATACTGCTGCCACTTACACAATGTAAATGCGGGATCCCTCCACTGACTTAGATAGAGTTGCTTCTACCTAACACCAGTGTAACCCACAGTAGTGTTTGGCCATCTGTCTGCAAACAGTTCTCCTGATATCCTGTGATGTTTGGCTGGTGGATCTGTTTGTGAGCTTCCCACGCTTCGCTGTGAACTTGGCAGAAGATGCTTTGCCTTTATTGGAAGTTCTCTGTAGCTATTGTATCTGATTCCATGAGTCCTCCCTTCCACTTAAGTCATTGAAATGCTGCTGTCATTTGCTATTTTCATGGTAATTTTTCCCTAAAGTCAGGCATAAAACCATCTGTCAGTTTATTATCAGTGTGGTTTTTGTTTATTAATAGATTCTATTTTTAATTCAGAAAAAAAGAATAAAGTCATAATGATCAGTTGATGTAAATTGCATGTTGAAGTTGAGTCAGTCGTGTGTATGCAGCCTTCCCCCATAGCCAATTTAATTCATTAACCATTTAGCCTCACAGAATGTAGCTAATAAGTAGGGAGCTTTAGCCAAGCAAATACTCACTAGCAAGCATTAAGCCAGCATGAGGGAACGAAGGAGAAGGTCAGCTTCCTTTCTGTTTACAGCCATGTGCCAAGATTTCAATCCTGGCTTCAGTTGAACAACCCCAAAGAAAGAGATACCGACCGGTGTAACGCACGGGGTGTGATTCTGCAGTCACTTGCAGCAAAAGAAACCTTCCTCAGGGCCCCTCTGCGTTCTCTGTGGTGAAACTCAATCCCATATCGGGCCCCACATTTACTTTTTTGTCCTCAGTGGTCTGAAAATGTCAAGGACTGAGATGTTTTCAGGGTTTCGTTAGCCGTTAATAGCCTGCAGTCTCCCTCAATGGGACAGCACAGCACCATGGCTAAGTAACACGTGAAAGGGAATCATTAGGGTTATTTTGGCTTGTTGCCATTCTAAAGAAATCTGAGCATCATAACTACATAGCACAGCAGCTCCCCACTGCACATTGATTTCCAGCTCTCTAATTGAATTATGAAAGCTGAGTTGCTCGAGAGACTGAAAGCAACATGTTTAGTGCAGATGGCCAGTGAATTCTTCAAATGCACATTCCAGCAGCAAGCCACACTAAAAAGGAAGCAGTGACCTGGGACATCTGGGTCTGGTTTGGATTTGGACGCTAAAGATTCATATAAAATCAACCTCGGGCTAAGTCTCCCCAGTCTCTGTTGTATACAGACTCCAGGGGCCATTCCATGGCAGTGTTAGAAGAGAATTTGTGGAAACAGGGTGGGGGAGTTTCCCAGCTCTTTGTAGTAGGCACCTCGGCTGTGCTGGGCACCATTTCCTCGACTAGTAAGTGCTACAAGGCCTTCATGCTGGCTCGCTCCAAAGGTATGGATTTACTGTGTAAACCTCAGGATGTTGATTTATACTAATCCTGTCCAATTCACACCATGCTGTTTTTCTCATCTTAAGTTGCATTACTAGTTTTACACACAGTTAATCCACTTATCCAATGGAACAATTTTCCTAATCACAGGAATACTCCCTTCACTTGAATTTTGGCCCAGGAAATAAAAATTCCAGTAATCCATTCCAATCCCGTATTGTTGTCCGTGTTCTCTTCTCCACAAGTGTGTAAGAATAGTATATTGAACAGAAGTGAAAAGTCACACATTACATATGTTATATTAATAATGAACATAGGGTTTCATGGAATAGTATAGGTGATGATAGTGTCTTTCTACCACGTATCTCCATCTTCAGCCCAATAAAGCCCCATGTATGTAACCTTCCAAATCCCTATTGGAAAGATGACAAAATTGATCCCAAAAAGTGGTCATGACTTGCAGGTTCAGCTTGCATTGCCCATGCCATTTCCAGCACTATTTTCCTTTCACTAGACGAATGGAGCTGCTCTCATTACAGAAATATTATTTAGTAGCTTGCAGGCAGTGGGAATTGGTAATCTCATTGGACCCCCCCGATACTCTCATACCAAATCCCACTAGAATGCATATTATCTAAGCATTTGGACAAGTGGAATAAAAGCTTTTTTCCTTTTCACTTGTCTGGAAGGAATCAATGATATTCATGAGTCAGAAGCAAAAAGAGGCTGCAAAATGTATTAAACCCAAGAGGGGCTGACTGCCTGAATCTTTTCTTTGCACATTTTGTCCAGAATCATTATATTTTTCATCTTCTTGTGCATATGGGCTTTACTATCCTTCATCGGTCAAAGATTTGTGGACCATGGGACATGTATGATTAAGCAGCATGGTCATAACCAGGTGTATCAGTGATCTATATTCTCAGGCTTCGCTCCTTATATACTAAGGTTGAGCATCTTCATTTTAAGAAGGAAACAAGCAGCACAAAGGATTTCCAAAACGAAGCTTAGCTCAAGTATTAAGGATCCTGATGCGTGAGCTACTTGTTCATTCAGTTGGCTTACATTACTGATAAGAGATTTATTATCCTGACTGGAATTTTTTTCCCATGCACATGGCTCTGGTTTTTTTCATTGCCACTGCTCGCAAATGCAGCATTCTTCTTTTTCAGAGATTAAGCTAACAAAATGAGATTGCTGTTCTCCAGTCTCTTAATATGAGGGAAATTTGTTTTGTAATTAAGAAACAATGCCCAGCAAGCTCATTTGGGATTCCTGTCAGGAGCTGGAATTTGCATCATAGTCAAATGGGGCTGAATGATGCTTTTCTGCTCTGGGCTCCAAGTCATTACTGCTGTTAGGGCAAAGAAGTGGTCTGTAGTGGTGTTAAGGAATCAGCACCTCCTGGGTCATGACTTGATGCACTAGGTAGTTGCTCTCACTTTTATTTGTTCATGACCCAAAATCTCTTGTTATATAAACTAAGTAAACTATCCAGATCAAGGCCTAGGCACAGTGAGACACTGTTTAGCAGTGGAGAGTGCATTTGGCAGCGTACATAGTACATGGGATGGGATTCTAGTAACTATATCTTGTCCTAACAAGAAATGCTGCTTGTCATCCTTCTAGACTCTGAAGGAATCATCGAGGATGTGGTCCTATTGGGAGCTCCAGTAGAGGGAGAAGCCAAGTACTGGAAAGCTTGCACTAAAGTGGTATCAGGAAGGATCATAAATGGCTACTGCAGGTCTGTAGAATCGCAGTCCCTCATCTCATGCTGGTTGGGTCGCTTCATTCCTTTTAACCATTTCGTAAGAGAATAGTTTTGGAGCTAGTGAAAACATTGGTCCAACAAACCCAGAGACTGAAGTGTTAAGGCACTCTCAGCTGACGGCCCTTTCCTGTGCTGTTCATTCCCTCTTAAGATAGCCTTTAGTTGGCTTTGATGGTCTCCAGGGAACAAGAGGAGGCTTGGTGTTTAGTTCTTAGTCCTTATTCACACTAAGACAAATTTATACTACTCTGGCAGTGTAAGATACCTCCAAGGTGGGTATAAATGTAATGCTCTCTTTAAGCTTCTCTTGAAGTCTCATGTGAAAGGATTGTCAATGAGAATCCAGCTGTGAAATTCACTACAAATTAAAATCAAGTACTGATATGAATTTACAGATGTCAAAACACTAAAGAAATACCAATTTCCCTATAAATCAGTGCGAGCGTGTGCATGTCAAATAATAGAAAATATTATGTTTACACCCTTCGATGTACAGTATGTATGCATCAACATACAGAATTCATAATATACATGGGGGGAAATAGGGGTGTGTTTATATACATGTAGTACTTTTCTGTTATTTTACATACCTTCAAACAAACGGTGGAGAAAAATTGGAAAGATGGTCACTTGAGATTAAAACCACAAACTTTCATTAAATTCATTTCCCTGGTTGATCTGGGAAATGCTATTTTTGCTTATTTTGAATCATGTGAGCTTTTATAGATACCAGATGTGCACACAAAATACTTTATAATGTCATGTAACATAACAGAAAGAACAACTGCTGCTCCTGTAGATTAGTTACTGAGGGATCAGCGAGTGCTTCTGTTTTCCTCCAAGAAACTATCACTGCTTAGCAATTTATGTGAATAGCCGAATTTGCCTTGACAATATTATTCATCTCCACATAGCACAATAACTGCTATTTATTTCAGTGTGAAAAGCACAGTACATTAATTTCCTGAAAAGTAAAGGAAATAATCTTATTATAAATTTCAAAACCTGAATGCACTGCTAAAATAAAATACGTTTCATGTTCCAGTGAGTCTTTTTCTACTTGGTAAACCCCATGACTTGACTGATTAACAGACAATAAATAAATTGCAGCGCCGTTGCTCTCATGTAGGAATGAGAAGGTGATAAGGTTCCAGGCGAATATCCCAGTACGTTGTTTGGCTACAATCCCGTGAGATGTTGCATTTAAAGATGCACAAAGGGTAGTGGGAGGGGTGACTCAGAGAGAAAAGGGGGCTTTCTGTGAGAATATCTGGAACGTGAGACAGGATTATGCTGTTTTTCCTGGTAAAACATCCACCTGAAATTGGAGACGTAGTGGTTTTCCTGCCTTGGGCTCTGGGGAGGAATCCTAGGGAAGTCATAAAGGTGATTTGTGAGTGTAAGGTGTCTCAAGAGGACACGGGTACCTCAGTTCTCTTACTCAGAATGCTATTCCTGCTTTGATTCCAGGTCAGTCGAAGGTGCAGTAGTGGTTGAACCATCATTAGCTGCACTTCCTGATCCCCCTCATTTCTAGATTCCCTCAGTGCCTTAATGGATTGCTTCAGGCTTAACATTTGTCTCATTTGTGTTTTACTGTCTTCCTAGGGGGGACTGGCTGCTGAGCTTTGTATACCGGACCTCCTCTGTGAAGCTTAACGTTGCAGGCCTTCAGCCAGTCAACTTGGATGACAGGAGAATGGTGAATGTGGACCTTTCATCGATAGTGAGTAGCACTCTTCGTATTCTTAGCATTTTACCTGTTCCTTAACTCAAATGTTTATAGCCATGTGCTCAGCAGTTGGAGAAAGGATAAACCTCCAAAAAGAAAGCAACTCTGAGGAGGGCTCCAGTCTTCCCAGGTTAGGTGCTCTCGCCTCATAGCCATCTATGACTCCAGCAAAAACCCTGTGTCAGAGACCAGATGAAAGCTAGAATCGGAATGTTATTCCATGTAGCTGTTTTGTTTCCATTGGGGATTTTTTTTTTAATTCTGAAATGTCGTGTTGGGCAGAATGCCCATTTTTCTCCCACCAGTACAAGTTGTGTTGCCTCTAGAAAAGCAGTCTGGCCTGCTGAACACAGGACTGGGAGCCTAAACTCCTGAAGTCTATTCCCAGATCTGTCAATCACTGCAGCAACTCCAAGACTGAGAAATCTTGCATTGGAACATGACTGCACACTGGGATGATGGTACAGTTTTATCGTCCTAGAACTTTTCACATTCTTGGGCAAGGCGGTTGACTTTGCACCTCAGTCCACTTAGCTGGGTTGTTGAGGTCCTGGTTTCAGTGCAACAGCAAGTATCGCGATAGTTGAATTTGAGTCTGGAGCTATGGAGCTTAGTGCTATTTGTTGCTGGGCTTGGATTTTGGTGCTGGATCTAAAATGTGGCTAAGCTGCTGGGTTCTGCATTTTCAGGAAACAGTAAATCTCTGAATTCTGCTCTGTAAATCAGGCAGAGACTAGATTCCCCAGTGCTGTTTAGCAATGCTAATGTTAAGCTCTTGTTAGATGTATAATACGGTAATTTAAAACTATCTGGCTTAGATACCATGAACAAACTAATGATTTAGATGCCTGCCTTTTCCTCTCGGCAGACTCCTCTGCAGATGATCAGGCAGAACGCTGCTGCTTTGCACATGTTCATGAGTCTTGCGACCATTATTGTAATGATTTAACTCATTTTCTCCCCTTCCAATGGAAGTGGCTTGACTGAGCTAGAAAGACCCACTCAGACGGTTTCCCCTGTCACTTTTCCAGTTGTGATCTCTTCTGAATACACCCATAAGCTGGCATAGAGTAGTTTCATGCTACTGCTTTGGAACCAGAAGGTAATTTAAGCGTGTGACCACTTTTACATGTTAAGAAGCACCAGCACGTGAAATCAGCTGTCACCACGTCATTAAATTCATATGGACTGAGCTGTGTCAATCCCACTACTCAAGCAATGCAGGACTGGTAATGTACAGAGAACACGGAAACATTGCAGAGCGAAGTATGAACAGCCCAGAGGGACTATGGTAACAGGCTTTTAGAAATGTCTAAATATCATAGTGCTTGAGGGGAAAGGGGCACAATGTCTTGATTAGCATTTTCAAAAGTAGCAGCATTCATGGGCCTCTCCCATCGCATGCGATTTGCATTATCACTGCACGCACAGATGACAGGTGCTGGTGGCAGTAAAAGGAACAGGGCTGAGAGAGTTGGTACCTGTGTGGCATGTCTAGTTAGCTCAGTCCTGATGCTCTCCTTTTCCTTGTTTGTTTCTATTTCTGTCAATTTGTACTTACTGAGCTTCGAAGGCAGATGGGATCCTGCAGGCACTGCTGTGACTGGCTCCCAGCAGCCCGTCCACTTTCTTTCTTTTTTTTTTTTTTTTTTTTAACAGAAAAAGCAGTTAACATTCAAGATAAAGAGACAGTACAGTGCCAAAGCCGCTAACCACTAATCCTCTATTGTTAGTCATCTGTGTTCATGCTCTATGACATAAAGAATCCTGGTGTACATGTCAGCTCAAAAAGAGCTGCTGCTTCCAGAATAGTGCAGCTTTGGCTAAACTTACTGCAAAGTGCTGAAAGAAACAGTAGTCCTGAAAAAAAACCCATAGCAATATAAAGCATGCATCTTCTCCTGATCTGTTCTTCCTGGCACAAACCTGTAGGAAACGGAAAGACTGTGTGTATTATAGGGCATATCAAGGAAACCTTCAGCAAATGGTGGCTCAACAAATGTCATGAAAGCTAAGATTGATTGGAGTGCAAGCTATTCCAAAAGTACATGGCGATGTTTTCGGTAGAACACAGTGTAGTACAGGCACGACATTTTATACTTGAAACAAACCCATCACTTCTTGATAAGATACGAAGACCACTGCCAGTAGGATTGGATGTTTGCATGCATATAAAATCTATAAAATGAGGCTCCAGTGAGCAAGTGTTCAAGTGCTTTACCTAGGTATAGTCTGTGGGATTTGGATTACAAAAAGATATCCTGATTTGGATCTTTGCCAGATTCCCTGAGCAAAGTTGGCTAGCACTTTTGATTAGAGACTTTCTTTGAAACGATTGTCGCTGGGAACTCCAGTCATATTCTGATATAGATCTCAAGTGGGGAAGGCTAGTAGATTACAATATTAATCCAGCATAATTCAGATGATCTAGTGCTAGCCACTCAGGACATTGTCTGCATTCCAGAGCTTCTACTGCTGTAGGTATGTATGTCAGCATAAATCTTTAGTGTAGATTCCTTGCATGTTGACATTTTTTCTGCCAGCATAGTTATACCGCTTCCCAAAACAATGTAAACTCAGTTCAAAGAAAATGACAAGTATCTTGTGCAGACGCAGCTTTAGCCACATCAGGAGTTTTGCTACCATAGTGTGTCAGTGAGTGGTGTGATCTTTTCACACCCAAAGCTGACATGTCTGTACCATTGGTCTACTCTAGCTCTAGGTTTAATTTAATGTAAACCTGCCCTTGGTCTACTCTAGCAAAAAAGACTGAGCTGCAGTTCCAGTTCTTTATACTAACAGTGCTTCTTTTGTGCTGATAGATATTTCCTACAACCAGTGTGAGTGGCTCATTTCAGTGAGCAGGTTGTTCATTGCAGCCTATTGCAACAGTCTTCCTCACACGTGCGTTCTGTAGTCAGCTTCAGCTGTAGACATATTAAAATTAATTGACTCAAGGGAGCCGTGTATGGGTATGAGGAGGTGATAAAGCATATATGAATGCAACAAAGTAAATCAGAAAGGCTGTCTGTCCTGGGAGAGACTTAGCCCATGAAAGTAGCTGCAGAGATCTTTGTCATGTGTTCTGAGACTGCAAAAGGCTCCAGTTGATCCTCTGCCTTCCTGTATATTAAACATCAAAAAAGTTGGTAGTACTTTTAAATGAAGCTCTCACTACTTTAGAAAAGAATGATGATGGACTCCTTAATTGCCTGCTTTTTATCAGGTTGAGTAGGCACAGCAATGAGCCTATCAATCACTTCCTTGTTTCCATTTCTCTTGCACCCTAAGTGCAAAGCACCTCAGGACTCTGCTGAGAAACTAAGTAACAAAATACATGCTAGAAATTGGTGTGAGGCTGGAAGAGCTGCAAGGGGGGGGGGGCACCTCTCCCCACCTGATGAGAATAGGAGACTCCCACATCACTCCAGCAACAATTTCTGTAGGTGCCACATCTGTGCGACAGGTGGATCAGAATCATCACGATGACAGAAGGGCTTTGGACAAAGCAGGGTGGGAGATTATCAAGAATGAAGCACTGACCATGTACAGATGCTTAATGGGAAATGTTCCTGCTGTTATCGGCAACTTCAGATATTAAAACTAAGTCACCACTGATCCATAATGAGAACCACTTCTTCCCAGGGGTCCAGCATTTGAACTGGGAACAGTTACTTTCTTGTGTAAAAATGGATGGGGGAGGAGGCAGGAATCTAAGGGGCCTGATTCTCACTGCAGTGACCATGCAAAAGGATTTTGAAGTGGATGAACTATTAAGGGGCCTTAGTATAAACAAGAACCAGACCGGAAGGCATGTAGCCTGTGTTTCTTTGGATTACGATGGTCTGCCCTCCTGTTCCAGTTCTTCGTTTCAGAGCCTTCTCCTTTCTCTTTCTTCTTTCAGGGCCTCACTTAGCTGACTCTGTCAGTAGGAACACTAAAAAAACCCACCCTCCCACTCAGCAAATGCAGTTATGAAAGCTTTCCCGGCACTTACAATGGGACTGATTCCTTCAATAGCTTTATTTGACAGCACCTGCTACTGAGACTGAGAAAGTAATTGAGTTGTAATGTATTAGACTGATTGCTGTTTGTTCAAGTGGGATGTTGTAGATTACATTTTTTACATTAACAGTTGAATATTGAAGAAATGTTTTTAAGTTAAGAGTCAGAATGTAGGCAAACCCTTTTCAGGCAGGCTTGAAAGTAAAGGGCATTTTCTTCCATTTCTTTAGGCAATTCTGATGGAACAGGGACCTAAGATGAACTTACCAGCGTGCTACTAGATCAGATTTATGTCCACAGGTCTAGAAATTAACTGCATGAAAGAGAGGCTATATGTACATGAAATGCTACTTCTATTGAAGGTGAAAGGCTGTGCATATATCATTCCATACTCTACCCCGTAAAGGAATCACGGATTATACAGGACCTCACAGTTTAGCCTCCTGTGTATATAGCCATGTAAAAAAAAAAAAAAAGTTTCCACATGGGACCTATAGCGTATACCTAATTATTTAAAATTTAAGGACCAAACTGCAGCTAGTGTTCTTAGAAGTGCCTGCTTTCATATGCATCCCAATGACACCTGAATGCTCTTAGTCATATTCCTCATCATAAGATACCCAGCGGCTCCTCCCTAGAAGCTGATGGTGCTGACTTGCAGCCTGCAGAAATCCCTTACCAAGCTAATGGCTCCATTGTGTCAGGCACTGTATGAGCACATGGAAAGAGAGCTGCTGCTCTGAAAGAGCTTATCATCTAAACATACAAGGGGAGAGAGAGAGAGACTAGAAGGGGAGTGAGTCTCCAGCAGGTCAGTAGCTGAAAACCCAGGTCTCCTGAGCTGCAGCCCAGCACCCTATTGTCTGGACCACTGATTAGAACAACCATTTCAAATCCCAGCACTGGAACAAATTCCCTCTGCAGCCTTGAACAAGTCACTTCCATCAGAAAACTGGGTACAATAAGAATTGCAGCAGATGTTGCTGCTGTTTGAAAGGGGGAATTTATTTGTCCTTGTAACGAGCTGTAGCAGTGGGATTTTCTGGCATATTTTCATCTAATTTTCCTGAAAAATCCTGGTTTGTGAGCACTAGGTGTTTAAATTTAATTTGGAGCTTCTGTATGTAATACACACACGGCTGCAGACCACTCCAGACTAATTTTCATGGAAAACCTACCCCCTCCTATCATTTCTTCCCCTTTCTACCCACTGCTGACTGCTTCAGAGCCAAGCTCTCTTGAGGATGGCAGGAGAAGCAGCTATCTGATAAGGAGGCCTGAAGTCGCAAAGTGAGGCCAGCTGTGGACTAACTTGTGAATGGGACCCATCAGACCCTCAAAGATTGGGCCCAGCTGACCTCACCTATCTATTGGTTTTTACACTGTCACTGTAGTTTTCCACCTGATAAGGCTCCCAACAATGAAAGCCCTTCTATAGTGACATTCATCACCCCCCTTGTTCTCTTATCTCTTTGTCAGGTTGCAGAATAGGAAAATACCGCACAGCCAGATTTCCTTAGAAGCTGTTTAGTACAACAGCAACCAAAGTTAGTAACATCATTTCCCGTGCAACTTTTAAATGAAAGAAATGGAATAGCCTATCCTTTTAATCCTCAGCAGCCTGGGCCATGTTGCTGGCCAGACTGCGAGGGACACATCTCTGTGATGTTTGCAGAGCATTAAGGGAGGTAAGATGTCACAGCCAGCTGTAAAAACAGACCATGGCTACATCTCCGTCAGTGCCCACCGCTCTCTTTGTGATCCTGTTGTCAGCTGAGAGCCCAGCGAACAGCACTCTGGGTAGATTAAAAGCCCCAGGCCCTTCTGAATTCAGGCAGGGCGTCCTGATAGTGCCATGAAGAATTGTGACAAAGAAAAACCAAGAAAGCATTTTTCATACAAGTGAAAATAGAAGCACAAACAATTTGCTGTTTGCTTTTGCTCTGCAGGAGATGGAGACTCTGGAGAGAGTTCATAGGCCAGCGCCTCTCCTCTCTTTAGCACAGATATGATGACCCTTTAAGTGCAGGGGATACTTAATTGCTTTTATACCTTTGGGAAAAAAAGCCATATAAAAAACCTCATCACAGCTGCAGGTACCACCATGGTGTGTACTTAGAATGGGTTATATAGGACATCTACTTGGTGCCTTCATTGTCTCTGGACAGTGTGTTTGGCGGTTTTGTAGGTAGTACTGGCTCACATGGATACAGCATTAGGACACACCAGCTGCTACTGGACACTAATTTTCTGGCTCTCTCTAGCATATCAATTAAATCTGACTCCCTGGCATTTTGCCAGCCTCCGCAGAAGTACTTTGCCTGCCAAGTGCAAGAGTTGTTTAGATTGGCACATAATTATTCTGCATAATCACTACTGATAGGATGTTAGATCTGTGAACCTGAATCTGAAACACTCCACCTTCCACCAAATTGCAGCCATCTCTGGGGTGAGGGTTAGAAACTGTTCAGCAGTACCCAGCAACACTACACAACAGTATAGGACCAGAAGTGAAAGAGAATCCAGGGAGAATTTAGAGAGGCAGAATGTAATTGCCTAGCTTTACGTTTGATAATTGCCCACCTTTTAGAAGTGCTTTGCTTGTAGTTAATGATCAGCAATCTAATCCTGTGGTTCAGCTAACCTGAGTCACTGTAGTTAAAGAAGCTTTTCTAGATACATGACAAAAGTTAACAACCATCTGCTTTCTCCTCCTAAAGCAAGATGCATTGCCAAGCATCTCCAGGACCCAGTTTTTGCATCAGAGCCTAGATTGATTTTTGTTAGACTTTTCCTGTCTAGAGACAGAACCTGAGCCATGTGTCAAAGGGCAATCCGATAGCACGAGATGTTCAGTTCTGCGGCTTTAAGAAGCAAGAGTGATTGAGGGGTGCGTGGAGCCCAAATCCTGCATTCACTGACCTCAGTTAAACCTGTTCAGTGAGTGAATTGGTAGTTTCAGTCCTGCTCTATATGGACAAGATTGCAAACTGCCAAAGTCACCACCAGTAAAACTGTTAGTATCCCTAGATGATGCATCAAGAGATCAATGGGAATGAGAACATGAGTGTCTCCTGGAGCCGTGCAGCTCTGGGCAAATGCACATTGGTTGGAGGTTAGGGGAATGATGTGGAATTTGAGGGATATATATATCTAGATAGATAGATAGATAGAGATACATATATCTATATCTAGTGCTGCTTCCCATTTTCTGTGCATAAGAAAGATACCAGACTCCAGGACTGCTGTTCTGCCACCTTCCCCCTGCTAAAGAATAAACTATTTCAATAATTTTGAAAGAAAAAAAGCACAAGCCTTGATACATGCCCCAGTCCAGACTCATCTCTGAGCACCCAACCAGGGTATTGATTTGAGGCAGCATGCCCCTGTGTCATCCCTGAAGCATGGCCGTTTGCATCCTCTCTGCCACCCTTCCTAGATTATGGCTCCATGTCTTAAATGGTAGGGAATACTGCATTAGAAACTTAGGCTGTTCTAGTAAATCCAGAAGGACTAGGCTTGACCAGAGGCACAATAAATAGGTATGAAGTGTGTGTGATACGAAATATAGGTATCTGGATGTTGACCTTATAAACACTTGTGCAAATCACACAGTCCTTACTTCGGGCAAAGCTGCCAGTGAAATTGGTGGGCATTTTCTCTGAATAAGGATTTCAAGAGCAAACTCCAAGAGGGAGGGAGAGAGAACAAAGCTTTTCATTTCCTGGATATTGCTCACTTCCACTGAAACATTTACAATATTTTAATACCATTGCTGCGTTTGGTTTTAATTTCTTCTCTATTTCCTTAAGCCAACATGACAAAAAAATTCAGCTGTTAAGGGCAATTAAAAATGTTAATGAAACAGAAAAAGTGATTCCAGTGACACAGTGCATAGATGAGTTTTTTGCTGCCCATAACACCATCTCAGCAATGTTGATGAGTTTTTAGTGTTACCCTAATGTGCTACTGCCATTCATAATTGTAGATCAAATGCCATGAACGGTTACCACTGCCAGCTAGCCTCTGCATTCGTGCCTCCTCCACCTGTGAGCTCATCACAGTTTCCAAGCTAAGCAGGTGCAAACCAGGTCAGGATGGAAGACATCGGAAATTGTTTGTGCTGTGGGTCGTGATGTTAGTGGCATGGTAGGTGATACTGTTCCCTCTGAGTCATCGTTGATGCCCCAGAGTGATCTGCAAGAGAAAGGAGGCAAAAAACCAGGAATGCTAGAAATGGAGGGCCTGATCCTTATAGCCTCCTGATCCAAGTCCACCATGCATAATTATGTTCTGATGCCTTAAGGAAATTCCCTTGGTGATGTTAAGTGCACATAGTATCCCTCAACTCCTTTCCCAGAGGCCACTGTGCGATGGTGACACTGTTGCTTATCACTTACATTGTGATACACCTGAGTGGGACCCCATTATGTCAGGCAGTGTACACGCATCAATTAAACAGCAATCCCTGATCCTAAGGACTTATACCCTGAAAGGCATTAAACAGCAGGCAGACAAAAAAAGTAGGTAGAAGGGCTGGGAAACAAAAATAATAGCCATTTTAGCCTCAACTGAGTGGATTCTGCATCTGCAGTCACAAATGCTACGTGCTGATTAACAGCTGCGGCTTTCCACCTCAGAGATGTCTGGATAGCTGGAGGGGTAAAAGGCACAAAAAGTGTATCAGCCTGTCAGACTTGTAATCTGTTCAGGGAAATGCTGGGAGGATAAGGTCTGGAGCAGTGCAGGCTCATTATCTGATAATTGCAGCAGCACAGCTATACACCAGTGCAAAAAGCAGCAATTCACAGAAAGCACTAAAACAGCAACATTTCAGGCATAACATTAAGCCAGATGCAGTACATAATGATTCTTCTTCCCTTTTTTTTTTTTTTTTTTTAAGTCCCTTCAGGCTGGTCTTTGACTTGCAGATCTGGATCGATTTGAGCTGCTTTATAGGAATACTCTGGTAATTGGCATGTGCTCTGTTTGATCCTTAATTCTGAACTCCTCGTGGTAGAGTCTGAGCACCTTCCAGGAGAGCACTGCACAAATGGCCAATATCTGCTGCCATGTGTTTGTTCTCTCCGTTTCCCCAGAAGTGCGATCGGTGAAGTGTCCTTGATAAAGGATTTTTTGTGGCCTTGCGTATTTATATTAGGCACGTGGCTCCTTTCGAAGTGCATCTGGCTTCTGGCCTGATGGTGATGTAGTCAAAGGTCCTTAATTCCTTGAGTTGTCGTCTCAGATCAGTCCCCAAGAGTGTTGTCTCCTTCAGCCTTACTGTGGAGGGGAGCAAAGTCACTGATGATAACCTTCATTCCAGGGGTGTTAGGGGTTCTTTTCCACAGGTTGGGCTCAGGATGTAACAAAATAAGCTTGAAGAAAAGCACTAAATTTAAAATTCTCCAGAAAGCCAGTGTAGAGAGCAGAAAATGGATCTGATGCATTGCTGGTAGCCTTAGTTACTGATCAGATATGCTGCAGCCTTCTGTACTAGCTGGAATTTCCTAACTGCTGATGACTTTGTACTCTAGTGTACTGGATTGCCATGGTCAAGCTAGTAGGGGATGAAAGCATCAAGGCCAAGTCATTTGTCCTCTAGGATGAGACAGCCCCCTGGACACCCAGAGGTAATAGGAAGAAAGGGTTACTCAGATGCTGACATGCAACAGTGAGGCGTCCACACATTTAAACTATGAATCAAATCAACTAAATGCACATATGTGTCTTCAACCAAAGTCAGCAGCATAATAGCTGCAGATTTAGCAACTTGAAGCCCAGATGAGCTACTACCCCCCTTTAAATCAAGGTCACGTACTTGCTGCTTGTGCTATTATAATTCTGGTGTCAAGAAAAAGCTGCTGAAATAAGAGCTTCCCCATGGAGTACTTGATAACATTGAGTGGGTGGTTTGGTTTCTGAGTGCCTGCTGGTTCGGAAGTAGGTGTTCGCACCGGGCTCTGTGAGGAGGAGAGGTGCCTTCTGCCACTCCATTCATTCGCTCTGAGAGCCATCATCACACCGGCAGCCACCATATGATTCCCTCTTATCACTATCTGCAATCACATCTCTTGTATAATTTTCTCTGCCACACTGAGAGTCAAGAGGCAATGCAATCCAGAACCCTTGCAAAGGAGTTAAGTACAAGCGGATGTGTCAGCAGAACTGATGAATCGCCTCTAGAAGAGCATCTGGGATGCAGGACATGGTGTGTCAGTGCCTGTGAGCTGGGAAGCAGGTCCTTATGGTACAGCTGCAGCTGAAGGGACAGAGGAGGGCACCATCAGGCCCATGGGCCTGAAGTAGCCAGTTCCCTTTTCCTTCCCAGGGTCTTCATATGCAAGTGACTGTTTGATTTAATGAAAACTAAGTGTGGTGTCAGGCAACAAACCATCCCCTGACTCCGGAGCTAGAGGCAGAACTTGCTTAGGGAAGGTGGGGCAGGGGAGGATTGTTTGAGATCACAATATGAGGCCCCCCCATGTACTCTCTTCGACATGGGGCCTCAGCTTCACCAGGTGTTTTACACCAGCTGAGATTGTGCAACTTGGAGAGCCTTGAAACCCTGCCAGGTCCTGTTTGTTGCTGGGTCAGGAAAGGGCTCAGAAGGTTCCTCCCATGGCAGGTGAAAAGGAGGCCTCCTCTGACCTAGCCCACTTCAGGTGAGTGTAATTAGGGCAGTTTAGCACTTTTTACACCACCCCCTCAGCATTTTGATTCACAGCAAGTGGACCCATTTGATCTGTTCAGGAGCTCTGCATGGTGTTGTCTAAGTACAGCTAGCAAAGATGTTTGCTGAATTTCACACTCAGGGTCCTCCTTTCCCTCACAACTGCAGAAAAGCCTGTTCAGATTTTGTGCATGGTCATTTGCCAAGTCTTTTGAAGCACACTTTGCACTGCCTTATTTAAATAATTCAGATTTGGACTAGCACTCTGAGTCATGGGTTTGATTACAGCAATCTTAGAGCTCAGTGGCATTTGGTGTGACCTGGCTGTAAGTGGAGGGACTTGGAGTGCTCAGATACCCATTTTATGGCTAAAGAAATGATCCTGCTTCAGCACCTGGCATCAGCTACTGACTGAGAAGCAACAACTCTGCATACACTTGGCATTTTGGCGGGGGCAGCCGTTTCCCATAGCCGACTGGTCTGGTTCATGGACTGCCCAAACCAACAGCAGTAAGGGCACACGTGAAAACACCTTCCCTCTTCAGAAGTCTGTCCCAAACTCTCTTAGCACAATTGTCCATGTTGTATGCTTCCTGATCTTTCCGTTTTTCTCTTTATCCCTCTCATATTTTTTTATACCTGTATTCTCTTTCCTCTCTGTTCTCCCCTTAGATTTCAAGCATTCCACAAATATATGCAGAGATTTACATAGGTCTCTTCCTTTTCCAGCCTTTTGCTAGTAATCCTGCTGCGAGGCACTGGCAGATAGCAAGCATTAAAGCCAGTTATCCCTGGGCTAGATTCACCTCTCACTTAGTCTACTTGAATCTGTTAAATCAAGGCTCGCACAAATTAGAAACCTGGGACAAAAGGAAGTCAGGCTTACCTGCTTGCAGGACAGAATCAGTGGGTAGGTGGGATAGGTAATTCTATTGTTGAAACACAAAGGGGAACCCCCCCCCCTTTTTTTTTTTTAAAGATCTAGTCTTTCTTTTGGAGGGCAATGAGTGCCTCCCTTTCACACTGCAGACCTAAACATGCAAAGGTACATGGTATTTGCCAAGGGACATCCAGCCTGTTGCTCATCCCAGCCAAACACGGGAGAGTTAAGAGCCTCTGGTACCTGGACCATGCTGTGTCCTTTCTAACAGTCTTTATGGCGTAATGCTTTGAATTGCACCTGAGGTGGGTCTGGAACTAATGCCCTTCAATTAGCACCTCCATGGTAAGAATGATTTACTCAGCAAGCCTTGGTTGAAAGATGATTGCACTGTAATTAAAAGAGGGTTTTTACCTAAATTCAGTCCGTTTTTAAATGGGGAAGGGGGGGAATACAGACTGAATGATTTATTTCACTCCTAGGAATTTATATCTGTGTGAGGGCTTCAGTCAGAAATGTAGCTCAGTTGGCTTTACCTGAAAGTATGCTATGGATGAATGCAGTCCCTTAATCTTTATTCTGTCAGATTTTGTAGCAGGAATAGAAATATTAGCAAGAAATACTGCTGTTAGCTTTGCAAATATATATGCTTTTAAAACACTAACCCCATAAACCCCCCACAGGTGAGAGTTTTTATAAATTCTTCTTAAACTTCTGAACTGTAGAAATTTAAGACTGTATCTCTGTTGCCACATTTTGGTCCATTTAAAACTCACTCCAGCTCCTGATGTCTTGAACAGATTGCCTTTCTGTTTTTCCCCATACATTTCCCCGCGTCCTAAGAACGTGTCATTCATGTGATCAGTACGTGCTTTCATGCCAAAAAAAAGGATTTTAACTCTTAGTGAAGTCGACCACAACGATGAAGTCACTGATAGAAACTCCTCAGTATTTAACAGAATGCTCTGCCAGTGCGCTTCAGTCCCGACTCCCCTAACTTTGAATTTTCCACTACTGCAGCTCCACTAATTCATCTCAAGTGCATCCTTGTATTGCTCTTCCTAATCCCGTCCTGGGTCTTTTGGATGTGAAGGTCCAAAGCCCAGGGCCTGACCATGTCCTGGAAAAGACTAAATAGCCTCTCTTCCAGTGATTCTCAACAAGAAGAGCATGCAAACCATGTCATTTTAGTATTGTTAGGTGTGCTAACATAGCTCAGAAGATGAACACAGATTTCAAGTACGAATCCATTGTATTAAAACCATTCTGACCTGCTGTGCTGTTTCTGAGTTCTTTGCAACAGCAGACTTGCACTATATATATATTTTTTAAAATGAAAAAGAAAGTGAAAACTAAGATCTGGCATTTTTCAAGGGGTTCCTCGAGGCTAACACAGGATGCCTTGAGTCCAAAAAGGTTGTTGTGTTCCCGCTTTGCCCGGGGTACTTAACACCCTCAAGCGGCAGGTCTCAGGCAGCAGGCAGAAACAACTTCATGGCCAGAGTAGCCTTGCCAATTTAACAGAGACTAATTCTTTTTAGTGACAGACAGGCTGGCATCACTTTGAAAGCCTACAGCCAGCCACGCACTGCCTCTTGGAAGAGCAGAATTGCATGTGTCCTGAGATGGCACTGATGATGACTGGCTGGAGGAATTTAGAAGAGACATGTTGGGAATACCTTTGTGCTTTCTCTTGTCATTTGTTGCTATCCACAGAAACCTGGCAGACTAGCCTCAGACTCCAGAGTTGCTAATTCAGCTGTTTTCATGAACAAAAAATTTCACTGATGCTTTTATAACTAAGTGTAACCTAAATAGATGGGCCAGCAATGAGAAAAGGGGCTTATCTTGGTGTCCGAACTCTTGAGATGCTTGCATATTAGCATTGTCTTTGTATGCACAGTATTTGGAGCACCTGTGAAATGAAAGCAGCTTTCTAATAATAAGATGCACAGATTCTCCGGCTCCAAAAGCTGCAATTCCCCTAATTAACTCCTCCCATCCCCACACAAAGTCATTGTTCTTAATTGTCATAGACGGTGTTTGTTTGAAAGAAACAAAGCCAAGCACGTAATTGCAACTCCTCCAAGACAGTGACTTGCCACCTGCCAAAGCAAGGCAGCCCTGGCCTGTAATTTTAGCTCCTGGGGTATTTTTTTCCTGCATGATGAAGTTGCTCCCTGGGTGTTACAAGCAGGAAGAAAATCAAAGAGATGACATTTTCAATCATACAAGTGACCTGGTGTCCTGCAAACTGCAGAGAGTGCCTGCAGCGTCGTTGCCAGAGCTGTGCACTTCTGCTACCGCGCTGTAATCCTCACCAGATCCAGCAGATCCCTCATCAACCAAAGCAGGAGGAACTGATCACAACCCAGCTGCTCTGCCCTTTCTTCTCTCTGTGTGCACTTAGCTGGGAGACCAAGGGACCTTCTGTCTGAGTGCTTTCAAATTACACTGATCAGCAAAGAAAACACCTGTGCCAGTCCCATGTGCTGGGTTTCTGGTCTGTTAGAGCTTGAACCTGCACCTACCAGTGGCCTTGGTGCAGCTCCTGTTGAAGTCAGCTGATCAGGAGCAGAGCATTTACACTTCAGCTAGTGCCCAGGCAGCTTTTACTTGATTGTAAGAAAATCTGAGATGAGCAGAGTCCTACAGCATCAGATACTCCTCCTTCACCAGGCGGTATTGGGCTAAAAAAAACCCAGCTCCCTTCTCCTCTTCTCATGGAGATTCACCCCTTCCCCAACTAGACCCTCAGCTGGAAGAAATCCTGTATGGCCCTTTCACACTCACAAATTAAACCAAGGTCTCCTTCCTCTTAGCTCATTTCCCTACCTCCATCATACACCCTCTCAAGCGTCTACCTGAGCCTGCAGGCAATCGAAAGACATGCTTTGCATTCCTATAGCTCAAAACCTTTAAGGAAAGCTGTATCTATATCTTTCTTTGGTGTGAAAGGCTGATCTCTGCTCAAGGATCCTGTCTTGTGCACACATTAGTGCTTTATTTGTCTCTTCCCAGAGCTGGGTGGGGAAAAAAAAACCTCCATGTAAAGTCAGTTGAGTGGAGCTGTAAGAACAGGCCCAGTCTGCAACTAATGCAGAAAGCCGTGTAACTGCAGACTGATTCTGTTATCATCACTTTTCAGACGCACGAATCGGTATCCTCTACTCACCTCCACCTGGAACAGCTGCCATTCAGCCAGGCAGCAGCATCCAGGACATATGGCCCATCTTGTCTTTACACAGATCCCCCCACAATGTGGTTGATTTCAGACCTTGGGACAGCGTTTGGGATTGTTTGAAAAGGTCCTGCAAATTAAACTTGTGTTTTTATGACCATAACCAGAAGCATTTATTGAACTGAAACACAAAGAGCTCAATCTGAATTTAATAGGCATGGCTGGGTCTTTTCAAGGACATTTTGGACATGCTTGGAGGAATTGATTGGAAAAGCGTACCAAAATTGCTCCTGTTCAATTGTCCTGTGGTGCACAGGGGAGGTAGGTAGCTACCCAAACTTTGCTCTACAGTTACAGTCCTGTGGAGATCTTTCTGCTGCTTGTTATGGGATAGCGGGGCAGAGTCAATGGAAGAACCAGCTGCTTAGTGCCACTGCACAGTGTGGAATAACTGTAAAACCTGCTTTAACAGGCCAGAATCACCCAAGCAGGCTGGTGAATCTGGTCCATTTAGTTTTCTTTTCTTGCCACAAGAAAAATACAGCAAAGCCCATGTTTATGCCATCATTTCTCCTGCAGTGCTTCTGTGCTCTCCTGTGACAAACAGTTAAGTGGATGTTTTTATTTCGGCTTATTCCAGTTCCTTTAAACACCCAGAAAAGGCCTCCTTGTGAGTGTAGATGTTTCAGCCAGTTTAAAAGTGCTCATTGTGCCAAAGATGAGGAGAAACTGTCAAGAATTTAACTTGATTGATCGAATTGCAAAAAGAACAGGCCATCAGGACCTGGAACCAGCTACATTTTACTACTATGATGGCAGAGAGATTTGCCTCAAATCATTGTTTCTTTCAAGCAGTCCCCACTGCTTTTTTGCTGGCAGTTTGACCGGCAGCTCTGCACTCAACTTCATGGCATCGCCTGGTGGTTCAGGAAAAGAGTCCTGCCTCCTAGTGAGCTCTGCACGATCTGATATTTGTCAGCTTTGCAAAACCCTTGACAGCCTTCTCCAGTTTCAAATCAGACTTCACAGAGGCACGTAGCCTTCAAGACGATCTTTTTCTCCAGGGGCCTTATCCAGAGTCATTGGGTTTTTGAATGAGGCCCTTGTTGCTAAAGTCACAAAGCCTTATGGTTTACTATACAAATGGGCCAAACACAGAGCAAGTTTTGCACCAACCCCTGAAAAGAAGTAGGCGTAGGCTGAGCTGGCAATGGCTACAGTGGGTTGTGTGTTCTGTATCCTCCTAGCAGGTGGCAGAGAAGGTTTGTTCCCACTGCATGCCGGGATGCGCTGGGAGGATTATTCGTGTCGCAATCTGGTGCTTAATGATTATTCACTCCTTTTGCTCTGTTCTTACCGAAGCCAGTGGGAGCTGCATGAGTCAGGACCCCCAATCTGATCTTTAATAGCACATTCACATTTTTGGTTCCATAAGAGTCTAGGCCAGGAAATACAGAGGCAGCAGTTGGACCTGGAAATAAGGACTGGAAGGTTTTTCATTCAAAGGTTCACCCGCAGATTTAACAGGGCTGTTTAATCCCTTGATGACACTGGCAGAAGTTGGACGTTACCCAAATAAAATCAATCCCCATCTTTCTGTAATGGCACCATAAATGAATATACGAGGGATAGAATCCATTTCCCTCTGTCTGCTTCCCTGTTATTATTGAAGTTAGTTCCACAGAAATATACTGGGACAAATTCATCCCCAACTTAAACATTATTTTAGCTTCAGTGGAGTTACCCCAGGAACGAATCCACTTCATTAGCTCAGAAGCAAAGCGACATGCAATAACTTGCAGATGTGAAAAGATACACTGGAAAAATGGTTTTGTATCTAATATATTGTGGAGACACATCAGTTGGTATATTTACTTTTATTGGACTTTACTTGACTGGTTCATTTCTCATCCGTTCTCCTGCGCTGCAGTTTGAACTCTGGTACCATTAACACTACCGAAGAAGGACGGAAATAAGATACAGACTGGAAATGCCTCATGTTTCCTCCTGATTATCTCTGTGGTCTCTCAGTCAAAGTCTGTCAGACTTGCTTGTCCTAGCAAACTGCAGAGCACTTGCATTCATTTGTTCTTGGACTCGTGGGTGGATGAAGATGTTATGGAGAGGACTTGGTACATTTTGAGGGCATCTCCATTAGTGATTTAAGGTTTTTGATTAAATCTGGAGTTTTAGCCTTTGACTGGGGCTTCAGTGCTGTACCAGCCATATTCTGGAACAGTTTCAGAAAGCTTTTAGAAAGGTGCCAGGACATACTGAGTGTGATCTGTACAGACAGTCCTGCCATCATCTACATTTGATGTTCAGGGTATGCTGCCATGTGGCTTTCTAGATTACCCCACTGGAATGAATTCAAGTGTATCTTCATAATGAGTTTGAATTGAATTGAAATCCGTCTCCTGATTCATTTTGAAGGGAGTCTAATGTGTCCTCAAAGTTCTCTCTCTTGTTTTTTTTCCCCTTTGGAGTAGGGGAAGGGAGTTGCCTTGGGCAAGAATGAAAGAGTATTTTTGATGGTACTTAGGAGAGCTGGACGGGGGGGAAGAACTCAACTCCCATTTAGGCAACTAACTGAAGAAGGCAAATTTCAAAAGAGCTCAGTGCCTAACATCTCCGATCGATCGTGGCAACTGTCGATCCTCCTGGATCATGGTGCGTGCATGAGGGCCACCCAGACCTTCGATGCATATGCCTGGGCAGGAACTTTTGGAGGAGTGGAGGCTCCTATAAGATGGTAGTGCTGGGAAAAGAGACTTTCTCCATCACACTCACTGAGAACTTTTGAGTGTTGAGGACTTACGAAAATCTGGCCCTTTTAAGGCCACTTTTGAAAGGAGCTTCTTTCTAACTAGTAGCTGGATAACACAATGAGAAGCTCCTTAAAAATACTGTAAGCAGAACAGCCCACAGGTAGATTAGAGTGAAAGTCTCCATAGGACAGTTTTGGAGTGGTTGCTATACATTAATCTGTAACACTTCCTTAGCGTGCTTTTAGAATTTCTCGTTTGGATCTTTCTGTGCCCCGGTTCTCAACAGGTAAAATGAGCGTGGTAATAATCACGTATGTCACATGGGGTTGTGGAGATAGGGCGGTTCATTAATACTAGTGTTAAGAACCATATTCCAGTCTGGATTGGTGTCCCCTTAGACCTCTGTCTGAGTTGCATTAAGAGATGAGTAGGTGAGATCTCAGCATATCACCGGAGAGTTTGTAGTTGGTTGATTTGGTTTGGGGGGGAGGTTTATCCCCAGTTTATTTGTTTGATTTTTTTATAAAGCTTTTAAGACTATTCCGGGAATGATATGAACGGCGTCCTTGTCACCGGGGTGTCTCAGCCCTTAGTCTTTGCCTCTGGGTCACTGCTGAATGCATCTGAAGCAGGAGTGTTGTAACTGAAACCGTTACTTTTTTAGAAAAAGGCATTTTACCTAAACATTTTCTTTTTCATGCAGTTGTATTCATTTTGATGAAATAGCCTGCAAACATTTCTGAAATGGTAAACCCCCAAATTCATGTAGATTTTGTTTTGGGAAAAGCCCACAAAAATTATTTCAAGATGAAGTTTTTGTCTAAAGCTGCTGTGGGCTTTTACTTTTTCAGAGTTGTGCATTGCCTCGTGATAACAGCAATGAAAAATGTGACCTGTCATATGTCAAGCCATGTCTGAATTTTCAAAATATTCTAGTAATACTTTATTATTTTTAAAAAAATCAAAAGCAACTGCTGGTTAGTACAGATAAAACATCTTGTGTACTCAGTGAAGAAGCAACTGTTTGCCAGAGCCAAGAAAAATGATTCCCGGCTAACCCAAGACTATGGAGAACAGGTGCTCCTCTAATTATTAAACAGAATGTTTGTCTTCTTTTCTTGGTTAAAGTGTCAGGCTGATCTCTTACAACACACGCACTAGATGCTTTTGCTCTAGAAACGAGAATGAGCTGTTATAGTCTCTACCAAGTACCAGCTCCGTGAAATGATCCAAAAATTAAATAATATAAAAGGGCATTTTGAGCATGATGCCATGGTATGACACATTGGTGGCGGTAACACATGACACAGTATGGCTTGGCAACTCCTGCTGACCTCATGTACAAACAACAGGTCGAAAACCCAATTTCTGAGCTGACCACGTTTTGAAAAAAACCAGACTAACTTCTATCTGGAAATCCCACACCACGTGCGACAGGGTGGAAATATTTGGTTTTATTCCCATTTGGAATATGAACGTGAAAATATCAAATCACGTTCCAGGTTTCAGCCCATTCCTCTGGGAACCTCCCTGTGGTGTGGCTGGAGCCGTGACCTAGGTGGGCAGCAGGAAGAGTTCACGGGCCCGACGGAGTCAGCTCTGCAGTCAGAGCGGTTTCGGGACTTGTTTTATGGATCGCTCGTGCACATCTTGGGTTGGGGGAATCACAGCTATTATTAAAGAGAGAGCTTCTCCGGAAGAAGCTAGAGCAGAACAGCAAACTTCATGCACCTTTTTTTTTTGTCATTAGGTCCATTACTGACCTGTTCCCATCCACTTAACCCAGCTCTCTACCAAGTTTCCCTCCACTGCCTCCTAAGAGCCCCATACTGACTAAGGAAGGATTCATGCTTCTCTTGAGAACAATGTAAACATCAGAATCATCAGTCCATTAGGCCTTTGATGGTTATTTTAATTAAAGTACTGATCTGTTCAAAATATAAAAAGGCTGTTGAGCCATCTGGGCTGATTAAAGCTGAATATCGCGTTACTAATGTGCTGATTAAATGCTTCACTTTGCTCCAAGTTCTAAGTGCATCCAAATGTTACCACTCAAAAGCTGCTTTATGCAAATGGCCAGTGGGCTTGAATTTTGCCTTTACACGAAGGAACTCTGAACTGCTTTTGTGCCTTGGGGATTAGTCATCTTGCCAGATCTTTAGCCCAAACTTCATCCCCTTTGGAGGGACTTAAAGCTATTCTAGAAGGAGTTCCCCCTTGCAGGGAGGGGAGGATGTTAGGTAATGTGGTGAGTTCATGGTTTGCATGTTCATGGTTGGACGTGAGTGTGATTTACCGTCTGAGAGCTCTATCAAGGCCCTTCTGGTTGCTAGGAGCCATCATGATTTGTTCATTCAAATGCCAGCAGTTCGGCAAGGACCGTTAGAAGAGGAAAATGAGTTTTACTGCTAGCAGTTGTTCACAATGTTGCTGAATAAGCCTAGGAAAGGATACTCAAAAAAGCAGATACTGCTCTGCCAGGGAAGGAGGGGGTCTCAGAAGCAGAGACCAAGCTGGAGAATACAGGACCTAGCAGCTTTGGAGAGGGGAGTCTAGACTGGGATCTGCAGCAAGACTTTTTTGTGCTTACCGGAGCATAGGGGGGATCTCTAGCTGAACAGTGACTAAGGCCTTTCCCTGGCTTTTAACTGTAGGCAACACACTAATTGCTAATAAACAAGTCTGAAGCTGAGCCACGGTGAGGGAGTTTTGCTGCAATGGCCTTTGAAGAGTGCCTGCCTCCTACTGCAGCAGGCACCAGACATTTCAGACAGCACGAGGGAACAGAGCAAGGGGGACAGCATGAGATCTCTGGGTGAGAAATGTGGAGGTGGCAGCAGTTACCTGAGTCCAGGGTGGAGAAACACAATGCTGTGACAGCTGGGTGTCCCTGGCGTACTCCCCTTTGGCACAGAGTTAGTCAGGAGACTCCCTGCCTGACAATACTAGCGAGACAAACCTCTCAGCAGATCTCAAACCACTGTTCGCCATATGCATGTCAACCCTCATGCTTCAGGGATTCCCAGCTGAGGTCAGTGTGTGCTGTGAGCAAACTCTTGGACAGTGGAGACACCAGATAGCCTTAGGGTGCAGAATCATGCCCTGTAATCTTTGCTAACATCCTCTGTGCTTGCTGAAGCATGGGCCGCAGAATTAGCTTTGAGTTTAACGGCACTCTCCTGCCAAGAGAAGCCTGCTGGTGGGTCTGTTGTACATGTTTTGTGTTCACAGGTGCATCCTTACACACAGCTGCAAGTAGAATAGGAAAGGATATTTGGAGGAGCATAGCTGCTTGAAAAGTCTCATTCAGCAGCTGCTGCAGCTTGGCCTGAAAAGGCAGCTGGTTCCATCTGACCTGAGGGCTGGAGTTCCCTTGGCCTTCTTAAAAGTGATTGGAAAGAGCTGTTTAAATAGTCTGGTTATTTTCCTCTCTTGTATGTATTTGAGGGGGGGGTCTGATATGCCAATCAGAGGAGCGTAGCTCGTTAACAGGTAGCATCACAAATTTGATAGCCCTGCCAGATGTATTCTGCATCTGCAGGCTCAGTTCACTCTTAAAGCAGTATCTCACTGGTGCCAGGGAACAGCTTCCAGCTACAAGCCCCTCATAAGCAGGAATTGAGTCCCTCAACAGTCCTTCTCATAGAAACAGCTGTCTGCATTGTACAGCTGAGGAAACTGAGGCACAGAGAAGGGATGTCTTACCCTGGGTCAGACAGCAACCCAGCCCTCCTGACTCCCATCTCTGCACCTCAGTCATTTCAGTGTTTTCAGATCGAGTTCTCCCTGCTTTCTAGGGCTGAGGCAGGTCCTCCCAGCTGCCTCTGCTCTCCATGCACGGGGCTTAACTGCATTCCACTTGGGTTTTTCATACTAACAGGCCATGGTTGTTCTTTGCAGGTCAGCGGGCACCTGGACTACATGAAGCAAATGAACACTATCCTGAAGGCTGTGGGCATTAAAACCAAGGAGTGTCGCCTGGAGGAGATGGGGAGCACCAGCCTCTTCTGCAGCCAGGGCAAGAAAAGACAGGAGCCAACAGACAATGAGACCCAGGGAGAGAACAGCAGGGTGGTAGAAGATGGTGCCATCAAGTCTGACCACTGGTCCTGGGAGCCCATAGCTAGTGATGGACTGTGCCCGAGTGGCAGAAACTCTCCCCTTACACACCCCAAGGCTTCCGAATCGCCGGTCTCATCAGATACCAGCAGAGACCAAAGCCCAAGCGACAAACCTTTATCAGCCAGCTCCCTGTGCTCCCCTGGTTCTTCTAGTCATGTCCTGGGAGAAATCTCCTGCCACAGCCCAGACTATTCAAACAATAATGACATCAAGAGGCAGGCAGCAGACCAAAGTCTAGACTGAATCTGAGAGATCAACACTGAACAATCCCTTCTCCTTCCTTTGTGTCTGCTGGTCATGACGCAGTGACCACCTGCCTAGTGCTTTGGTGCAAGACAGCCCTGACCTACCTGGGTCTTCAGTGCACGCCTGGGCTGAGCACTAAATGCAGTTACTAGAAAACATGAGCAGCTGGTTGCTGGCACAGCTAGTAACTTCCTTAGGTCTGGCGCTGTTGGGTTAAAGAGCCGTTAGAACCGTTGAATAACCCTGGGCAATACTGGTTTTCAGTGGAAACCATTTGGAGATCTTTTTGAGAGTGTTAGAGTGGGAGGATGTTCTGGCAGGATCACAGTGTCTCTCAGGCTCCTACATCACCAGGAGACTCCCAGCGGCTGGGCTGGAACACCAGCATGTCCAGCAGCACCGGTCTGCTCTTCATTTCGGAATTGCTTCTTCTCACCTTCCTTATGCCACATCTCCTTACACTACAGGGTAGAAAGCACCATCAACAGTGCTCAGAGGCTGGAATGGAAAAGCCCAGCTGGCGCCATTGCTGCAATACAGCCAAACTGCTCTAACGTACCTGAGAAAAACCCCCGTGAAAGCTGACATCTATTCCTTCAGCACTTCAGATCTGGTTTACTTACTCCCCTGCATGAATTAGTAGTCCAGTGGGATTCGGATGTGAGTTGTTGCACTCTGGCATTAACTTCTTCTGCCTTAGGGCTAGCTCAGGGTTATGGGACCACGGTGGCATTGCTGTGCCACCCCCTCGTTTTCTTCTTCCATCCGTTCTTTGTGCAGATGTTGGCAAGACAGGCAGACAGGAATAGACTGACCTTAGTGTTAACAGTGACAAAAACACTTGGGCCAGGTGCTGTCTCTCTACACTGGACTGCAGAAGGTGGAGCAGGATGGACACTGACTGCAGCTTAGAAGATGTTATAGAAACTGGAGCATAGAAGCGGAGTGTCACTGGGACAAAGCTGTCGGAGCTGCTGTGACTGTCTTCTCACCTGACAGAGTCAGGTTCTCGGCTGCTGTAGATCAGCCAAGAGCCACAGAAATCATGGAGTTGTCCTGATTGGCACTAGCTGAGGTCCTCGGAGGTTACTGCCATGATCATGGTAAGAAAATGCTGCTTCATGTTGTGAAACTTGGGGAAACCAAGTGATTGTGGCAGCATTATTAGAGTATCTTGGGGACCAGGAACTTGTCTGTTTGAAGAACAGCTTGTCACTTGGGAATTAAAGGGGTGAATTTGTTTTGTATCATTGTCAGGTTTTTTAAATGCTGGATCTACATGCACAGTGCACATCAATTCACCAAGGTGAGTCATAGGGAGACAGGGATGAGGATACCCAGATTCATCCTCTGACAATGCATGGCTGTAAGGGTTTAATTAAGACACTCTCCAGACTGCATTGTATGTACAATGGAGAGAATAACACTGAGCAGTTCCCTGGCAGGTTTGAAGCTTCATTGCCTTTTGCAAAGTGTGTTGAGATCCTTGGATAAAAAGTAGGGAAGCCAGGGCCAAGTCTCACAATTGTCATACAAGGCAAAGTTTTTTCAGTGACTTAATAGGCCTCAAAGCACCCGTCCTTTTCTTTTCTGTCCTTCGCATTTCCCTTCGAGAAATCCCCTTTCCCTCCAAGGCTTTTAACTTGACCTTAATAAGAGGAACAAAATGAATCTGTATTTTCTCTTTCCAAAACACCGCCCACCCCAGGCTTGCTAATACGACCATATGTTGGTTTGTGCACTCTCAGACTGGGCAGAAGATGTGCGTGTGCTGTCCTCTGTGCCGTGTGTGATGCTCTCCCCACCCCCTGCACTTGACCTGCTGTGCTGCTGAGCATGACATCCGTTCCAACAACAGTCCTAAGCTTCTCTGTGGAGGTCATGGTCCCCTACCCCTACCTCGAATGCAGGTCTGCCGTGGTTGGAGCACTGGAGCTGTTTCGTGTGGCAAAAGCCAGCTCAGCAGAGTGGATCTCTGCACCTGGATTCAAACTGCAGGTGGAGTTTAGATCAGCAGAATGCAGCTGCCGAAATCGGACTGTGGTCACAGGATGAGCAAATGCCGCTCCCAGGATATGTCACCAAACACAGCGGTGCCGTCCACCCATACCTGGGAGCACAAACACTGAGATTATGTTTTGAATTGTTTCCCGTGAATTTGTAACTGCACCCCCCTTCATCACAATAACCTCCACAATGACAGCAGTTAGACTGTGCAGACAGTTGCCCACTGTTAGTCCAAGGATGTCAAGGCGCTTTGTGAAAGCAGGTGAGCACTGTGATCCCTGCCTTCAGATGGGCAAACTGAGGTATTTAGTATAGAAACACAGAAAACGAGGGCTGGAAGGGACCTCAGGATCATCTAGTCTAGGCCTCTGCTCCAGGCAGAAATGTGCCCCCTTGCAGCTCCCACAGACTTCACCAGCAATTAGAGGTGCTTGGCAAGTGAAAATGCATGTTTCTAGGCAGGGTACTAGTACTAGTGCCACAGCACTAATCTGGCAGCTGGGGCTTGCAGGGTCAGAGTAGCAGCCTGGCTTTTGCCCTTTAAAGGCTCACCCTCAAAGTGCCCCCTTTACTTGGGCTTTCAGAACAGAACAAGAGAATCCAGCATCCCAGAGTTTCCCAGACATCATTCAAACCTTGTGTACCAGTATGAAAGGACTGGCATGGAGCAGAGATTGCTCTCTGCCAGGAGGCAGCACTGGGCTCTTCTTGGATTCCTTTGCCTGCTAGATCCAGTTCAGCATTTTTCTCATCCTCTTCATTTTTGCTGTGGGCTGATTTCAAATTCTACATTCTGATCAAGAGAAGGGAAAATATCACCACTGTTTTAACTCAGAGATACTAAAAGCATCATACCCAGGCACTTCATGCCTAGTTCAGCCTCTAAGAGCACTTGGGCTGCTTTGTGGTTCACAGATAAGGAGCAGGGAGTAGCACCAGTGAGAAAGCGAGTACAGAGAGACCAGCAATTCAGCAATAAAATGTGGCTTCACTTTTTTAAACAAGCCCAAACTGTAACAGATGAAGAAATGGTTAGCGACTTCCACACAAAGAGGAGATACATTTCCCTTCCTGCAGCTAAGCTGTCAAAGAACCCAGTGATTTGTTTGCAGGGTGGCAGGGGGCTATATATCATGGTAAATCAATGCCGCGGGATGTCCGTACAGCCCGTTTTAGTTCAAGAGGTCCCTGTACCTATACACATACATGCACACGCACACACAGCACCACCTACTCCTCCATCTCTGCCTTTGTCCTCAGGGGCCCCACCTTATGGCAGCAGGTACCGTTAGGCAGCGTATGGCTAGTTTGTCAATTGGGAGACCCCATAACAAGCTCTCCCCAGCCGTCTTCTGTTCCTATCCAAGCACCTCGGTCAATCCATGGGAGTGTTTAGTTGATTGATCTGCAGCTCCTGGTCTGTGTGGTCCAAGTCAAATAGGTTGACTGAATCGGCCCCCGTGACTGGGATGGACTCCAAGTGATGGTCTTTGCAAGCGGGCAGAAAGATGTGCTCATTCACTTGGATGACCGAGTCCACAGAGTCAGTCTCGCCCTGCAAAGTGAGGACATTCTTGAGGGACATCCCCAACCGCTGCCCGCTGTTGGAGTTCCTCATGGACAGGGAGATGGCACTGGGCCTGCGTTCCCATGAGCGCCGGCAGCAGGGCAGGTACTTAGCCATGGCTCTCTTGAAGTCCCTCATGAAGAGCGGGTAGATGATGGGGTTCATGGTGCTGTTGCAGTAACCAAGCCAGGTGAGCACGTCAAAGAAGCCGGCAGGGACGCAGTCACATACTGCCTGCGGGGGTGGGGGGGAGAGAGCGGAGGTTAGACCAAGTCACTGAGGCCGTTTACAGTGCTGTGGCTGCCTCAACCTTTCCCCGAGCTTTCTGTGCTCTGGGGCTTGGTTGTGCTGCCCCTGGGACAGTCACATCCCAACTCTGGCCTTTGCGGAGGGAGTTCTGGGCCTTTCCATGTGCTCCAAGGAGGGAAGTCCCTGTGGGGGACCACGGAAAAGCAAACGCAGGCAGCAGCCTGGGGCAGGGTTCGTCACAGCAGGGGTGGGGGAAGCATCCAGGACTCCTCAGCTTCTTGCAGGGAGAATCAGTACAGGACAAGGAGCCCAGGGGAGGCCAAGCTCCCTTTCCAGAAGGGGCTGCCTCACTGGGTGCAGCTACAAAAGCGGGAGTGCACTGGCAAAGCCATCAGCCCCATGCGCGGGGAGCAACAGTGCTTCTTCCCCCTCCCAGCAGGGGGAATGAGCTTGGCTTTGAGAGGGGCTCAGCATGTTCACCTCACTGCAGGTTCCCAGCACAGAGGCAGGACTTGCACTGGGAGGGTGGGATTGAGCCAGTACAAGAAGCTAAAATGGCCTTCAGGAAGGCCCACGAGCAGCAGTTGTGTGTCCTGCTTTGCCTGGTTCTAGCTCCTGGCCAAGCAGCCATGGCTTCCACCAGGCATGGCCCCAGACATCCTCGCACAAAGGACAGTCCTTGCCCTGGGGAGCTGAGAGCTCTGTGTGTAGGCGTCTCACTCCCCTCTGCCTTCAAAGCACCTTTTAAAAACGGGCCCTTCCAGCCAGATGTCATGTGGGCAGGGATGGGAAAGGGCTCAGGAGAAGGGCAGAGAGGCCAGTGATGTTATACGGGAGCCACAGACATTGCACTTGTGTTTATCCACACTGCTTCTCGGGGGCTTTGCTCAAGGGGGGGACGCATGTGATGGATAGGGGTAGAAAACAATCTGCCCGGACTTACTTGTGCCATGTTAGCCACGAAGAAGGGGAGCCAGGCCACGAAGAACATGCCCAGCAGGATGCCCAGGGTCAGGCTGGCCTTCAAGGCTTTCTTGCTGTGCTTATTGACAAATTTCCTGCTCTCACTCGTGGCCGCCGATTGGCTCTGGGCTCTGGAGACCTGCGGAGGAGGAGGAGGAGCGGCGTGAGAAGGAAGCCTCAACAGCAGGAGGGACCCATGTAATGAAGCCCCCAGCAAGCGTTGCTGCCTTGTCCTCGGTAATTACCCAGGGAGATGAGGATACACTGGGACGTGGCTCAGACTCAACTCCCATGGCGAGCAACACAGTACAAGGTGCCTCCGCAGAATGCAGCTCCCAGCCGGACTGTCAGCACAAGCCTGATGGGCCCCTGGAAGGGAGGCCACAACACAGAGGGAACATGGTGTCCTGGCTGCAGGCGGGCATGGTTCCCTGTGCTACAGCATGGGTTTCATGCCTCCCTTGCAGGACCCCAGGTTTGAAAAACGCTGAGTGCCCACAGCTGCCAACCACTTGAATGGGATTTGCACTGGGCAGAATGAAGCTGTCCAACACAGGGCCAGTGGGTGCATGTTGTCCAACACTAGAGATACTACAGAGGCCTTGAATGGCAAATCAGACATCAGTGCACTACCCCGAACTTCCCTTAGACCCTCTCCTTTTCTTGTCAGGGAAACTGATGCATGGAGCAGGGGCAGGAATTTCCCAAGCCCACACAGTTACGCAGTGGTAGGATTTGGATTCACATCCACCCAGAAGTGCCAGGCATGTAGCTGCCTCGTGATATCCCAGTACACATGAAAGAATGGGCAGGTGGCACGTGCTGTCTGAACCCTCCCTGCCTCCCCTCCAAATTGGGGTGAGGTGGCAAGGGTGCTACAACGTAGGGTGGACATCCCAGCGGTTGCAAGTTCAACACTACAGCAGACGCACTCACCGCAACGGCCTGTCATTCCAATGAATCTGCAGATCCTGCTAAGTACCCTGTTACGAGTACATGGGAAGGAAGGGAGGACCCCCCAGACTGGCCTGGCAGGGAAGGCTGTGATTAAAACTAGAAGCGCCGAGAAAAGGAAAAATTCTACCCACTAAAGAATGGCTTCGGTATTGGGCACCTCTTGTTACTGTGGAAATCCAAGGAAATCAATTGTTCTCTGGAAGAATTGACCGAGAAGCAGCTTAGCCTCACAGTGCAGCCACATCATTGCATTTTTTAAAAACAGGGTCCTACATATTTCAGTTCACAAACACCAGGACTGGCTGTGGCTTCCGTCTAGCTCAGCAGTCACTAATCATTTTGCCAGCATCCTGGCTTAATGAAATAAGCCACAGCTTGCTGATCAGCCCTCCCTTCCACAAACATATTCCCATTACCAGTGGAACACCCCGGTGGCTTTCTGCTTTGCATCTCATTTTTTTTGGCCTGCCGTTTTATTCCAGTTGAGTTGAGGCCGGATGCAAATGACGGCTCCACTGCACCAAAGACACGATTCTTTCTGCAAGAGACCAGCTCCCATCCCTCAGCCAGGCCCATCTGAAAGCCCCATTTTAGTGCCACTGGTTTAACTGGGAGTAGGATGGTGGGTTGCAACAGGCCTTCACTCAGTGAGGCAGTTTGAACACAATCTAACCCCAAGCACCTGCTTCAGGCTCCTTGGTTTCAAACTGTCACATGCCCCGGTCCAGTCTGTGGCCTCCCTGCTCTCCGTGGTGCTGAAGATTGTTCCTTCCTGCCCACCCCTACCCCCAGCTGCTTTTCGGGCCAAGTTCAGTCCGTGCAATTGCTGATCATGCTCCAACAACCATTCTGGGCCAGCTCTTTAGCTGTGTGATTTATGCAAAGGGAGGATCTAGCCATGTGCTTCCCAAACTTTTCCTTAGCATGACCCCCATTTCCTCAGCATGGCCCCTCACTCCCAACCCACCTCCGCAACCCCATCTGCTGATGTTGCAGCCCCATTTGGGGTTGCAGACCCCCATTTGGGAACTGCTGATCTCGCCCTTTAAATCTGATTGCTGGTGGAGTTTGATGCCTCAGAAAAATCACCAGCATTGATATTAGTTCCTGTTCCTCATTCTTCTTCCTAAACTACATGACTTCTCGCCTCCCACAAGTGTGTTGGCTGGGTCAGCAAGTCCCAGCTCTTTATGTGAGAGAGAGGGAGGGAACAACAAATTAAGTCAAGGTATTTAAAGGCAATTAAGTTTGTCTTTTCCCTGTGGGATCCAGGGTCAATAGAGACTATTACTGAGGAATTAAATCTGTTCGACTTAGCAGCAATTACTTTTGCCTGCAGAAACTGATTATAAATGAACCCAAATTCAGCCACATTTTGGTTATAAAAATACATGCAGGGGTTCAACCACTCACTTGGAGAAAAGAGGTATTCAGCCTGTAATTGCAAGCAACTGACAAAATATTGGAGGCAGAATAAGATTTCCGAACAGGGTCATGTTCTAGCATTTCAAATTCTCTTCCATTCCACATGCTTTCTTCCCATCTGTGTGAAGTATATCACACACATGCACGCGTGCACACACACAATTAGAAAGGCTTGTGATTAGGAAGACGGACAGGACTAGCTATTGTGTGGGATGGCACCATTTGTGTGATAAATCTCATCCATTTTTGCACTGCTGACCAATTCCATCTACCCATCAATTCATCTCCAGGTCTGTTCAGGCTACGAATTTCCCAGATCTCTGAATGTACCAGAACAGCTGCCATTGCAGCAGGAGGGAGGAAGCCTGATAAGAATATTTCACTTTTCAGCAAAACTATATTGCGGTGAGCTAAGCGGGCATGTGGTCAACATCCAGGCCTCAGTGGCATGTTTGAAGTCCAACATCTAGACACTTCAGGATAGTGTCTCTCTCAGGGAGAGAGAATGATAACCTCAAGTACACTTCCCACTGGCCAAAGCGTTCCCTGCTCAGCATGCTCTTTGTGAGGAATCACCATCTCTTAGACCAAGAGACCCTTCAATGTCTAACCCAGGTGTTCTTCATTTCAGTTCCCATCTAAATTTTAAGCTGGACAACACTCCAAATCCCCTCAAGTAGGCCTCTCTTGGAGTCTGGCCCTAGGCTACTGCATAAAGGGAGAAGGCAGCTTCTTCTCTTGTCCCATTTTAAAACCAGGTAGTGCCCCTCATTGCATCATGTATGGAGCCTGCTCCCAGTCCTGTGGTAAGCCAGCTCTGATGACACCTACTGAACTAAGGGATCCTGAAAAGAAGATTGCCTTGATTCTGGATTAGGCCTGCATGGGGCACTGAGCTGCCCAGGCACATCAAGAGTGGGGCAGATCTGGGCATGTGAAAAGACACCTGGGGAACATGCCTATCAGACAGGAGGCACCTGTAGAGTTTCATAGATTTCATAGACATTAGGACTGGAAGGGACCTCACAAGATCATAAAGTCCAGCCCCCCCCGCCCAAGTCAGCTAGGGTCAAAGGATCCCAGCAAGATAAGCATCCAGATGTTTCTTGAAAGTGTCCAGAGTAGGTGCTTCACCACCACTGGGGGGAATCTGTTCCAGGCCTTGGGGGTTCAGACAGTAAAGAAGCTTTTCCTTATGTCCAGCTTGAAATAGTCTTTCAGGAGCTTGTGACCGCTGGAGTTCAGGCACCCGCAGGGGTGGGCAGCAGCTAAGGGCGGAAGTTCACAGCTGCAGTTCTAGACTTTGGCACCTTCATTCTGCCAAAAGTCCTCCTTTGACACTGAGACCTTTCACACACACGTGTTGCTGAGGATGTAGTGCCACATCTGGGTTCCTCTTGCTACTTCCACTGACCCGGTTACAGGTCCTAGTTTGACTATTGCATTCCTTTTAGACAAGTTGGTGAATTAAGTTCCCCAGGCAGGAAAGGTAGCGAGGGTTGTGACATCAGGAAGCGGCTGAGCAGGGAGATCTCTCTTACATTGTATTTCAGTGGCAGACCTGAGGATATATTATTCATCTCAGTATTCAGCACCGGTCACAAATGTGGTGCATGCATGGCCATCCAGTCCCTACTCACAGCAACTACTAATGAACCCAGCTCAGAGGTTAATTAGATTTCTTGACAGAGACAAATAGGGTGGTGCTAGTACAGAGCCCAGCAACAGCCCTGCCACTGCAGCCCAGGGCTGAGTGGGATGTACTAAAGGCACACAGCAGAACCCAGGGGGCTTTGGATAAATGGTTCCCACTTGCCTTTAACCCTCATCCAGCTTTTAAGCACCGGGTACCTTGTTTCTTGCTAATTCCAGCCTGCTGATGTCCCGCAGATCCCAGGAGATGGCAACGGGGAAGGCTCTTTCTAAAAAGGGGAAGAAAGTGGTTTCCAGTGCTTTGAGGCTGCTGTCATTCCCTATCCCTTCCCTGCCACCAAGTCGCACCAAGCAGAGCGGCATCAAGCTCCATGCTCCCTAACAATGGGCGTGACAGCTTCTCCTCCTCCACACGGTTATTTTTGTGACTGCTGTTCCCTTCTCCACAGCTGAACAAGCAAGGGGGCGAGAGCGAGAGAGAGCAAGGCTCTTTCTGGTCAGCAAAGCTCCTTGGCACCCCCAGTTTCCAAGTGAAATCTGGCCTGCTTTTGCAGCCCCAGAAACCTCAGGGAGCTGTCCCATGCGAGCAGGGGACTGGGAGAAGGGGGGCCAGGACTAAAGAGTCCCTACTGCCCCATCTCAGGACAGTTGGGCCCTTGGGTGCCATTCCCAGTAGTCACCAAATCACTGTGCCTTTGTTTCCCCATCTATAGCAGAGGATTTTGAATACTCAATGCCTGAGGAGTCTTGGAGATATAATTAATCAAGTGCTTTGAGATCCTTAAGTGCAAGGTGCTGTAGACATGCAATACACCCTCCTGGGCAGGGTGTTTCAAGGTGCCCAGAGAGAGAGTGGAGAGAGATTTGCAAGGTTCATGGTTGGCGATCCTGGTTTTCTCTGATTTAAAAAAAATCCCCAATTTTTGGGTTTAGAAAGAGTAACCCCACATCCACATTTTTCTGTGCTTTAAATGAAACACTGTTAATATATAGATATAGATAGTGGTGTTTCATTTTAATCATGGAAAAATGTGGATGTGGGGTTACTTTTTTTTTAACTGAATATTGGGGGGGGGTTTAAATCAGAGGAAATCAGGATCCCTGCTCATGATGGATATTTTCCATTAAACTATCCTCTCTTTTTTGTCTCTCTAACGAGTGCAGTCATTCCTAGAAGGCCCTGGGATGCCATGCGTCGACCCCAACACACTTTGATCATCATGAAGGGGAGAAAGATTAAAGAATTCACTCATATCTGAGAGAAACCAAACATCCAGCCCAGAGCAGAGAGCCAGGAAAGGCCTAAAGTAAGCAACAATTACATTTGCAATGAATCCAGTGTACAAGTCTCTGTGTGTTTCCATGAAGGAGAGAGGGAGAGACTTGGGACAATGTCTTTAAAGCCCTCCAGATCATTTTTCCTCTTCCTGATTTCTAAAGTCTCAACCATTAGAAATGAAGCTGTACCTTCTTCAGTCCTAGATATAGGACTTCCAGCACTGAAGCTAAGAAGCTGAAACTAGGGGGATCTACACATGCATACACACAGACAAGGACATTTTTCCAAAAACATTGAGGCAAACTGGCTGTAGAGGGACTTTTTGCTCAGTTACACCAGTAAATCCAACAGAGTTCCCCCAGTATAAAACTGGTGTAAGGGGACAGAGAAATCTTCATTACTTCCCTAAGGACCCTTTCAGCTAATAAAAATCAAACCAATGCTTGCCATTGGTCAGCGTGGTGAAGGAGGTTTGGGTCCAGCAGAGCAGGTGCAGGTCACCCCATAGTGGTTTCAATCTAGATGGCATCAGGGCCAGCTTCTCTCACCCTTGTCCATTAGCCCCTGTTCCCCCAACCCAGTGTTGGCTGATTCACCCACATCCCATCCTGCTTGGATCCTTCACTTGGCCATGATGAATAGGGAGGACATCACCATACCCCATGAACTGTACCTTGTCTTTCAGGACCAGACACAGTAAGCATTTGAGCCAAGGGCCCCACTGCACAGGGGCAGTCCCTGCTCTTCAGACAAGAGCAAAGTGTGGGGAACCTCCACCTCTTCCCACCTCCCCTGAACTGGGGAGGGACTCACTGGCCTTGGTTTCTCGTACTCCTTCTGGAGCCCGCTTCGGGTACAGGTGCAGCATCGCCTGCTGGGCCAGATCCCGTCACGCCTGGGGCACTGGGAACAGGTCACTGGGCAGTCATGATGTGGCAGGGAAGAGCTGCCCGTTTTTGTGCTGGATTCCCATTGGTCTTCTCAACCGTCATAGGCTCCATCATATTATAGATGCACACACACACATGCGTATGGTCAAATATGGGTCATTTGCCCCTCGTTACAATTCTCACGCTATGGACACAGGAATGAGTTTGCATGAGGTACACTACTTGGTTTGCGAGGCAACCTGCCTCACACCTACCATGGAGTAAAAACACCTGGGCTGTTACCACCTGTCTGCTCCTCAGTGATAAGTTCACACCTTGCTTACCCCAGGGTGCCTTGTTCTCGGGCCCAGGCCCTCAGGCACAATGAATGAGGTTGTGTCCTTTGGCCAGACATAGTGCTCAGCTGGTGGTAATGAGGCTAATGAGGGTGGAGGCAGAAAGCCCACATTTAGTGTCTCATTACTACAGCTTGGGTCTGATCCTGTGAGGTGCTCAGCTGGGTCTAGGCAGCGCTGAACCCTACCAACTCACATCATAAGCAATGGAGTGCAGTCAGCACCTTTCTGGACCAAGCCTTCATCAGCACTTTGCAGTGCAGGCGCTAAAGTATCAGGCTCCCCCAGGGAGTTTTGTCGAGTTTTCCTGCCTGGAGAGGTGAGCAGGGGTGCAGATGCTGTTCTGTGCCTCACCTGCTCTTGCAGTTCTTCTCTTCCAGGCCCTACGGGGCAATGGGGACCTATTGCAGGCACTTGGGAAAGCAGGGCAGTGCAGAGAGATGTCAGGGAAGCAACAACGCAAAAGGCATTTGGACTGGAGTAGGTGGCCTTTAATAAAGCCTATGTCTACGTACCACTTCCTCTCTGAAGAGCAGGAGCAGTGAAGGCTCAGCACAACCCTGCAAACCAGGTTATCATCATCCCCATTTTACAGGGGTGGGGAACGGGCAGTGCAGGAAAGTGACTTGCCAGAGTCTCTCAGCAAGTCAGTAGCAGAGCATGGGACAGAAGCAGACACCTGCCTCTCCGTTACCCTTTTCCCATGACCAGAAAATCAGCATTGCAGCGAGTGGTGCCACAAGTCCCGAACACCAAGGGTGTGTATGTCAGGAGGACAGCAAAGGCTGGCAGGGCTGCAGAAAGAAACCTTGACCAGGCTGCCTCAGCTTGACAAACCCCAGTGTACTTAGAAGACAGCAAGGAGCCTCCACCCACCAGGACTGATGGCAGGGAGCACCCCCGAAGCCCCTGACACCACTGCAGTCATGCTCCATGCCGCAGCAGCAACAAACACCTTCCCACCACTCTCAGGAGGTGCTTTCTCCTCGGGTTGCCCCTGACCAGTCTGCAGATTCCTTTCAGAGCACCCGGGCATCATTCACCGGGGACAGGCAGAGCTGCAGGGCAACTATTCAAAGGCCTGGGGTGGGCTGACCAAGGGCTAGGGCCTGATCCCAAACTGCCATCAAATCAATGGGTGTCTTTCCTTGCTGGGCTGAACTCCTGGAAATAGTGGGGTAGGAAAGGCGTAGAGCGGAAGGATTTTTCCTAGGAGGAGATTGACCTGTCCCCTTCCCCGAAACAGATAGAGGGAAAGGGGAGAATTTTCCTGGCTTTTCCCCTTCACCTCCTCTCTCAACAGCCTTAAGTTACTCTTTATTCCCTGAGCTTCCTGCTTGCACCGTAATCAGCCTCTCTAACTTTCCACTCTAGAGATATAAGTGCCTTTGCAGAGTTAAGGGGGGAAATCAGGCTTGTCTCGGCTAAGGAAACTTCTCCAGCTGCTGGCTTCTGCTCCTCAGCGCTGCTTCTGAACTGGCAATGGCTGCTGCGGCGGGACAGACAGCAGGTGGGTCAGTCCTGACCGTCCCTCTCCTGCCCAGACCATCTGGCTCTCGCCCTACCAGCTTCCCTTTCTCCACTACCGGCGGTCCAAGGGAACAGTGCTGCCAAGGTGCAGCTCCTACTAGCCCAAGCGAGTCCATCCCTTGAGTGAGCCTGCAAGCCATCAACCTCCTGCAGTTCCCACCACTGTGGATACTATAGCAAGAGCCCCAAGCTTTCCTAGGAAGGCAGAGCCCGAGATCTGCAGGGATCGTGGGTCAAGTAGACTCCACTGCCTGCACCTAGGAAAATCATGCCTCCACACATCAAGCCTCTTTACCTGTTGTGTGGGATCGTCTGAGGTGGAGGTCACGGTGGTGGTAAGGGACGCCACCTGCACCGCTTGCTTCCTGGCTGCCAGGAGGATCCGGCAATAGGTGAAGGAAATAGCCACAGATGGGAGGAAGAAAGTCAGGCAGGAGGCTATCAGGGCAAAAGGCAAGCTGACCAGGAGCCTGCACTGATCCTCTTCCATGTGGGAGGTGATGTTGAGTGGTGTGATCTCAAACTCCAGCTCGTGCCACCCCATCTTGATGGGCAGGAAGGAGGCCAAGGCAGCTAAGGTCCAGGTCGCAAAGATGAGCCAGACAGCCCTGCAAGAGGTCATCCGCAGCTTGTACTTGAGTGGGGAGATGATGAGCAGGTACCTGTCCAGGCTGATGACGCACAGGTTGAGGATGGAGGCGCTGCAGCACATGATGTCAAAGGCGTACCAGATGGAGCAGAACTCGCCCTCCAGCACCCACCGGCCATACAGCTGGTTCAGCATGGCTGGCGGCATGACCACCAAGCCGACCATGAGGTCAGCCATGAAGAGGGACACCAAGAAGTAGTTGGAGGTGTTGCGCAGGGAGCGCTGCGTGAAAATGAGCAGGATGAGCAGGAAGTTCCCCACGGCGGTCAGCAGGATGATGAAGCAGAGGAAGGCGGTCACCCAGCTGCTCCCGCCAGGGAGAGACCTCTCCCCAATCACACTGGCATTGGGGCTTCCAAAATCTTCTTCCATCGAGGAGGCTCACTGGCTGGGTGATGGTTGAGGAGGGGGCACCGGCAGGTTCCTCGGGGCTGCTCTGGTGATCATTGCCAGGGCCAGCTTTTAAAGTGCCATCTCCTTCTTTTTCCCTCCTTCCCTGTCTGTCTTTCTCTCTCTCTGTCCTCCTTTCTTCTCTCCCTCCCCCTCTCCTCCTCCTCTCCCTCCTCCCTCTCTCTCACTGGTAGTCAAGGCAGAGCGACGTTCTCACGAGCGGATCAGCAGAAGAAAGGTTTCCCCATCACTGCAACCCTATGGTGTGTCACTCCCCTGGGGAGAGGCCAGCAGTGGGAGCAGATGCCAGCGGCTCCTGGCTCTGCTTCTGTCTCTCCCTGCAGCCCTGCTTGCCTACCTGTAGGGCTCTTTGTCCTGAGGTATTGGGGTTTTCCTCCTTAGCTCCTGCATGGCTAAAATCACTGCTGCTGCTGCTGCTGCCTTCAGAGAAAGCAAGAGTCAGAATAGCCCTGATGCAAGGGGAGAGAGATGCTCCTACGGGATCTGGCTGGTGGGAGCAAGATGCAGCATGCAGGTGCATTTGAAGGCAGCATGGGGGTGTCTCCCCTCGGACAGAGGTGCGTTCAGGGCATGTGGGGGTGGGGGCGGGGGTGTATGGTGCCAACCAGACTTTTTTTATCGGCTGCTCTGTGACTGAAAGAAAATGATGCAAAAATGCCAATCTCTCCTCTTAGTATCCTCCCGCCTTTCTTCCTCCCCCGCCTCTCCTCCTCCCTACTCTTGCTAAGGCAAACAGCGATCTGCTCTGAACTCTGTGAAGTAGCAACAGGAGAGCATCCTTAAAGAGACAGCAAATGTTAGCTCTCCCCTCCCAACATACATGTGCATCCTCTCTCTCTACCCGGCCGATGCTGCTGCGGAAGGAAATCTCATGCCAGAGGGTGAAGGTAACGTCAGGGAGCATGTCAGCAGGTCTGAGGATGAAGCCGCCACGCAGGGCCGTGATGAATAGTGAGGACGTCACCATACCCCATGGATCTGGGGGCCTGGTCAGCCAGCCAGGATGTCGAGAGAAATAAAACACTCTGCCTGATTAGCTAGCCCCTGGGCTTTCAGGGCAGCCACATGAGGGAAAAGGGCTTCCCACCACCAACCAGCCAGGCTGTGCCACCAGGTCAACCTGCTGGGAACCAACCTAGCTAGACGCTGAGGGTCTGATCCATTGTGGAGTCTCACTGACTTCAGTGAGCTTTGGATGTGTGCCCATCACTGCGGCACTGGAGCACCAGGAATGTAAGCCGTCAGGAAAAGACTGAGGTCCTGGAGGAACAGGGACCCATGGAAAATGGTGGGAGCCCTGTTCATTGCATCCTCAAAAAGCTATATTGACCAAAGTCCTGAATCATGGCTCTGTGTCCACGTGGGGAGGGACAAGGGCTGAGGGGCATGTACTGTTATTAGGGGCAAGCTAGCACTCGAATAGAGAGCAAAGTGGTTTTGAGCCCTTTTTAGAGATCATTTCACATTTCTTGGTTATTGTTTCCCTTGCCTCCCCCATGCCTCTGGGCCTCAAGTGCTGAAAATAAACACAGGTTAAGAAATGAGCTGGTGTAAAAGCACGTGTAGCTCCATTGAAGCCACTTTACACCAGCTGAGGATCTGGCCTCAGGAAACAAAGTCTGCACTTACAGATAGCACAACTCCTGAGCTCACCACATGGGAGCTCGGTAGTCTGGCCAGGTCACTGCTACTCTGTACTCCGGCTCTATTTAAACTTAAATTTGCAAAAGAGAGCAACTGTATGGAGCCTCTGTCATTTCAGTGGGGCTCATTTTGATTGCAGGGGCCCATCTGGCTGCTACCAAGGCAGGCACAGAGCCTTTAAGACAGGGACTGACCCCAGCTAGCTTACAAATGCAGAGGCATGCTCATATGATCTCTTCTGCCTTGGTGGTTTTCAGCTGTTCCTTCATATCACTCCTGTTATTAAGCCCTGCCTGTTCAACTGCTTCTAAGAAATGTAATTAGGCAGGGTTTAATTATCTAGCCACTGGAAAGAATGTCTTCCTGGGATTAATACGGGAAGAAGAATGATCATATTCTGTACTATTGCAGCAGCGTGGGCTAGAGTCATGCCTTTTTGTCCTCAACCACAAAAACAGTAGGGCGATGGGACAAATTGCCTAAAGAGGTCAAGGAATCTCCTTCACTGGCAGGTTTCAAAAAAAGGTCAGATAAGCATTGGCCGGGGATAGTTTAGGATAAGTGCATGCTGCGTTTGTGAAGGGGGTTGGACTAGATGACCCAAAAAGTCCCTTCCAAGCCTCTGATAGTGGTTAAACACATGCTGCTCTTCTGCACAACTCCACTTTGCCGAGAGCAGTCCACAGCAGGGAATGAATAAGACACCGAGACCTTTTGGGAAATGTGAAGAATTATATCAAGGTGAAAAGCAGTACAGGTTACAACTGATATTGCGGGTATTCCTCACAGCACTAAGGACAGAGCACCTGGTACGTGCATTTAAGTAGACCCAGGATCACTGGCTGAGGACAGACCAACTATGTCACAAGCAGGAGCTTGGAGTTAGACTTTTATGTCCATAATTAGGGTCTCGAGTCATCCACCTGATTTTCCAACGTGCCAAGCTCTCAGAAGCTCCCAAAAACATCAGCTAAATTACACCAATAGAAAACCTGGGTGAGTGGCATCAGAATCAGCCCCATACAGTTTGGTGGTTTAAGAATATTCCATTAAAAATCTATAGACTTGTCAGAAAGGACCAGATTCTCAAAGGGGTTCGTTATCCCCAAACTCCCATTGAGAACCATGGTGACACCCTAAACCCAGCTGAAACCAGAGTGGCTGGATGCTGCATTCCTTTAAAAAACCTGTCCATGACAAGTCAATAGCAAGTAGGAAATGATATTAAGGAGCTTTTTTTCTAGTTACTCTGCTATGAAATGTCTTCTGCTTTAAAAGACAGAGATCCCTCTCCTTAACTCAAGCAATTTTCAGTTAAAGCCTGCTCATTCCAGTGCAGAAATTGCCTGTATTTATTCTGGAAGTACTTGAATTCTGACACAAAGCTCATTAGGTGTAAGAGCAATATGATGGGTTCATCCATAACTGATCAATAATGCAGGAATGTCATGGTGCCCTGCTGGGAAGGGGAGGAGGAAGGAGGGACAACAATTAAGCAGCAGCCCTGGAGAGAAGTATGTTGTGGGGGGAGGAAAGGGAGGGAGAGAGAGGGTGGAGGAGAGGTTGGACTGACTTAGGTCTCTGTGTCTCAAGCAAGTTAAAGTGGGGCAAAGTTTTGCCATATATCAGATCATCTACAGTAACTGTCCTGTCCCTGCTCTGTGGTAAGTAAAAGTGAAACCACTATAGGACTGCCCTGAGTGAAATGGGAATAAGAAGTTAGTACGGTGGACAGCTACCGAAGAGCAGCTGCTTTGCAGTAAATCCTTCTTCCCTTTTAGCTCACTGCAATTTGTTTGTCCACCCCCTCAGTTCTCTCTTGTAAAAAAAGATCCACAGCACTTTGCTTCTGCTAGGGTTAGGGCGGACATAAATGCATTACACATGCTGAGCTCCTCGGATACCACAGCAGTGGGGGCCATGCTAGTCATGGGGACACGCCTGATTGCCACTCAACCCACGTCAGTAAGGGCTGCAAGTCTGAACTTGTTTGGGCCTATGTAAGAAGAGGTTGGTGCCCCCAGTTGGCTTCCCACTGGCATGGATCGTTCCCACGTTGGTATTGCTATTGGTGGGGATGGGCCACAGACAGTGAGCTCTTCTTCCCCTCCTTGAGGTGGTCACTGAAGCAAGTTGGAAGCTCCTTGGCTGGTGGAGGAGTCAGACCCAATATGCATCCATGAACCTCAGCTTTCTCTCTCAGTCAAGTGGTGGAGGGAGTGGATCACATACTGGGTGAGAAGAGGAGAGGACCGTCCTTCCAGGAGCTGTATTGACTTTCAGTTGGCTTCATCTTTAGATCCTGCTGAAACCATCATGAGTGGCACTACCCAGAGTTTATGGAAACAGGGCAATTGCTGAACGCAGTCACCATGTTCATTGTTTTCCTGGAAATCTGCCTGGAGATGCTAATAAAATCCTGCAATACTTAGCATGTGTTGCCATTTCACATGCTTGTTTTTGCCCAGCACCTTGTGACCTTGGGGAACCTGCTCAGAAAAGAATATGATCCATGACATACTTTTCAGCAGAAGAAAAAAATCTACTGACACCTTACCTATTGGCTTTTTACCTGTATGCAACTACAAAACACCTTGTAACAGCAGGGGTCAATGATTTCTAAGGACGGACACCGTGTTTGAGAGATGCTGGCCTAGAAAATTTCTTCCGGCAACACCTTCAACTAAAGGGTCATGTCCCCACCAGTTTTGAAAAGCCTGCTGACCTACTTTCATGTGATATTTAACAAGACTGTCTGTCTGGGATGGGTACTGAATACACTAAAAGGCTGGCCAAAGCAAGCCAGGAATCCATATTCATTTTTTTAAGTATTGCGTAAGGGTGAGGTTAGAAATTACCAGCAACACTTAGTGTGAACTTCTTTTGGTCATTAAACGCAGAATGAAGCCTGTTTGGAGTCTGGACTAGCCAAGCATGAAATAAAAACTACTCAAGGAGTTTTAAAGGGCCATTAAAATCAGGGTTGGAAAAGGCCCATTAAGATCTGTCCAACTCCCAACTTACATGTGGATTGCTTTCTGCTGTGGACTCTCCACTGCTCTGTTCCAACATCTCACCCAAAGTGACTTCTGCCAGTTCCCCTGGGAAACAATCCCATAACTTCACACCTCTCCCTGGCAGGCAGGGCTGCAGCTGTGTCATCGTGTGGCTCCTCTTTTCATCCCTTTATTCCTGAAGACTCCCCGCTCTCAAACTCCTCCTCTGTGCTCTCCAATGCCATTGGGAAAGCACTGGGAAAGGGTGTGATGCAAAGAGAGCAGCAGGAATGTAGGGGGTGTTACACAGCAGCCACGCATGATACGAGGCCAAAATCCCATCCCCATAAGCAACTCACTCCAGGGGGAGGCTCAGATGGGAAGGTGTGGTCAGCGGCTTTTCAAAGCACAGCCATTCAAGGGGTTAATGGCAGGAGGTAGAGAGGGTATTCAGCAACCCCGAGAAGGCCCCTATTTCTTGCAGGGTCCGTGCCCCTGTGGTTAAATCCTCCCTGCCGTAGCCCTATCCCTTCAGAAACAGGTGCTGTTTGCAAATTCCTCACTGATTTTTGGATCCCACCTCTCTTATCCTCAAGGGAAGATGTAATAAACAGTGTGCTCATCCAGCTAAGAGGCCTGGCCCTTCATGAAAGTTTTCACTGGATCAAGGGTGGCATCTAGTGGCAAGATGGGAAAACCAGCTCAGTTTTCCCTGGGGATCTATGTGTGCTGGTCCTTCTCTTGGGAATACCCATACTATTGGGTATTCAAACTTCAAGGTGGAGTGAAGCATGTTATCAACTATTCCCACCCAGGCTAGTAGCTGACTCACTCTGTAATCGTGTCTTACGGCTGCAGTTATTCATACATTGCTATTATTTTAGACAACTTCTACTGGCAGGATAAATATAGCGGAGGTATCCCATGCTGTGTGGGGCCCACATGACCTGGCCTGGTCTGTGCCAGCTTTGATTTGGCTCTAGCTTGGCTGGGAATAAATTCCCAGGGCCAGACAGGTACCCATGCAGCTCCCTGGGCATCAGTTGAGAAGTATACACTCAAACCAGGGTCATATTTTGTCCCAGACAAAAAAGCCACAAATGGATGAGAAATTGAAGTTCAAACTAATTTATTCAAGGGGAACAAACTGTGTAAAGGAAATATATATATTTCCAGCTGAAATATATATATATCTATATTGATTACAAGCTCTGGAAGCTTTTGTCAGAAAAGCGACAGAGATTAGCTTTGTACAGCAGAGTGAAGGCGGCTAGCAGGAGGGAGGGCTTAGCAGCCAGGTCCCACAACATGTGTCTATCCAAGAGCCTTCCCAATCCCCTGCAGTGTGAAGGGGCGCCTGGGAACAATCTCATCACCTCCTCCACCCACCATCTGTTAAAGTGCTGCGGGGGAGCCATGGCAGGGGCAAAGCAGGGCAGGAGCACAGTCTCTATGGCACGTACACCAGGTCTGACCCAGGCTCCCCTGGTAGGGGGATGCTGCCTGTACCTGGTCTGTCACTGCCTCAGTCATACTTGGTTCTGAGAAAGGATCTCCAGTGCTTGTAGCACATCCTGGCTCCCTTTTTTCTGGGGACTGTGCCCTTCCCTACCCAAGGCAATGAACTGAAAATAAAGTATGCAAGGGCAGGTGAGCCTCTCACAGGTGCCAAGCTGAGCAGAGACCTCCATACCCAACAGCTCCCTGCAACACCAGGCAAATAAGGCAGAGCAGGTGGTTGAGCAACAGGGAAGGGGAGATGAAGGGAGGTCCCTGGGTCCACATATAAAATTGTAGGCCCGGAGGCCTACTGGGGACACCGGTGCCGACTGGATTCTCCACTCCTTTGAGTGAGAACAGCCTCCCACTGGTCCCCAGTCCTCTTGCCACTGTCCACTTTAACCCTACAGGCCCAGCCTTCTGCCAGAGGAGCTCTTCCTTCATGGCTGGCCGGCCATGGTGCATGGAGCAGAATCAGACTCAGCAGTCAGGGAGAACAGTCCCTCCTAGCCCCTTGCTGCACCTTCTTTGACTTATATCATTGCTACATGGGACAGGAGTGAGCACCAGGGCTCAACAGTAAACTCAGGGAGATAAAAGAGAGGATCCTGGAAATGGGGTAAGGCCAGAAACACTGTTCACTGAACACAGCAAGGCAAAGAAACTTTGACTGAAGGGGCACTGGAGAGAGATAGAGTCCAAAGGCCACCAGCATATTGTGCCCAATAGATGTGCTTGCGCCCTCCTGTTGGCAGTGCCTAGTGCTGAATGTGCCTGTGCTCTCCTCCAGTTCCCAGCGGGCAGCCGACACCGTCTCCATCCCTCCTGTATCTAGCACAAGGAAGGCCACCATGGATCGAGCCCTGAGCATCCCCTCACTTCCATCCCTGGAGCCACATCCAAGGGCAAAGTCTGAAGTAAATGCTGCACAAATCCAGAGCAAGGGCATGAGAAATGAATTATTTTCTTATCCCCTAGCGGTGGCCTCAGAGCTGATGCCTCTATCCCACAGCCCAAGTAGGCAGCAGGAGGGGGAGCTTTAGCTCTGCCCACACCCTGGGAGAGTGGCAGAGGAAGGGAGAGGGAACCCCGCACTCTCATGGAGCAGGAAGAATCAGCCCCTCTGTGGGAGACATTTAAAGAAGAGAAGAAAGAGACTCCAAAGGCCACTTCTGACCCTGCAGAACCAGCCTATGCCCTGACACTCAGCCCTGGAGGAGACAAGTCCCAGCCCTGCCCCCAGCTGCTGCCCCTCTGTTCAGCCTCCTGCCTCTTTTGCAATATATTATTGCTATTATGTGCTAGTGGTGTTTCTTCAGAGCCCCCTATGGCTCCATCCCCAGGTTTCAGCCCAAGCCCAGTCCACGCCTCGGACTTTCTGACCCCAGGGCACCACTAAGAGCAAAGCATGTTGGGTAGTAATTAAACAGGAAAGATTCCCCCCCAGCCCACCCCCTCCCTCGCGCATGCCCCCTGTCCACACTGCAGGCTGTAAGGACAGTCCCAGAGGGTGTGGGTCACTCCTCGCCCTCCTCTTCGTGGTGGTGGTGGTTGGAGACGGGAGCCTCTTCCACCTCTTGCTGGTGGTGGGGATAGTGATGGGGGCCAGGGCCCTCAGCCGGCATGTTCTCCTCCGCGTTCAGGTAGACGTTGAACAGGGCCCCCTCATGGCTTGGCTCCTTCCCACAGGCCTGGCAGCTGCAGTGGAGGATCTTCTCCACCAGCTTGTCGACTCTGGGAATCTCATCGTTGCCTGGGCAATCCAGCGTCACCTGGATCAGAAAGGGACATTGCAAGAGAGTGAGAGCTAGTTCTTCTGCCCCACTCGCAACCCAACTATCCAGCCAGCTATAGGCCTCTGCTCTGAACCACACCACTATGCCTTTCTTATTTTAAACTCTTTGGCTCAGAGACTGTCATTTCCTATGGGTTTGTGTAACCACAAAGTGCTCTCAAGCTGGAGAGACTTGTGGTCTTAAATCCAGAAGTTCCTGAATCAGTCTCTGCTGTTAGCCAAACTGGTGGCTATTGCATTTGTACAATGCTTTGTGCAATGGGTCCCTGATGAGGTATTATCACCACAGAAATATGCCATCATAGTCTTGGAAGGCCCTTGTAAATGCTACGCTATGTGTGGTCAGCTGGGGGCTCACAGTCAGAGGCTGCTTCTGCCCTAAGGTCCATCACTGAGTTAATGGCAGACCTGAGAAGAGAATCCAGCTCTCCTGACACACAGCCCCATGACTTAGTCTGGGCTCCATAGCTGCATGCATCAGTCTCCAGAGCACCATGGGTATTTGCCAAGCCAGTGAGGAATGCAAGGTCTCATACGCAACTAATTTACAGTCTCACTGCAGCAATTCTGGCGTGAGAAGGCGCAGATCTGTTGTCAACCAGGAGAGCAGAGGGTGACTGGCAGATGGGATGTGGGAAGCCGTTCTGGGCACAAAAGAAGACAAAAAGCCGGGAGTGGGAGAAGGAGACAAAGGGAATGTTCTGAAGAGAGGGCACGTGGGCGTGAACAGAAATGAATAATGCATGGAGCCATGGGCGATGGTGCAGCTAATATAGTTATGTATTTTTTAAATATGCATAGCAATAACATTGCCTTTCATCAAAAGATGGCAAGGTTCTAGAGAGACCGCCATTAATTGCCTGGCCAGGAAGGTCAGAATTAATGTTCCCAGGCTATAGATGGGAAAACTGAGGTGCAGAAAAAGGAAAAAAAACTTGCTAGTGGCAGAGCTCATCCAAGGCTTAGGTCTGAAGCACAAAGCCGATTACCCTTGACCACTGCAAGCACCTTAGTGCAGGTGTTACTTACAATTTCCCACATGGACTGTGCGGGCATGCAGGAGTCACAGTGCACCAGGGACTCTGTAGACTGAGGGAAGGTGTTGGGGACGCTGTAGCTGAAGCACTGTCCCAAGCAGGCCCTGCAAAGACAAGGCAAAAGTAAAGCCCTGATACCAGAGCTCTAGGAGGAACTGGGGCTTGATGCCAACCCTGTTCAATATGCTTCCCACCTAGGAGTCTGGAAACACAAGAGGCTGTAATAAACAGTGAGGTTATGGTCTTCTGCCAGGGTAGACTGGAGACAGGTGGACAGAAAAGTGTCATGGTGGGGAAGCAGCCAGGACCCAGAGTTGTTCCACCTAGTATCCTTCTCCGACCCACCACCAGGAGTTGTGTGTGTGTACTGCAGGGGGAATGGGACCTAATGGACCACAGAAGCAGAGGCAGGACCCAAAGCCTTGGAGGGAAGCGAAGGAATAGCCTCCCTGCCTCTGCTTTAAACACTGGGACCTCCTGGGCAATGAAGGACACAGGGTGAGCCAGCTTCACAAGATCAAGCTGTACTGCCACAAGTCCATGGCTTGCTAGGTGGGCATCATGCTGAACATCACGGTCCCAGAGATGTCAGTGGTTTGTGGGGCTAGAACTCAGATGTTCTTGCTCAAAAAGCCCTGGCTTTTGCCACTGGAAGAAAACCAGTTGAGATGCAGTGCTTATAACCCAGAGTGGAGCAGTTCTGATGCTATCCTGCAGTGGTGCACAGGGAAGACACAGAAGTTGTGGCATTTTCCAGGGTGATCACCCCCCCAAATGAATGCACTCCCATCCCCAGCCTGCCTTTATGTCTCTTGGGGGCTGGGCTTCGCCCAGGCCTTCCTGTACCTGTTCTGGATGGACTTGGACTCGCAGCCGCTGTGTCCCACAATCTGGGTGATATTCTTCGCCTCACACCAAGCACTCTTGTCCGGGAAGAGGGCCAGTTTGTTAATGGGAGGTGGTGCAGTCAGGATCACAGCTGGGAAAAGGGCACCTACCAGGAACCATAACATCATGGCCAGCTCCACCAGAACCCTAGAACTGGAGTCCAAAGAGAAAACATTAGTGGGGAAAAGTGAGGTTCACTGGCTCCCTCCTAGTAAACCCCCATTTCAGGGACCTCAAAGCACCACAGGAACATGCTTGAATTAAGCTTCACACACCCCAGAGGGAGGGGAGAAAGAAGAGGGCACCACTATCCCATTCGCCCAAGCTCCTCTGTAGCTTCAGATTCTAAGCCTGAATTGCAAGGAGGCTGAGCACTTGTGGAGCCCACTGGGCAAGGTGGCTGTGATCATCTCTGGAAAGCAGGGCCTGGGTGACACTGGACTGAGCATGAGGTGAATCCAGAATCATTGGCTCCTAATCCTGGTTTATCAGAGCTAGAGACAAGCCCCCTCTTCCTCTCCTCTGCTTGAGCCTCCCTGCCCAGCTATACATTGGTCCCTCACAAGTTCAGCTAGAAGGAGGCAGTGGAGCCAGCAGCTGGGGAGATACTTGGGTTGTTCATTTTGGGATGCGAAAGTGAGAGGAATCAAATTGCCCCGAGGTTCCAGAAGAACCACAGACAAGGGCTCCAATGCCATAAAGGATGAAGGGTGTGAGCTATGTAAATATATTGAATGTACTCATTAGAATCCAAGCTAACTTCTTGCTTTGTTGAATCTGCTGATGACAGTTAATGCATAGCTTTATTTCATGCTCCAGATATATTCAGAGCTGGCCAGTATGGCCGCACCCTTGTCTATGCTTGTGATGGGAACCATTTGATTTCAGAACGCCCTTAGATAACTACAACAAGGGGCACCACAATTGGGGGGGGGAGTAAAACACTTGCTTTACTACATCCAGACCTAAAATGCATTTCTAGTTCCTGCTGCTTTATTTCACATGACAGTTTTAGCACCTCCACATTGCCTGTTAGACCCAGCTTCCCTCCAGCTGTCTCTCTTCTGCCTCACCCCTTAGAGGAAGGCAGGTCAGTGCAGTAGAGCTCAGTACCACAGGGGTTAATGAAGTGCTTCTAGAGCTGCCAGTACAACCCAGAGGATGTGATGTGTCCTGTGTGTATTTCTCCATGGGATTATCAATTATTTCTGCAGCTCCAAAACCTACAGAGATGTAGCTCCAGCCAGAGAGCTCCTCCCCTGATGAACATCAAATCAACAGGGAACCTATATTTGCCCCTCTGCTTCCTATTTTCTTTCTCCTACTCACCACATCCCACCTTTTAACCCTTTCCATTACTATTTTCCTGGGCACTGCAACTCAGAAGCATAAGAGGGTGGGAGGCATCACCCACTGTGCAGAGCAGGGACAAGCTGGCCTAGAAAGGGTTTGGCTAACCCAGGCTGTTCCCAGGCTTCGTATCTGAGAAAGAGGACAGAATACATTCAGAAGTAGCTGGCAAGCTGAGTGATAAAAGCAAATATTTAGACCCTTTTCACCCTGGGGCAGATGCATGTCTAACACCTGGCTTGTCTGGAATCCCACAGACCCCATGCATTCCCATGGGAAAAGGCACTGGCCCGGTAACCATTTTGCCACATGGAAAGGCCAGGAAGAGATGAACCACTAAGTCCAGAGTCAAATGGACTCAGTTTTCAGACCATGGCCCCTAATTATAATTGGGGGGGGGGGGGGCAGCACCACCAGTATCTTGATCTGGGGCATGTGTGGGACTCTCCAAGTTCTCCAGTAAAACTGAGCTGAGCTCGCTGGGCCTGCAAAGCCATCACCTTAGGGCTGAAGAAGGCACCCAGGCTGAGGCTTTTCATTCTGGCCATTACAGCCTATCACTTTATTAGATTTTTCAGGCCAGGGGATCTATCATTTTTTCTTGCAACCTTCTGCCTAGCCCATTGCATAGACAGCCTGTGACTGGCAGTGGTCAGCCTGCCTGTGCCAGCAATGATCTCAATCCTTTCATGGCAGAATGCAGGGCCCCTGAAAAATAAGAAGAAACTGGGTCACAGGAAGAGCTGGAGCCGCTGCCTAGGACTTGGCCTCTAGGATCTAAGTAAACTTCCCTTAGCCTTCTCCCTCATTAATATTCACAACAACCTCCTTTTCCCACCATCAGCTGCTGTGTGATATTAATTATTCCATGGCTTTCCCTCTCTACTTTCTCTAGGGTGAGCCAGGCCACTTTTCCGTAACTCCGCTATCTGCCCCCACCCCTTCCCCAGCTGCAGCTCTACTGGGTTAAGCACACAGTGCATTGTGCCAGGGTGTCTGATATTCAGGGCCAAGGAGTTATTCATTTGGGGGCCTCACAGATTAGAATCAGAGAGCTCAGAAATTAGAAAAGAAACTCTTACGATTCCTGGTGCTGAGCACAGCTCTGCAGCAGGTATGGAGCAACTGCAGGCTAACATCCAGTGCCTACATGCCCTGCAGAACTACAGTTGCATCTTATTACAGCCAGAAGCTACATACACAGCACTGGTCCCACTGGCTCCATCCAGGTGGCAACAAGAACCCATTGCTTTAAAATCAGAACAGCCACATGGAATTTCTCTCAGGGTGTTACCATCCACTGTGAAAAGACAGCTGATGTTTGCTGTAGAGGCAGCTGCTTTCCAGTGATGAGCAAAATGATCTCTCATGATTTGAATCTAATTCCATGCACAGTCTAGTTTCCTTGCAGGTGGGCTGAGAAAAGCCATGAGTTGCCACTCACGAAGCATGCTGCTGACTGCTCCAGTGGAAGGAGAGGGGTCTGCCTCATCCCTACTCCGGAGGGGTCGCCAAGTTGCAACATGTGTGTTGAACTGAGGAGGGGAGTCCCTCAGATCCTGCTCTTTGATTGAAAAAAAATTCAAATTGCACTCATGGTTTTCCAGCCATGACTTATGCCACAAACCTTCTCATGACTTATTCCATTTGCAGTTCAACAAGGTTCAGAAAGTTTGAATGTAAAGAATCAAAGGCACTAGCCAGGTACCCAAAGATTACCCAATCCTTAGGACATCTGCAACGTGACCTTAGCAACCAGAAGTAGATGGCTTCATTTCACTCCAGCCTTACTTCTCCAGATTAATTTCCACATTTATCCAGCAGGTGGTACTGCAAGGCAACACCAAGGAAGCAGACTGAGTAACCTCAGCATAGATGTAAGAAACCCCTTGAAATTATTACCAACATATAATTTGCTTTTAGAGAGAGACTCCTTCACATTCAGCAGTAAGCAGGGTGAGGCATTTTGTATTACCCCAGGGTAATGGAACTCAGTCTGCAAAAGGATGGCTTCTTTTTATACAAGCAATAAACTTACTGTGTGAAACCAATAGCCATAGCATTTTACTTCCCACTAGAGAAATTACATATATTTTTTCCTTCTAGGCCAGATATAGGCTTGGACCAAGATGCCAGCTATTAATACTCCTAATCACTGGGGAAAAGCGAATGTAGACATCATGGAAATAGAGAAATATTTTCCTGCATAGGATTTGGACAGAGTCAGAGCAGGAATCAGACATTTAGGCTATTTAAAATACGAGTTAGAAGCATGTGATTTGTTATTTCCTTCTGTTTATCCAGCGACTGATCCAAAGCCCACACTGAAGCCCATGTAAAGACTCCTGCTGATCCAGCCCTAAAAGGGTTTCTGGAAACATGGTAGGAGAAAGAAATTAAGAAGTTGCTTAATCTGTTCAGTGCCGATGTCAGATGAGGCTCTGGTGGAGGAAGTCTCAACTCCCTGCTCTTTAGTCATTCCGTTAATCCCTCCTGGAGAGACATGCCAAGTTAGAGGGTCCTCATTTTCTGCTACATAAGGATGTCTTGTTTAGCAGCTCCTGTGACTCAGAATCATACATTTTAAGGTCAGGAAGGACCACTAGATCAGATAGTCTGACCTCCAGTAGAACACAGACCACTGAAACCTGTGCAGGGCCCAGGTTTGATTAGAAACTATAATCCAGAGAAGCCTCTTGTCTCCGTCTGAAGGCACCAGGAGATGCATGTTTGGAATGCCGCGCTCTCAGTCTCACTGAAAAGATGCTCCGCTCCTAAGGAGATCAGGCCTTTCAAATGCAACTGACTGTAGAACACTGTGTCATTCTTCTGCTAGTTGTGGTTCCTTTTAATTTTTGTTATCGTCTCATTGCACTACATGACATGATGCTAAAAATGTGACGACAGCTATCCAGGCCTGTGTTCTACCAGCCTTGTCCAGCAGAGCAGCCTCTGTTCACATGATCAATCCCATTGTCTTCAGCAGGACAACTCACATGAGTAAGAGATTGCAGGCTCAGACTGAGCTGCTGAGCGAAATGAGCTTTGCAGTTTCCATTGGAATTAATGGGAGTTGTGTGACCTAATCCCTTAGCTGGCTTTGAAAAACACAACCTCAGGCTATACACTTGTTCAGAAAAAAATATAACGTTCTCTCTGCAGCCTTCTGTCCATTCAAATCTAATTACAGCCTCAGAGCTACTAGGCTACCCAGAGAGAAGATCACAGCCTCACAGGGGATGCTAGTAGTTCCTCTGGGTCATAGATTTCATAGACATTAGGGCTGGAAGGGACCTCGGAAGATCGAGTCCAGCCCCCTGCCCAAAGGGCAGGAAGTCAGCTGGGGCCATAGGATCCCAGCAAGATAAGCATCCAATTTGCTCTTGAAGGTGTTCAATGTAGGTGCTTGAACCACCTCCGCTGGCAGACTGTTCCAGACCTTGGGGGCTCAGACAGTAAAGAAATTCTTCCTTATGTTCAGCCTGAAACAGTCGTGTAGTAGTTTATGACCGTTCGACTTTGTCATCCCTTGGGGCGCTCTGGTGAACAAACATTCCCCCAGATACTAATAAACTTATAGGTGGCCATCAGATCACCCCTGAGTCTGTGCTTTTCCAGGCTAAAGAGCCCCATGTCAGCAGAATATAGTCTGTGCTCACTTAGATATTTACAGTAGGATAATGATGCTTCCCAAGGTAGGTTTTCCAAGCTCCTGTACATCCAGAGCCCAGACCCAACCTAGTTTGAAGTAAGAAGCCCTATAATGTTTGGAGCCTTTTTTCCATAGGGGTGAAGGAAAATGTTTCACTGGAATACCATTCCTGCTGCAGATCAGAACCTAGTGTGCTGACACCATCACTACAGTTGTTAAAGGTCATTCAACACCACCTGGGTTTCTGTCTCACTCGTGAGTGCAAGACAAATGGGGTCCATGATCACCTGAGGCATAGACCCTGGCCTAGATTCAGGGAAACACTTTAACATGTGCTTATTTCCTGCCCCGTCTTGAATGGAGATGCTTTCTTAATCAGAGCTTCCAGCAGCATGTGGAACTGTCCTGTTTGGAGAGGGGTAGTCAAGAAGCAGGAGAATTCTCTTCAGAAAATTTGACACGTGGGCTCCACTCTCTGCTCAGATCCAGGTGTCCATCCTGTAAGGTGTAAGTACCTGCCAGTCCCATTGATTTTATAGTAATGGCACCAAGTGCTTAGCCTTTTAACAGGAAGTGTTTTCACAGTGTCCAGATTGATCAAGCATGCGTCAGAGGCCCCAGGCCCCATGTTGTAATTAGGACTAGGCCTTATTCCAGTGTGCAGGAAAATATTCTGTGAGCTAGGGATCAGAACTGGGGCTGAAAACCAGCCTGGTATGTAGTTGTGTCATGTCGGTATCTGGTACAGTTCAAACCAGTCATGTGAACAGAGCTACTACTAAATCCATTCATCCAACAGCAACCATAGGGTAGGAGACAAAAGCACCGTGTTCCTTCTTACTCTGGGCTGGGAGGGGGAGAGAGAAAGGAAGAGAAGGCACCCCAGCAGGTTAACAACCTTCTTATTAAATAAAGACATTGAGCACATTCCTCCATGACAAGCTAAATTACACGTTTCATCCCCCAGAGGAACAAGTGTGTTTGTAGCGGCGCTGACCCCAGCCCTCATCTTCCAGAGAGCGCTTCCCTGCAAATACGGGATTCTTTCTCCTCTCCACGCAGGGGCACATTTTTTCCCCCTACTCAAGCTTCCTCAAGCAGAAAGTTCAGGTCTGTTCTGGCAGAGATATCAGGCTGCGAAGGTTTCCCCCTTTCCTTCCTCTCTTGCTCTCAGCAGGGCACCACAAAGCTCAGATTTTCCCAGGGACTCTCTCCTTCCTTTGCAACCCATTCAGCGAGACAGTCCTCCAATTTGGTACTCTTCTTCTCCTTTGAGCCAGACACTGATCTTGCTCCTTTGATCACAAATGAGCAACTCTGTCTACAGTTAGCACAGCTATGTGGGGCCCAGCAAGGTCCGAAGCAGGCCCATGCTGGAGAAGAATTCAGGGAGTGATCTGGAATAGGGAGATGCTACATTAGGCAGTCCATTTGGTCTCCACTGAGTTTCACCAACCAAACCAAGTGGCGGGGTTGTTTAACACTGCACGGATAGAACTTAATTACAACCCAGCTCCCTAATCCTTTCCCGGAGAGGAGAAAGGGAAATCAAATGAAGTGGAGGCCGATTCCGGCACTTCCTGAACCTCAAGCACCCCCTGGGCACAATTGCAGCTGCATTACCATAACAAAGGGACTGGACATGGGTTTTATTCCTGATTGTCCCATAATAGTATTGCCACTCTTTGTGAAGCCTGACCTCAAGCTGTATATACTGAGCACTTCTTCCAACCTAAGAAACTTAGTGGAGGTGGATAAACCTTCCAGTGACCATGCAGTCAGTGCAAAAAGAGTTCACTGACATAGGAAAGAAAGAGAAGCATGTTGACAGACGAGCCAGGGAGCCTGAGGATTAAGTATGGGGGATCCCTGTGGGTGAATAGTGCAGCAGCATTGATATCACCTTATGGAAGCACTCCTTCCCAGCTCCAGTTTTTTACTGGTAACATTTAAACAGCTCCTCTTTGTTTCAGTGGGTGTTTAGCTCCAGCCAGTGCTCTCATGAATCCATCTCTCCCTCCCCTCCCCATTTGTGGTCATTTAATGCTTGACTGTGATGGCTGGGAAGAGAGTAAAAGGAGGAACAAGGCTCCTTGTCCATATTGCAACCTCCATGTGAGAGGATGGGGTTCTGCTAGAATACTGGTCCCAAGCCATGGCCAGGCAATGGAGAGGACTTGTTGGGTGGAAGTGCTGCTGTTGTCCCACAAGGAATACTATATTTGGGGAAGGCTCTCTGCAGCCTGGCCTCGCTGACCCTCTCAATGCAGGGTAGTGCAGTCTTCTAGTCCCATACATGTGACAAGTCTGAACAAACGGGATGCTGCGACCTCCAGCCGGGAGCAAAATTCCCAGTTAGAACAGACAGGAACTGGGGAAAGTTTATCTCTGGCTCTCCACCTCCACCTCCCTGCAGACCTGGGATTGCTCAGTGCACTGACCAATGTCTGTAGGTAACATTAAATCACTTCTAAGAAAACAGTAACCCAAAGAAAAGGGGAATTACAGTTATAAGCAACTGAATCTGAATGTATGTGGAAGCTAGAGCTGAAGTAATGGGCCAAACACTGTTAGATTTTTTTTTTCCCCATTAACTTTCCACCTCATCCCATCCCTGTATTTACTTCCTTTTTTGCATCTGATTTCAGGGGATGTTTGTTTTTTTGTGCAGACAGCAAAGCTGAATACTCTGTGGGAAGCAGGGATGCTTTAAAATGAAAGTTCCTAAATATGGGTTTAAGATATTTTCCTGATGATTACCACAGAGCAGCGGCTGATTACAGATGTTGTAACAAATACATGGGCCAAAACTTTCAGAAATGATTTTGAGTGCCCAGTTTGAGCCAAGTTAACAGAGTTCTTCAGCACCCACTACTGAGCTGGAGTAGCTGGGAAATGCAGCTCAGCGCTTCTGAAAATCTGGTCTCTTATCCAAGACCCCCAAAAATGATGCACCTAAAGCCTCTTTTGAAAAAACTGGCTTCGGCTGCTTATGTATGTGAGAGACTGGCATTGGACTTTATCTCAATATGCAACCGTGTGACAAAAGCTTCTCCTGGATGACCTCAATGCACTTTACACACCTGAACTTAGCTGCACACCTTTCCAGGAAAAGTCACTCTACCTATGGGGACACTGAGTCACAGATTTGGGAAGGTCAGTGATTTTGAAAGTGCACGCACAAGCTGGGAGATCTGCGGGCATGCCCTTTTGCATGGATGCCTATGAAAAGCTGGCCTAGATGCCTTGAGCAAAGCCACCCGGGGCTGCAACAATGGCAAAGCTGGGAAAAGGACCCAGAATTCCTGACTCCCGGTCTTCTGCACTAGCTGTCAGCCTGTCCCTTCTCTGCTAAATGAAATGGCTGCTGGCAGCTAATTAAGGCCCCTGATCCCAGTTCAGCATTTCAGGGCTCATGTTAAGACTTGGATGTTTCCTGTGGCATCTGAGGGCTCAGCTTTGAAAACTGAGCCCTCAAGAAGAGGATTAATACAATGTAGGTCTGCTCTACAAACCCATCCACATCAAGAGGGCACAGTAAAGCAGTGCACATCTGCCCGGACATCCAGCTAAAGCACTGTCCAGTAGTGCAGCATAGTGTAGATGGGCCTTGGTCTGGTTGAAGACAAGGGCTGAGGAGTTGGGTAAAGGTTAGGCCATCTGACTCACAAAGCCCCAGCACACCCAGGGGGGAAAGCTGTGCCACAATGGAAAGGTTACATTCTGCAGAAGAGGAACTTGGTAATGCTAGCTCCACCCATGCCTCTGTGTCTCTCCATTTCAGTCTAAGCATGGTTCAGTGCTTGGCATACAGGTGAGAGAATGAAGGACGAGTTCCCATCACCCATCTCCTGCTCCCCAAAGTTGGTCTGGAGCTAGACACACCATAGAAAAGAGCCATGGGGGCAGGGAATGTTGTGCATCTGAGCCTCTCTGGGATTTCTGGAAGCAATGATAACTCGACCCCCTAAAGTTGCACCTGGAGAGCAGCTGTGACAATGTGGGGACCCCAACCAGCAGCTCTAGGTGAGTACAGGCAGCGGGAGGGTGATACTTGGCAAGTGTCCTCCATACTGTTCTTTTACCCATCCTTACACTGGAGGCAAGAGTCAAACTGGCAACATCCAAGCCCAAATTCCTCTTGCTGAGGACCTGAAGGCATGGAGCCAAACTAACTCGTGCTTCAAGCAGCAGTACCTTCAGAGCAGAAAGTCGAGGCCATGGTGTTCCTCCCTTCCCATCCTACACCCTGCGGCTACCCTGAAACCCTTGCAAGATCCCCAGGAGTGCTGGGAGCCCCTGTCCTAAGGAGCCCCCTCTACCGTTGGAGCCATGGGGGACAAAACAGGGCCGTAGCCTCAGCTGAAGGACGGTTGGGCGGGTGCATTACCTCCATGACTGCATTCCCACCAACTGGCCTGCAGCTGTTCTCAGCCATCTGGAAACCAAACACTTGTGCAAAAATTTAAAAAAGGACCTAAATCACTTTTTACTCCCTTTTTCCAAAGGGACTTCTACACCAAAGCACAAGACAATCACGCAGGTGGGCAGAGGTATGTTTCACAGAGAAGCTTAATTGAGAATGTATTTATATATATTTTTCTTACTCAGGATCTTGTGATTTGGCCAAATATATAAAAGCGCAGACACCAGGCAAGCCGCGAATGAGGCCACACATGCGCGTCCAGGCACGGGGCTGAATTAAGTGTCGTGGTTTGGCGGTCTGCCGAAGTTTGGGATGCAGACATCCACTCACACGTACGCACGCGTGTGCACACGTACACCCGGTCCTGGGCTTCTGATGCACCCTCTCAGCATGTCTTCATTCAGATTCACGGCCCATAAGTGAGGCAGGCGGGAAAAGCACTGTTCCCATTTTACACGCAAGGAAAGACGAAGCGACCTACCAAAACCAGGGAGAAAGTGAAAGCCTCCGAATAAGCAGATGATCCATGGCCACGGCAAATGGGAGACCCAGGTCTAAATCCCTGCTCCTGCTAGTATTTGCTTCTTTATGCAAGGACAGATTGAGAGAGGCCTGTCTAGCACTAGGGTCCAAATCGGGCAGACTCGGGATCTGGATTGCTAACCAACCGAGTGAGGGCTGTGACCGCTGGGAAGGAACCCTCTACCCCCCACCTAGAAAAGAAAATGTGTTATATCTGAAAATCACCCAAAAAAATGACGTTCTGGCCAGCACTCATCCAGAGCTCCTGAGGTGCGTCCACACCAAACCACCAAGACCACTGGATTAAGCTGTATAGATAAGGACCACGGCGTCATGTAAACCCCGTGGCTCCCCAGCCCAGATTAAACCAGGGCTGTCATGGTGGCTACTGCCTAGGATTAACTGCTGGAGTGGTGAGGGCTGTTTCTGAGCGAGGACGAGGCCGTGAGACGCTTCCTCCCCTCACAGACCAACATGGCTCCTCACTCTGCCACTGAATCCCTGGGTAACCTTGAGGAAATCGCTTCGCCTCTGTAAAATCACCTGTTTCCTTGTCTCTAGAACGGGGCTCACAAGGCGACCGTACCTCACGTGGTTATGGAAGGGCCAGAAGCATTAGGGCTTAAAAAGCCCACAGGCATAGGGTGCCCCAGAAGGACCAGCCATGCTGGGTTTGGGCGCTCAGGAGGCCAGTCTTTAAAGGGAAAGGGGTACATGAGGGTCTCTGCTCTGCCTGCTGAAGGGGACGGCTCTCCTCCACACCCAGGAGCAGAGCCTGACTGGAAATTTTGGCACCCAGGGCTGGTGAGTCTCGTCTCCTCACGCGCTGCCTGCCGCCTCATGTCATCCTCGAGGCAAAATGGCAGGAACCCCAGCAGCTGCCCTTCAGGGCCTGCTCACCTTCTCTAGATACGCGGCTGCTCAAGAGGAGCGAGAAGAGGGGTGGCCATGTTGGCCGTACCCCTCCTCAAACACGCATATGTGGAGGGCGGCCATCTTAGAGGATAGTTTGGTTGTCCTCTATTGATATGAAACCCTGATGCTTTTCTGTCCTCTATTTTTCTCATGAAAAATACTTTTTTCTCTTCAGGAGAAAAAATAGAGGACATTAAGGCATCAGGTTTTGTATCAACAGAGGACAACTGGACTGTCCTCTAAGATGGCCGCCCTCCACATGTGCATGTGCATGTATGAGGAGGGGTACGGCCAACATGGCTGCCCCTTTTCTCGCTCCTCTTGAGCAGCAGCATATCTAGAGGAGGGTGAGCTGGCCCTGAAGGGCAGCTGCTGGGGTTCCCGCCATTTTGCCTCAAGGATGACGTGCGGTGGCAGGCAGTGCGTGAGGACTGTCCTCACACACACACACTGGTGCGGGAAGGGGTAGTCATGAGGGGACGCATGCCCCGACACTGCTCAGGAGAGCCAGCTGGACACGCACAACAGCCTTCTTCATGCTTGTTGAGCATTGCCGTGCTGATCCATCCACCTTTGCCATGACGGGGCCTTTCCCTGGCCTCCCTCACACAGAGCCATGGAGGCAGCTCCTCAATGGAGCCATCCCCAGGGCAGCATGGCGTGGCCACCGGGACGCGGTGTGAAGCTTTGTGAGGCCGAGGAGCTGCCCGAGACGGGAGCACGACACAAAGCAGACCGGGAATGCAGGCAGCTCAGCTCCTAAATCCACCCGCGGGGCCCTGTGGGATCTCCTCGTGGACGGCGCTGGGGGGGCCCGTAGCTACCACTGATTTCAGGAACCGATTGCTCCACAGCTCCGGGCACGGGCCGACGGTTTCCAGCGTAAACCGAAGTCTGATCCCTCCTTTGTGGGCATGAGGGACTCCGCTGATGTGAACAGGAGTCAAGACTCACAGGCCCAAGCCTGGAGGCAGCTCATACGCCTCCCCTGCCCTGCTTATTGTTTTAAATTCAATTCCGTACTTCGGTTGTTCGGATGCTTTTAAAAGACGCAAAACACTTCACCCAACAACACCCGCTTTCCCCATCCCCGAACCCAGCATCGTCCAGTGACACCAGGGATTTTCCTGTCAATGTTTGGGTTTTTTTAATATGAACCCATTAAATATCAGCAAGGAAAATCAGCAACAAAAGCAGCATCGTATTTTTTGTTATGCGATTTTTTGTCAAGCTGTGTTTTAGTATAGTACATGGGAAAAGTGAAGCAGCCTCGCCTCTGAAGTGGGGGGGGGGGGTCTTCCCAAATTGCCCAGCACCAGGTTCTTGATCCTCATATTTGGGACCAGATTTTCGCAAGAATTTGGCTCCCCTTTCGATTGCTGTATTTAGGGTGTCGATTTTCAAGCTCGCTCAATGCCCAGGCGTCCGACGGCGATGCTTACAACCCGCGTCTCGAAAGAATTCAGCGTCCGATGGGCCAAGCGGCTTGAAAAATGCAAGTGCTTACGGCGGCGTATCAAGACCAGCAAACATGAGCGTGGGTCTTCTTAAGCAATGAGCTTTAAACTTGCACTGGGTCCTGGCTGTTCCAGGGAGCTACACTTCACCAATGCCAAATCAAACCATCCTGATGGACTTCACCTGCCAGACTGAGACCAAATGTTATGCTTTTTGAAGCATGACACAGACCAAGACCAAATTGCAACAAGACCAAATTAAAAAGATTTCCTAATCCTCTCCGAACATTGAAAGAAAGAAAGAAAAAGAGTGGAACTGACTTGCAAAAAAAAATAAATAAATAAAATCCATTTTATTTTAAAAAGTTGCTTCCGACCAAAACTTTTCATAGTTTTAACTTTGGCAGACAAAATGCAAACTGCAAAGCTTTGTTTAGGAAGCCAACACTTTTGGTTCCTCCAGTTGTTTTTGCAAACTCCCAAATTCACTTGATAAATGCTGTGATAAAATAGAGGGGGAAGAGGAAAGGGAGTGATGTATGTATGCACGAAAATGCCTTGAAATAATTCTTAGGTGCAGCAAGAGAGACAAGTGCTCAACCCAGTGTAGGAAGCTCATTTGACCTGGGAGCTTTGATTTTGCTCTACTGAGCTGAAAAAATTTGGAAGAAAGTTAAATACTAAAACTATTTAAAAAGAACTAACGAGGAAAATTTCTTTAAAAAGAAATGAACCCCAAAATAATCTTTTTGAACTAAGATGGGGGTTGAACCACTGTGGCTGGGTGTTTGTGATCCTTGGGAATTCAGAAGACAGTTAAACACCGTCCCCTTTCAAGCTTCCTTAATTTCCAACCAGTTATGCTTGGGAGGCTGAGAAAAATAATGCCGATACAAAGGAAAATTGTGCAGTCCGGGAAGAATTTTCTCGAGGGCTCCGGACCTGCAGGTTGGCCCAGTTTTCAAAAGAGCCCAGTACTTAGGGTGCTTGACTCCTTTGGAAATCTGGCATCCGTTCCATATACCAAGCACTTGACAAACTATTGTAATGCATCTGCAGAAAACAGCTCATAAACCCATTGGGAACACTCCCATAGTCTTTAGATCTGGTCCTAAGAGAGAAATGCTGGAAAGGGAATAAGCTAACAGCCTGCAAGTCAGTGGGGATGACATATCCAGTTTGCAGTTAATACAAATAAGTTATACATCATTTTAGTTTCTCAGTTTCTTTTCAGTTGAACATGATCAACATCAGTAATATCTATGAGCCTGTGACACAAAATCAACTTGAATAGGAGTGTTGTCATTGATTTGGATGGCAGCAAGAAGAGAATCTGAGCTGAGTACACAAAATACATACCCATACATTCACCACTCCACTAGCAGGAATGGCTGTTGGGGGCAGCGGCTGCTCGATAATGCTTGGATTCCCTAGCAGTGTGGACAGGCACTTGGGCGTATGCTATAAAGGCTAGACAGAGAGGTTTAGTCTATACCAAAAGCTTTGGCTCAAAAAGTCCTGGGTCTGAAATCCTGTCCATATGAGGAAGCACATAAGCAACCTTTTTAAACACAGTTGTAAATGCACCATTTCCGTCCCGGCATGGCGAGCCCTAATGCACACATATACTTAGAAGCACAGACAAAAGTTAACACCTTCTCACGTTCTTGTTTCTGCCAACCAGCCATACAAAATACTAATTGCAGCGAAGTGAAAGTGGAGGGATGACACTGACACTGTGTTTCGAGCTGGCCTGGTGTTGATAGTAATGGCAGGGATTGCTAAAGCAACTGGGATATGACACTGGGAACTGGGATATGACACTGAAACCTTTTCAAATCTCGTAACAGTTTGCACCCTTCATCTGAGGATCTTAAAGCTCTCTACACGTGCAAGTGAATAACTGCAGAGCTCTGAATCCACTGCCCATTCCAGGCACCAAGTTTCTTCTGGTCCAGCTGGAAGGGCTGAAAGGGTCTTTTCCTTTCCCCCTTGATTCCTTAATTCAGGGCCTGTTCATTAACAGTCCATCTATTAATTCCCCTATTATATCTTTACAAAGCACCTGCCTCAGCGCAATGCTGATACAGTTGCATCCCGTGGTTGTGTTTTGCCTCATATCATCCTTACCAAAGGCACAGGCCCTCCCCCCAGTGCCATACCAGCAGTACCTTTCAAGAGGATCAGAGTAAAATCCCAACCATCTTCAGGAGCAATCCCGAGATGGATTGCTTTTACTCTAGAGTTTGATTTGTAACAGGACATCAGACATTTCCATACAGAAACAGCAAGGCTGTCTACTCCTAGAAGGTCCAGTTTTGCTCACATTTACACTGCTGTGAATTACTGCATGTTTACATGGGTGTAACTGCTATCGGAAACCAGCAGGCACAACACGTCCACCATCAAACCAAATCTTACTGGAACTGTACACCACCCATTTTTAACAAATGATCACACTGGGATTCATGATTGAAAATACAGTCTTAAGTCAGAGATGGGGTTTGTTTCTCAGGCAAATCACAGATGTGCCCCTATCTGCATTGCTCATTGATGACAGACCTCACACAAAGGGACAAGGATGATCCAGCGAGCAGATAAACATCCACAGCTAATACAGAATAACAGGTGTCCTCAGAAGCAGGTTTAAGTTGACTGAAGAAACCATCTGGGGCTGAAGGCCTACCCTTTCAGTAAAGCTTTATTGTAACCCTATCTGTTCACAACTATTTTGGGTGCTGCTGACAAAACTGCCATTGACTTCAGTGGATCAGGATTTCATTCTCCATCTTTTGGGAGAAGTGAACCAGTCTGTTCATTTCTGGGAAATGTTGGCAACTCTGACCAAGCTGCAGCACTATCATGACCAATGATGTAGTATTAATGGAAATATCACTAATACTGATTATGAAAGTATGTGGCAGAGGTGCTGAAGCCCACAGCACTTCTATGGGATTTCCTGGGCAATTTAGCAGGCATCTGCCCAATCAGTATTTTTTAATTTTTACCAGAAACTGCCTTGAGGCCTGATCCTGCCATTGTGGTTCAGATAAATTCTCCCAGATTACAGGATCAGATAAATACGCTCTAGAGCTGCAGCTGTGGTAGCACGAGAGTTCATTGCAGGCTCCCCCTTGAAGAAGTTTGAGCCCTTCTCTGGCAAGTTTTGCACTCTGTGCTGAGCATGACACTGATGTGGCTGGAGTCCTATCTCAAGCTCAGTAGTCCACAGCTAACCTGGCTGTGTCTACACAAGCCATCCTCATGGCAGTCTACGCTGTAAGCAAACTCCACTTAAAAAAGAAATATGGCTTGGGGCCCAATCCTGCATTCCTTGTGAACCCAAGATTCCCATCAGCTTCTGAGGGGCTTTGATTTCACAACAAAAACAGGTTTGGGCCAGCAGGAAGAATAGCTCCACTATTGCAATGGACCCCCCACAACTCCCAAACTGGAACCAGCACAAGAAGGTCAAGCCTTGATTTCTGTCCCTCCTTGGTGGGTTTGCAAGCACATGAGATTTACTCAATTCCATTTCCCAGGCTGAAGCTATTTTCGATTTGGGGAAGAGCTCTCTATTTAAGAAGGGAAACTGCAGTTTAAAAAGCCTGCACACAATGTAGTTGGTTGCAAATTCCAAATATTATGTAGAGTCCTTTGTCTAACAGTCAAAGGCGAAACCTAGGTTCCCTTGACAAAGCTGGGAACTCCACCGCTGGCTTCCACAAGGCCAGGATTTCACACACACAATCTATACGATAAAATACATGGCCCCAATCCTGTGAACAGTTAGCATACATGGCCCCATAGCAATAATCCCATCAGTGTCGATAATCAGAAGTTGCATGTATGACTAAGCGGTTGCAAGAATCGGGGCCCTTCTGTTTTTATGCGGATTACATTCTTGTCAGATAAATGTTAGCAGACATGTTAAAGTGTAAGGGGCTGTTTGAATCAGCTGGCATGAAAAGGATGGCATGAAAAGGAGTTACAGCAAATTTTGTTCTCACAAAATATCCTTAAAGATCGCGATAGGAGTGTCATCATAGAAAATGTGCAAATTATGTCAGTCACGACTCATTTTACTATGGCTGTTTTGAAGGCATCTACAAAATATGAAACATTATTAGCAGTATTATTATTAATCTGTAACACAGGACATGGGTATATGTATAACACACATTCCTTTGTAAATGTATCAGTAATATCTCAGTAAAAGAAATATTCAGAACATTCGTAGAGAATATGCACGTGTTTATCAGAAGAACAATATTTCTGATGAACAAAGGAACAACGCATGTATGTTACATTGATAAATATGCTCCTTCCTTTGCCACCAGGAAGATTTCCGTTCATTATCTTGTCCGAAATAAAACATTTTTTTCTTCATACCCCAATTTAATCAATACATTTTAATTCTCTTGATTAAATATTTCCTTCTGGCTCAAACACATGAAAAAAATGGAAATTCATCAAAAAATCTGCTAGCCATCCAAAATGGCAAGAGATACAGAATAAAAGTGCTCCTGAACAGGTTTTAAAAGGTGGGGTGATTTTATTTTTGGGGAGTGGGGGAAGCAGGGTAGCAATGGAAATGTTTTAATGACTCCAAAGCATACCCCTGAAGTCTGCCTCATCTGTAACTGATTTCTGTTTGTGGCAATTTCTCATCCTTCAAGCCATCAATCACTTTGGGGAAGGGGTGGAGGGGTGGGAAGAGAGAAGCAAAAATCTGGTCTTGATAAATCAGGAAGAAAGAAAAGCAGGTTTGTGGTTTGGGGTTTTTTTTTTTTTGTTATTTAACTCAGCAGAAAAAAAAGAAGAAAGAAAAGCTTTACAACAATGCTCAGAACTTTGCAACTGCGTGTGCATGAAAAGTGCTTTGTGTCCTGCGTGGGGGAGAAGCGGGGGGAGTTACTTACCCTGAAGTAGACGGAAGGAAAATCCCATAAGGTGTTTAGGCAGCAGATCCAAGGGAAGCCAGCAGATCGATGCAGATCACTCCCAGGGACCGAGGCTGACAATGGTCTCAGCAATGAAAAAGGAACCCAACTCCGCGGAGAAAGGAGAAAACAAGAGCAAGCGGAGCTCCAACGTCAGATCTGTATCCTCTCCAAATAGGGCAATCAAGGGTGGGGGGAAGCGACCGGCCCCTCCAGGAGTTTACAACATCTTCGTCCCCAGCAGCAGCAGCATCCCGGAGCAGAGAGAAGGGGCAGACGCCTCCAAACCCAGAGGCGCACACGTCCAAACGCAGCAGGCAACAGGTAGAAAAGGAGCAAAACGAAGGGCAGTTGCTTCTGAGACCGGCTGGGATCCAGCACAAGGCCAAAGGGGCAAAGCCTTCCAGACACAAGTCCCCGATCCGCTAGCCGAGGCAGGAGGAGAGGAAGGGCATCCGGCACAAAACAGTCGGAGGAGTCCCGGTTCACCCCAGTGCAAGAGAACGGAGGAGACAAGCTGGGCTGAGGCGGCTGCAGCAGTCCCAACCCAAAATAGGACACGAGAGAGAAAAGGACACGGAGAAAGTCATTAGGAAGCTCAGCCGGGAACTGCAAGAATGCAGCCCCTCCAGTGCATCTTCTCCCTCCCGGCCCCGCGCACAGCAGTGCAGGCAGCCAGGGAAGGCGGCTCCACTCTGTCCCCTCCTGGCTGGGCTGAGCCTGGAGACAGCAGCGCTGCCCAGGGAAAACACTCCCTTTGCTCCCAGGCTGCCCTCAGTGAGGAAAGAGGCTTGACTCGGAGGGGATCTGATTATATTGTACCAGACAGGAATGAGCAAGCAGGGACAAGAAAGATTTAAAGTGCCCTCAGCCCAATTTCTTAGAGGTTTCGGCTTCTCTCTCTCTCTCTCTCCCTCCCTCCTCTACAACTTACCCTGGAGGAGGGACAGCTGCAGCCAAGATGCAGGGCCAGAGGGATCTTCTGGATCCTCCAAGAAACACAAAGAGGGTGTGTTATTGTTGTTGTTGTCACCTTCCATCTGAGCTCAGACTAGTTGTTTTTAATTTGCAGAGAATACCCCCATTGCCCCCCTCGCTTCTCCCTGAGAACAGACTCTTCTCTGGCCTTTCTGCTTGCAGACTGCAATCCAGAGGCTTTTTTTTTTTGTTCTCATCTCCATCACCACCACTCACCCCAGTGTGTCAAAACCACCAGCAGCAAAAACAGGTGGCATGCAGTACTGGCACACTGCACTACGCAGGGCTCCAGGGGTATTAGGGAAGCAGGTAACTTGATCCAGGTGTTACGTAAGTAACAAGGAGCAAAACATAAGTCAAAATTTGGGTGGGAAATAGGCTGTTCTGCTTGAGGGCAGAACCCACCCTCTCACCTGATAGGGCTTAAATGGGAACTTCCTTCTAGGGGTGGGGTATCCCATGCCTGCCTGTTTCACCTCTCCTGGAGCCAGCTGGCACTAGCTGCTGTCAGAGACAGAATAATAGACTGTATGATATTCCTATGTGCATCTTCTCTGGGATCATCACGATGGGGGACCCCATCCGCTGACAGCATGAGATCCTCCCCGTGGGTTTTTGGCACATGGCCCTTACGACTTCTTGAGCACTTGAAGTACAGTTTGTTTTACTTCCATAATGACCAAGTAGCAGTTCCGCTAGCCCAACAGGTGCTGGACTCTACCAGTGTCCGTACACTCCTACTCTCCTAGTTGCGAACAAGGGTGTCGCTTCCTTCCTCCAGAACAGAGGTGAGATTCTGATCAGAGTCTTAGATGTGCGCGTTGACTCAGCCTCTCTTATGACAGTTGGATTTCTGCCTGGTCCACCTACTGAGTTCTGCTGAAAAAATACTGGTCTCAGGCAGAAAACAACTGAAAGAGACATCAAAGACTTGGATGTAACATGTTGATCCTGTAGATGACAGAAAGGAAAATATGAGCTAGATAAGGGCAGGAATGAAGCAGCTGACTAATCATTAAAGGTGAAATTCAGTCTTGTGCTAGAGCCAGCAGCAGGCTTAACTCTGGCTGATGCCTCATTCAAGCCATATTTGGATGGTTCAAGTGGGATTTATATGCTGGCTCTCTGTACGGGAGGTAATTTTAGCTCATTGTTAAGCAGAACTTTGAGTCCTTTTGAGGGCTGCTTTATCACATTCAAAGGTCCAAGAACATTGGTATTAGTCAAATGACTCTAAAAGAGAATGGAGTTGATTTTGATTTGATCTTTTGGATTGTGAAGAATAAAAATTGCTTGCTCATCATGTTCGCAGTATTTGTAAAAGAGGGCCGTAGCACCCAGCTAGGACATTGCAACAGTGCAAGGCATTCTCTGTGAAGGAAACGTGAAGAATCTTGAGAACTGTCGTGCAGCTCACCTGTTGTTGGTAGCAGAAAAGATTCATTAAGATGCTAATAACAAATATTACCGACTCAGTAGCCAGAGGAAGTGCAGTAAATCTGGGCTAAATTTAGTGCAGCGCCAAAGTAACATGCACAGCTGGCCAGGTACCAGATTGATAACAATGTCTTAGCACTGGTGTAGAATTATCTAATGAAGCAATTATGGAAAGATGTGAATGGGAAGAATTCTGCATGGAAGAACCGTAGCAGCTGGAGTATTATTAGGGCACCATACTCTGACCCATGCTATTTAATAATGTCTAGTTGAATTCTTTTAGGAAATATTCTCAAAAGCCCCTGAGTGCACTCAATCTTTCAGGCGCTTTGGAAAAAGGTCCCCCTAAATCAACATTGGCCAAATGTCACAAATTTAGAGGGTGACACAAAATAACAGATCTAAATCCCAAAATGGTCTGGCAAGAATGAAACTGCAGGCAGTAAGATGTGATTTAATACTAGTTCAAAAGGAAAAAAAACAAGTGAAGACTCCTAAAATCAAACCATATCCAACACAGTACCACGGAAGACAAAGTAAAGGCATGCCTCTAGTCACATCACCTCTATATACACATCCCTACTCGTTCCCCTCTCTCTCTCACATACACACGCACACACGTGCACACATGCACACCATCTCTACCCTACATAAATCTACAGCAATCTGCCTGTCTCACCACACTGACACCCTAACTTCTTTACTCTTACTCTGCCCTGTGTGGAATAATTCTGCACGTCCGAGTTTGTGTGGTTGTTACTGAGTCTTTGCATTTTGGAACGTTTACTGCTTTAAGGAAGTGTTTTCTTTTTGGACTATGATGTTTGTAAACCATGTTGTATTGCTATTGTTAGTGAGGTGCACTGAGGTGTCATTTGGTTTGCAAGTAATTGCTATCATTTTTGAGAAGAAGGTAACATACAGCAAACTAGTATGTCATGGAGGGCAAAGTTAGGTTATCCGGGTTGAAAACAAACAGAAAGTAGAGCAGAAAACGTGACTACCAGGAAGACCAGATTGCTAAGAGGTCAGAATAGGCCTTGGTTCAACTTTTCCTTTTCCTGTCCTTGGCAATTCAGTGCTGAAGCCAGAATTAGGAGACAGTCATGTGGGGCCTGACTCAACACCAATAGGAGAAACTCAGTGCCAGTTTCTGCACTAATTTCAATCAATATTAGATCAGTCTCACTGACATGAGTAACCCTGTTGTGTTTTTTACCTGCTGCAGCTCTTCACTCATCAGCTCCCACTCCCAGACCCTAGGAGCTTGTCACCTGCTTTAAAAATATTATCTGCTGCCAAACCGCTCCGATTATTTTTAATGCTGAGCAGCAAAACACAAACAGGCCCCTAAGACACAACAGCCGGTTCTCACACCCCCAGATGAGGTTGTGCTCCTTAGGCCCATTGTTTTGTTTCCTGGCCTCAATGTGGCTGGGAATACAGTGCACACAGGCTTACCTAATACTCACACGTCCATGCACATCCTGTCACTGCCTTGCAAAGCTCACCCTGACACACCACAGCTGGGCAACTGAAGCCTATGAGGAACACACATTTCTCCCTCCAGAAGCTTCACTCCCTCACCCATTGCTGTTGTTTCAGACCTGCAGTGCCAGGGGCTCCCAACTTGTCAGGACAGGACTCCAAGCTGTGGGCGGGAACATTAAAAGGGTTCATTAGAAGTTAAAAATAAAACTGTTGCTTTTATTTTTTTTTTAATTTAGATTCCAAGGCTCCCTGCCCAATGCTGGGGCTCTGGAAGACACCTGCTAGGAAAAGACAGCTGCAAAGAGGGCAAGTCAGGGGAGCAGGGAGTGGCAAGGAGGGGAGCAATTATTCTTCTCTGAGACACTTCCATGGCAGGAGTCTCCATTGCCCCCTGCACTAACCTGCACTTTGATCACCAGCTCCCAGCCGTATTCTGTGGGGTACTCACCTTCTGGAGGCAGAGGCTCATGGTTTTGGCTGGTACAAAATTATGTTTGTAAGGAAAAATGATTTTATGGGGGAAGTACCCAGGAAATGTGGATCCAAATCCCGGCTCTGCCATAGACATTCAATTGCTTGACCTCAGCTGCCCATCTGTAAAGTGGGGCTAGTAGTATATTTTCCTTTATCTGTTAAGAATGTAAGCCCCATGGTGCAAGGGCATGTTAAATCTCCCTATGAGTATATACAAAAACTAACACAACTAGGGTTTTGTATGCTGCTGTAACACAGAGTGCAATTTTTCCCTACATCTTTGCGCCGAGACTCCATATTTTACCCCACTGTGATTCTCAGCCTCCTTCCTTTCCCACCAGCAGCTGCAGGGGGAATGCCAACTAATTCCTAAAGCAGGAGAGGAGGAATGAAAACACCCGGCTCTGTTCCCAGATGTGTTACTAACTTGTTCTGTGACCTTGGGCAAATCACTTAAATTCTCTGAGCCTGTCTGCTCCTCAGGGGAGAGATTATGTCTTTTTATGTGTTTGCCCAGTGTCTAGCAGGAGAAGGCCCTGATCCTCATACAGAAAATTACTGTGGCTTGTGCTTTGATTGAAAGGAGAGGACTAGACAGCTACTTATCTCCCAGGAGTGCCATGAGGCCCAATTAATTAATGCCCATGAAAAAATCCTCAGCTGAAGTATGATTATGACATGCTGCCAGCATGCAGTCTTCAAAGGTAGCAAGTCTCCTCTATAGTTTCTCCTCTATCACTACTCTTTCTTTGGCCCCCTCTTCCCCTGTCCTTAGAAATTTGTAGTCTTTGGCACCCCAGTACCCTGAATTGAAAGAAACATCCTTGCTGACACCACACAGCTGTGATGCCAGTACTGCCATCCTGAAATATCCAAAATTATGAGGCAGCTTCCCACCACACATCAAAAAAGTAATGGGTTAAAAAAGGGGGTGTTTTTCTAAATGCATTTGGGATTCTTTTTTATTTTTCTTCTGGCTTTTGAGGCTTTAGGTCATGTTTAATGCTTTCCTCTGCATCTGTGAGAACTAGAAATTGAATTTTAAAGGAGTGGAAGCTGAGATACTCGCATGATTCCATGACTCCAATAAAAGACTCACAAATTGCATCAGATGATGACATTGGGTCTCGGCTTCTCTCCCACACAGATTTGGGATTTATCTCTGTTAACTCTGCCCTCACTGACAATTGGAAGGGTTTGCTTTTCCAGATACCAGTTGGAGGAAAAGGCAGCTTACCAATGTAGCTATGAGACAGCACCAACAGCAAAAATCCCTTTGTGCCAAAACAAAGTAGCGACATGCCACCTGCCATATCTTCCAGTGGTTGCCTGCTTTCTTCAGGATCCAGCAACACAAAGCAAATAGTTCAAAGCGCCCTCTCCGTGACTCAAGGAATTTACTGAGATCAATGGCGTTGCACCAACAATGCGTGTAGGTTCCACATCAATCCTCAAGGTATTTCTAACATATTAGCAAAAGAGCCTGAACTTAGAGGCGTAAAAAGATTTGGGCTGGAAGACCAAGTGGTTAAACTACACAATGGATGGAAAAGTCATGCAGGGCAGCATTTCCTGTCCTGACTTCAGGTGGATGAGGAGAGATGAAGGAGTCTTGTGCTGATTAGAGGGCTCTCACCCTCCGTGGTGTGGGCCATGCCATTAACAGATTCCCCTCCTATGTTATATTGGTTCAGATAAGCCCCAGGCCACATGGGTGAGGGGATGGGGGCAAAACTCAGCTCCGCAGCAGTCCTCTGCCCATAAGAAGAACCGCAGCTCAGTTCAAGTTGAACAACATGGTTGGTTTAGTGAGAGGGGAAGGCGCTCAAGTGAGGAAGAGTTACAGGGAAGACTCAGCCAACAGAAACATTTGGACTGCACACCATCATGCAGCTCACAGCTGTCAGACAGACAGATACAAGCCTTTTATTGAAGCTCCCTTTATAGACAGGCCTGGCTGGGCAGGGTAGAAAGCCCTGACCCATTGGAGTCAACTTGGCAAATGAGGTGGCTGGGCACAAACTGTTTGGTTACAAAAGGTGGCAAAGCCTAGTCTGAAGGGGGCAGTAATGGGTGGGATGTGGACCATATGGGCAGACTTGCATGGCACTGGGGTATGTCCTGGTGCATAGGGATAGAGCAATTTGGCAGGAGCAGAGCCAGCAGTATAGGGGCAGACCCAGCTGGCAGGGACTTAGCTTGGTGGTAAAGTAAAAGGATTTATCATAGAACTCATTAGAAAACATCTGGGCTCGGCAAATGACCTGGAATGCGACTCAGCAGTGGGGAGCTCCTTTCTTCCTGAGTGCTGAGAATGTGAGCTCCCGCAGGGTAAGACTCGAGCCAGCTGTTTCCTCTAATCCCATCAGCCTTTCCTTCAACAGGGGTCCAAGAACTCAGAGGGAGAGGGAGAGAGAGAAAGCCCCTTTCCCTCCCTGTGGTGATTAGGATTAGTGGTTTCTTTGTGGTGCAGTGCCAACACATTTTGGGGCCCCGGGGCAGCATTAAAAAAAATGCATCCCTCCTATCTCTGAGCAAGTCCAAGTGTGTTTAATCACTTTATTTTCCACCTTGCCCATGTGCTCTTGCTCCCAGGCATCCAAGGCCCCATTCTCCCTGCTTCCTCCCAGTAACTCAGGTCACACAGAATCTTTTTTTCTATTAAATCCATGGCTACGGGGACAGTTTCTCTCGGGGGTGGGGCTGGGAATGGGGTGTTAGGATTAACTCACAGGTGCCCTCTTTCCTTAGAGCTCAAGTCTTTGTCTTCCATATCAGAAATGTCTGTTTCCTTTCACTTACTTATGACTGATTAAATCCCTTCTAATAACAATCTTACTTTTTTTCTGCAAGACATCCCCTGAGAAACCTTCACAAACATTTTATTAGCTTAATTATTTGTGTTACAGTCGCACTTGGACAACCTAGGAAAAGACCAGGACCCCACCATTTTAGGTACCGAATGTGCATAAAGTAAGAAGAAAATCTGGCACAGAAAAGCTTTCATACTGTTAACTGACTGTACAAGCTAGTAAAGTATGCATATATGCAGGGGACACATCATCCACTACTAGTCCACTTCATCAACTAGCACTGGCCTGAAATCGGTGACTCGGCCAAGAAGAAAAAGTACAGTAGATAAGGACAGGGCTACTGTATATGGTGTATAACTCCCATGATTTTATGATTAGCTTTTAGGATGGTGGGTGCTTTCCTCACAGACCTGCTTTCTCAAGTCTGTTATTACAGGAGAATTTCAGACTTTGTATTACAGGAATAAAAGAGTATGTTTATAGTTCTCATGGTTATGGAAAAAGTTTTGAAATATATGACTTCTATTTTAAAAGCAGCGGGTTTTTTGGAGGAGGGGATTAATTCTGTGGTTTTTAAGTTGATCTCATTATTCTTTTTTTAGAGGGCAGGATTTATAGAATTAGGACTAGTAGCGACCTTTACCACCTGCTGGAAATCTACTGTTTCATCAATTGGGAATTTAACATAATATGCCAAAAGATTTGACCAGGAGATTTAGCTTAACACATTTTTGCAAAGGAGGATGGATCAGTAGCAACGATGGGCTTCCTTGCGCTGGTAAGGTATAGTGAAGTTAGTTATTCCCATGTACTCTTGGACCTTTTCTCTAGCATAGTCACTCAGCATAGAGAAATTAGAAACACTGTGCATCTCATAAGAGCTGGTGCACCCAGAATAGGCCATGGCCACCTGTCTACATGTAGATGGTATTAACAGGTTTCTACACTAGGGATAAGATCAAGCGGTACATTAACAATAACTAACTTGCTATATTTTCCTACTGCATATAATCTCTATGCATGATTGGAACCGGGCTTTTTCAGGTTCTGTCTCACCTGAAGCATATCTGAAGCAAGTCTGGTTAATCAGCTAATATCACTAAAAAGGTAGAGTTTGAGAGGCCAATTCCTGTCATGTGTTGTCCTGTTGCAGCCCTTTCCACTCCTGATTCTGTTCTAGAGCTGCCAGTATGGAATTAATGCAGTTCCTAATCTGGATACAATATTGGTTTAAAAATAGAGACAACCACTCCACAAACATCAGAACCACTATTCAACATTGTATTACAAGAGTTAACATTCACATTATTTCATGGGCTAGATTAAAGAAGCCTCTGTAATATTATTGGTTCATCCTGTACTCAGAGATGTCACAATGACCTGCTTTCTATCTGCCAGTCTACCTAATATGGATATAAAATTCACATTTTAGCAGATAGTGAACTGGATCCTCTCACTAGCCTATCCTATTGTAACACGCTCCCATGGATTTAAGGGTTTTATTCCTTCTGCATAAAACAACAGTAAATTGCACTCCCAATTTCTCCATATGTGGTAGAGTGAGCTATGCAAACTTTCCCACACAGCCTCGCAAGGCACCTCCAGTCCTGACCTGTGAATGTCCCTTGTCTTCCAGCCATGGGCCTTCATCCCCATTATTCAGAAATGTATTTACTGACAATATGAAATGCCTCTAGACAGATTCTTCAGGATAGCATGCAGTCTTTAGAAATAATTAAACAAAAATTGGGGCTGATTCCTGTGATAGAACACCATCAGAGATTCCCTCAAAGAAAGCTAGGAAAGAAAAAATCATCCCGAAGGGAAAGAACAGATATCATTAGGGAGGAAAAGCAGTCAGCCTCTGAATTCATATTGGCACAAAGGGAGCCAAAGGCATCTGCAGGGAGTGACTTGTATGTGTAGATGAAACCATGGGACAGGGAGCAACAACAAACCAGTCAACACTAATGGCCCTGGAAGAAGATTTGTAAAGTTTAGTGCCAGAAGGGACTATTAGATCTCCTAAGCTGGCTTTCTGCATATTACAAGCCATTAGTTCCACTCAGTCACTCCGCTTGTAAGCCCAACAACTTGTGCTTGAGTTTGACTAACAGACATCTTCCAGAAAGGCAATAACTATTGATGCGGAGACATACAGAAAGGAAGAATTGTTTATTCCTCCTCCAAGTTTTATCAGCAGTCATTTTTATATTTTCTTTCAGATCACAAATGGAAATGTGAGATGGTATTCAAGCATTAGAGAAGACACAGATTTGCCGCCCATCTCAGACTCCACAGTGCTGTGCTTTTTCAGAACAGATATAAGGCAGGGATCATGGCAACACCAAATTCCCTTTAGAGTGCTCCTACATTGCACTGCCCAAGGAAGCATCAGATCAAACCATAGATTCCTGACTGTAAAGTTATGGTGCTATCACTGTTCAGCCAGGTCACAAACTATGACATTTCTGCTGTTTAAACACCTCCCTCCCCCTCCAAACCTCTGCCCTCCTCCATCCCCAGTGACAGACGCCTTCCTGTGTAATTTGTAATGGACACCATTCTAATAAGCAGCATTAGTATCTGCACGCCATAAAAATGACATTGGAGAAGAGACCCAATCTCCCAATTCTTGCTGGCAGGGGAATGAATTATTACACCAGTGCTATATTATCCAGGGGCTCTCAGAGTCAAATGTAGTGTTGAAAAATAGTTACAAAATACAGCCCAAAAGTGCATGTGGCACTCATAGAATACTTTGTTCTTCTGTAGCACCTTCCAGTGGGACAGCCCAAAGATCTTTGCAAGCATTCGGGTGAAATTCAACCCCGTGCAGATGGCTAATACTCACAACAGGCTTTAAATGGTGCACACATTTTCTGCCAGCCCATTGCACAAAGGTGGATTTGCTTATGAATGACTTGGGCCTTGATGGCCTTGCAAGATGGGCAGACATGATGGTTCCCTCTTCACTGAGGAATACACTGAATTATGCCAAAGCTCAGGGACTTGTTGGAGGTTACAAGTGTCATAGCCAGGCACAGAGGCTAGCCCAGAAGCACTTAGGGCAAGATCCAACTCACACAGCAATCAATGGGAATTTTTCCACTGACTACAATGGACGTTGTAGGGGCAGACTTTTAAACACTTGCGATACAAAATAACCCATGGTTTCATGATCATCATCACCCAGCAGCCCACATTCCTAGGAGGTTCAGTCAGTATAAATTATAATTATCTCCATTTTTCAGATAGCGAAGTGGAGGTATAGAATGATTAAGTGACTTGCCCAAAGCCACACAATGAGTCAGTGGGGGAGCTGGAAGCAGGATTTAGTTTTTCCAGCACCCAACTTTGAGCTTGTATTACATTTGGTTTGCAATGAAGTCACTGCTGCAAACCACAAAGGAGGAGCAGAACACAGCCATAGCAAGGAGCCATGCAGAATCCTCAGGGCTGTTAGGATACAGTGTGAAAACTGTCAGAGTAATTACTGTGCTCCAGGTAGCAGTGCACTATCATTCAGTGCGTTATCGTTCCTTTCTAGCTCACTGGAGATATTCATTTATGATTAGGGCTCCTTGCTATGATTTTAGAGCTAAACAATGAGCATTAGGGTATACTTGGCTCAAGGGGGTGGTAATGGCTTTGGGTATTACTCTGTTCATCTGTAAGCTAGCTGTTCCTGTCCAACTCCAAGTTGACAGCAGAGCTGGACAGAAAATTTCTACGAAAAGCAGAAATTGCTGATTTTTTTACTGCAGTTTTCTGATTTTCTTGTGTCAGCACTGACAATACCGTTAACATCAGATGGCTACTTGATGACTTTGGCGAAATACGCTGGCAGATTCAGCCTAGTTCCCCAAAGCACAGTTGCCCACTCAACAAAATCCACCACCATGCTCGTCATCTCTTTTGGAGATTTAGCAGAAAGGCCAAGAGCAGAAAAGGGCTTGCCCATGAATCTGAGGTCGCAGTTATACTCCTCCCATTTTTCATGTTCGAGAGCCTGCTGATACCCTAATGACTGTGGACTGCAGAAGCCTTCCATTTACCCTTTAACGTAATTGTTCTTGAGGATTAGGGAGGGTTTATGGTTTTGTGCATTCTGCAAAATTCAGTCTCACCACAGGACTCCAATTGCTTCGCTTATCATGGCTGTCCCTTAACATTACTCCCCCACCCTGTGGAAGAAATGGAAGTTAGCTGTTCTGTCTTCTTGGGCATGCTCCGATCTACAAATGGATTTCATTGCTGCCTGTTAGCTCAAAGCAAGACCTTGGATCCAACCTAAAGGTTCATGCTCCTCCCTGACCTTTTTAAGTGATGGTTGTTACCCAAAACGGGCACACACTATAGCTTATGAATGAGCTTGCAACATTCCTCGCATGTAAGCACAAAAGATTTATAAAATGGAGTCCAAACTGGGCACAACCGTTTACTGTGGGCAGCAAATACTCCAAACCCACCCTCGAGGACTTCTGTAACCAACAGTCAACAGATTGCAGGCTGAATGCTTTTTATTAAGCATTGGCAACTGACCCAGCATCTTTGCTGGAGATGATAAAGTTCGCTGTCACGAGGAAAATAGCTGGCAATGGTACTTGACAGCCTGCAGTCACGAGAGAGACAACAGGATTCCACAGCTGAATTTCTATAAACTATTCTCCCATTTAGTTTTGATCTCACTCTGTCATGCATTTCACCATGGGTGGCCTATCAGCTGGGCTCTCAGAGCACTTGGACATGATACGCTTTACATGCAGATGCCTACTAGAACTTTAGGCTCATTTGCCAAATTCAGCATTTGCCCCATGGAGTGAGGGGCGAGTCTGTTTTATTTCCTGCCATCAGATGATTCAAGCAGGTGGGGTGATGAGGAAGGGACACCTAGGGGCTCAATCCAATTTTGCTTCTTGCATTCTTGGGTAATCATGGACGACTGTGCATAAATGTTAGTTAGCGCATGAAGACGGAGCGGGGGAAGAAGACAGAGATCCTTCTGGGGAGGGAGGACCAACCAAACCCCACCATTTAATTCATGCAGGACTGGCAGAGACAAAAACACAAATTGTTTCACAAAACTGTTGGTTTTCTCCTAGGCCACACATCTGTGTAACACATCAGCTAGGGACACACTTGTAAAAACAGCTGGGATTGGACTCAGCAGGAATTACTCTTTCCCCATTGTGAAAAATGTGGGAGTCTATATTAGACTTAATGTTATACAGTATTATGTATATACACACACAACCACACATCTGTGGGTTTGGTGGTTATGGCATTGCTAAGTTTGGTCACTGGGACCCAAAGGAAAATGGCTGTGAGTACTGTCCACTGGGGCTGCCCACATGGAGGTGAAAATTGATCTTCTTTTCACTACTGTAAACTCAGGATCTCTGTGAACATGGAGGAAAGTCTCAGACTGAAATACCAGGAACTTCAGGCAGGAACTTTCAAATAGCTTAAAAGTAACAATTAAAAACTGGGTAAGAAAATATGCATTCTGTTTTGGCTATTTTCAACCTTTTCCTCTCCGCTTATTATGTTCCTATGGATAAATAATACTTTGTTTTAATAGCCTGGTATCACTGTGCTTACCAGCTGGCCAGAGCTTCTGCAGAGAAGTCTGTAGCAAGGGCCTTTCTCAGTTAGATCTGCTGGAATAAACAAGGGGATGAGGTAATCTGGCAATCCACTCAAAAATGGGAAGTCTGAGAGTTGGTCATGTGAGATACATGATTATGCTCACTATACACATGAAAATCTTACAGTTACATGTAGTGACAATGCAATATAGCCAGCCTGGCCGCACTCGTTCCCACACTTGTGGCCAGAGTCATTTTACCGTAGCATATCCTTGGACAAAGGTAACAGGTCCGGCTCTTGAAAGAGCTGCCCAGAGAAATGTGCTGAAAGTGCAGTTTGCCCCTCGTGCTGTAGCACCTTCGCAGAGCCACTCTCGAAGATCAGGAAGGGTACTAAAGAAATGGGGCTGTGGAGATTCTTTTAGTAGACCTTCACTGCTCTTGACCCAATTCAAATGCATCTTTCTTGCACACGGGTGACCAAAATTGTATTGCAGCAGTATTCCAGATAAGCGTTCAACCTCTTCATTCTTTGATCCTGCAATGCCCCCCGCACAGCATACATTCAGTAAGGAGGCAGGCGTTACAAAACCTGGCTGACAGCTGCCCAACTATTACCCTCAGACAGAAACAAGAACCACTGAAGTGACATGGTTAGCCTCTAGTAGGACCCTTAACTGATGTCAAAAGACTATTCCCAGGGACTGTCCAATATTAGCAAACTAAATGTTGAGAGGGATGTGGTTGCTTTCCATAAACTCAACTAGGGTGTAAACACATGGGAGAATAGCTATTTCAGCTGAATTATGATGCTGGCATGGTAACAAATGGGTATATACTAGTCATGGATAGATGTAAGCTGGGAATCAGAAGATTCTACACCATTAGTGTAGGGAGGTTGTAGAAGAGCCCTTCAATCAAAGCAGTGGAGACAAGCTTTATGGCTTCCTTTAAAACAGACTTCAATTCATTTGTTAACAGGATTTCCTGACACGATGCCTATGATAGCAAAGGACTGGACTCATTGATCCAGGATGTGCCTTGCAGTCCAAATGCAGTTTCTAAGGAGCACTCTCTTCCTCATCAATACACAGCACCACTACCTTCAAACCATCAGAGATTTTGGACATATTCCCCATCCTCCTCTTGTTGAGATCTTAACCTCCTCTGGCTTCTGTCTCTTCAGCCTGCCCCATAGAGGGCCCTCCTTACTTCTCCCCCCCTTGATTCTGTAGGGATTATTCCACCAGACTTTGCTCCTCTCCTTTTCTTAAGGTGTTTTATAACCTCATTCTCCCAGTGCTCCTGTGAAGAAGACCAAATAGAAATACTTGCCAGGGAAACACAGAAGTTAGGAGTCTTACCTAACATCTCACCCAACTGTTAGTAGAAAGCTGAGATTGTGACTACCTGAGGACTCTCTGATATTTAGTATGCAACTTCACTATGACAAACTTGGGAGGGCAATGTCAGAAGGCCATAAGGGCTATAGTGCCTATCCTGAGAGTCCCTGGAAGGGGCATGAAAAGCAAACATACTTTTCTTGAGATTCCCTGGCCTAACAAGTCAGAAAGGAGGGATGATTAATTCAGCTTCTCAAGACAAGAGTTGAATTCCCATCTCTGCCATACTCTCTGGGTGACTTTGGCCAAGATCATTTATAACAGCCACCTCGGGTTCCCCATCTGTAAAACAAGAATGATAAGCTTTCCTACCATCATTTATTCAATTTGCAAATTCTCCAGGGCAGGGACTAATCTTTATTTGTATGTACAGCATCAAGCACAGTGGGACGCTCATCTTGGTCGGGGCTTCTAGGCATGAGTGAAATACAAATAAATTACAATATTTTGATCAACACACCAGGAACCCAGATAAACAATCCAAAAGCAGCTTGATATTTTCCCCTCCTGCAGTCTGCTTTTCTGTGACTTGTTTATCCATCTCCAAGCCTCAGCAGACATCTAATCAAGCTGCTAAGAGGCAGATTTGTGGCTGGTCAGGCACTCAGGGAGCTGTTAAGCACACAAAACGAGCTCCATTCAGCAAATAGCACTTTCTTAGTTGGAGATGTGGTTTCTTTATTCACTTCACACCCTCTATTTTCCTATTAAAATTACACTAGGGATGACACAGTAACTTCTCCACTAAGAGGCCTCCTTAAGTTCTGGGTGGGAACACCTGAGTGTTTTAAGCCTATCTTGTTTGCAGTCTTTGGTACTGATCCAAATCATGCTTACAGCTAGATGAAGAAATGATTTCAGCAGGCTTAAGGAAGAAGGAAAAATGTGATAGTTTCCAGATGAGCGTATTATACTAAATTTAACATTCCTTTTGGTACTTAGAATTTCCACTTTTTCCCCTTCCATTTATGTAATTAGAAATCAAGCAGCAGGAAACCATTCCTATTCCAACCTTGGTTGGGAACAGTACAGTCTTACTCCCATTGAGTGAAACAGGAGACCTGTTCTCACATGGAGACATTTTGCATAGTTTGTTTGGACAGGTTCAAAAATGGGTCTTGAACAATGCAATTTAAATTAAACCACAACAAAGAAAGGCCAATTATGGGTTAGTTCAGAAAAGCTGAACAGGGAGGTCTTGGAAGACAAAGAGAGAAGGCTTAAATCTAAATTGCTAACTATCCATTTCCAGTGCTTACCCCCTTTTTTAAAAAAAATCATGAATGAGGATACTCTTTTTGCAGAGTCTGTTTCCATATCTACAGTAGTGTATTCAGGAACGGTCACTTTGCTGACAATATATGGTGCTTTAGGAAAAGATATTAACTTCCACAGTATTATTAGACCAGAAGGGAGCCATGGATCTCCTGGCTCATACAGGCAATAAGACTTCTCCAAATTAACTCTTATTTGAACCAAAGCACAATTTTTCCAACCCTCTGTTCTCACTCACCCCAACCAATCTTGATTTAAAAGTTGCTAGGGACAGAGACCCTTATCAAAGTCATTCACCCATGAGTCTGGGCCAAACCACATGCCAGCAGCTAATGCTTTTCATGTATGCGCGTGTTGGCAGGGAATATATTTAAAGGGCATCACAACTCTTTTTGGTTTAGATTCTCTTGTCCTTTACCCAGCTGGATACTCTCCTCTTGAGCTAAACCCACTGGCTTCCCAGACTACTAGCACTGCAATGAATACAGAGCTTAATAAAAAGCTTTCCAAACCACAGAAGAACCATGGCTCCAAAGTACACAGCTCAAATTAAAAATTGGGGCCAGATAAAATGATTCAAAATTGGGAAGGAAAAAAAAAAAAGAGAAAGAGACCCTGTTTCCAATAAGCTGTTTTGACCTGACTGATTAATGCAGTCCAGCAAGGGAGGAGGTGGTAGTGGTGATGGAAAAACAAGGACATGCCCAAGCAAATGGTGCTGGATGGTATCATGCTTTGATAGTGTCTAATACTGCCCTGGCACCAAAGTGATTTTATCCAACAAATCTGTTGCTCTAGGCTAAATCTTCAGCTTTTGCTTACTTTGGGCACAGCCTGGCATGTTTCTTCAACATGCGAGGTTTTTGCTCAAGTCCTCAAAGGGATGCGGGGGTGGACGATTGTTGTAATCCCCGTGGCCAAATCCAGCGATCGTTGCCCAGTGATAAGAAGGGAGTTTCTCAAGCAAGCTCTTTCTGATCTCCAGATACCTCCTAACAATCTACCCCCATCCTTTTTTTTGGCAAAGCTTTGAAAAACTATTGTGCAATTTTTGTTTTCCATTGTGTGTCTTTTTGGAGAGAAACTTGTTATCGTTCTTCTTTCTGCCTGGCTCACCATGGAGCAGAATAAACTTTCAATACAGGAAATATCAGTACTGGCCTTTAACGTCAGTGTAAAAATAACCAGCATAGGAATAAATAAGATGACTCCTCGCAACTTCCTCCCTTCATTACATAGGATGCCCTGGTGGTTACACATACCTCTGGAGAGGGGCAGGAAACTTTGTAACTGCAAGGATTCCCATCTTACCCTGCACAAGGCCAGCTTACAGCAAATGCCTCAAGAATAGTTCTTAGCAGAGAGAAAATTAGGAATTCCATGGGTTCAGGGGCTAGTTTTGCTGGGTGGAGATGAGGTGAAAAGAGACTAAAGACGAGGAGCCAATAAATGAGAGGAACTTGAGAAAGTGTTCTACAAAAACCAGGGTGAACGTAAATCTCTGAAGAGAAGCTGGAACAATGAATTTCCAAGCCCCATCTGTGTCCCATTCCCAGGTATTAAAATCTAAGGCTGCTCACAGAGAACAGGGGTGTAAAAACCATCAGCCCAGAAGTAAGCTCTCTGCCAGATGGCTCAAGCATTGCTTAATTAGCCCACTATGGAGGGCAAGTTTCAAACCTAGCTCACTCCCTGACCCATGAAGGCTTCAAGAAGCAGCATCAGTTCTCCAAGCCAGGCGCACTATTTTTCTCTTCCATCTGTTTGCAGAGGACAGAATTCCTCTCCTAAAGGCCACTGCTGGATAGATATGGATAGAAATATTTTTGCTCCTCTAACGCTGGCACAAGCAGCAGGGGGCTTATGGGTGATTTATGAGGTGGGAATATTTCTCTAAACTGTATGCTGGGGGGGTGGGAGTTGGGGGGAGGGCTGCCTTTGAGAGTGGGGAGGAACACATGACGGCTGTTGTTTCAGAAGGACTCGCTCACTGGCTTTTACCAGGTGGTCCCAGCTGGTGGGAGTTCAAAAGGAGTCCTCTCCTTCCATTCACATACGCCAAAAGGCCAAAAAACAAGGGAGCCCATGTTTATTTTTGTTATTTATTTCTCAGAAGATCTCCTTCTTGCACTTTCCAGACAAAAAAAATACAAAACAAGAGACAGAGCATTGTTTCAAATACAGAAACAAATACAGTTTGTTGGAGTATAAAGAGTTACTGGTAGCAGTGTGCCAGAAGAACGGTGGCTTATTCCAGGGGCACTTCAATATTCCTGAGGAATAACCATGATTTCTCCTTTCCTCCCACTGGGATATTAGTCACTGTTCCTGTAAAACAAGAAAGCTCACATTATAAAACTTCACATCCTAGAGCACCTTCCACCACCCAAGAATGTCAAAGCAAACAGCTGTGTCTCGTAACACCCGTGCGAGGCAGATCTGAACCAATTTTCGTAACTACACCAAAAGCAATAACTACAGTCAGAAACAGAAATGCATTGCAAAACTAGGAACAACCAGGACTGCCCAAGTGTCTGCTTCATGCTTTGTTGTGTGCATGCACACACGCATCATCATCCAGATACAGTATAAACCTCACGCAGGAATACAAACAAAACGCAATGTCCAGGCTTGTCCAAGATTGTAGCAGCAACAGAACCAGAGACTGAGGGCTCAGTATTTATTTGCTGGGTTTTTGGTTGTAGCTGTGCTGGTCTAAGGGCACAGGCAGGCACGGGTCGCCTGAAGAAGGGTGACTGTGCCTGAAAGCTTGCTAAGAACTTGTTTCCAACTACTCAGTCGGTCTAATAAAAGCTTAGACCGAATCAAAGAACCTTGCCAGTATTTACTTTGAAGTTTCAAATCGTTCCATCAAGGTCACAAACACCTAACCCCAACTAAGAAAACCTCCATCCTATACTCAGGCCACAAATATGAGTCAAGCAAGTGACTGAACTGAAAAGCTATGAACTACCAACCTGAGAGCAGTGGAAGCTGTCTGACTATGGCTCAAGGAACTAAAAAGGGGGTTGCTTAATAGAGAATTAGCAGAATTGTACTACATATTTTTGAGGATATTTAGGGGCAGTGTCTTGCTTTATAGACATCGCCTATGTACAGGTGATAAACTCCCTCCTCGCTCATTTTAATAACCAAAAGAGATGGACGTTTCACTGCTACAAAGTTAGAATCAAGTTCAAACTTGAGCTCAGAAGGAAATGGGGTGCCCAGCTCATGAATACTGGATATTTTGGAAGTTCAACTAAAATTCCTGACAGTCGTTTGCAAAGTAAAATCCTAAAAGAATTTACTTCAGGTCAATCTAAATGTTTCATTTAGATGAAAAACTTTTTTTTTCTTAAAAAGAGTTGTTGTACTACAATTAACCAGAATTTCAACACTCTCTTTTTAACCAGCCCACTAACATTTGTTGGTGCTTTGACACTTTCAGAACATCCCAACTCAAAATTGCCAAAAAGCTTCTCAGCACTTCAGTCAAAGAAATTCACCTCCTCCTTGCAGGAACTTACATGTTTCAAAACTACGATTTTTTTCAACAAGCAAAAAAAATTGTCCAAAGAACTGCATAAAAACTTTAATTAAAACATTATTTGCTAAGGGGGAAAAAAAACCAAAACAGATGAGCATGATAATGCAACATTTTCCACAGTCCTAACCATCAGAAATGAAATAATTTTGTTTTAATAACCCTGGAGCTATTATCCATGATTATATGTTTTGGAGAGAATTAATATTAACCATTAGATGGATTTGTCTGCTCCTTCCCTCCCTGTAAAATGCTCAGATTATTTGAGCCAGAGGAAGCTAATGGAGACAGTGTGCTGGAAACTATTTGCCCAACTCTGGTGCTGTGCAGGCAGCTGCGCTTCTTCCTTCGAGTGTCCCTCTGATTACCTCATGCTCAGTGGGACCACCCTCGCCACAGAGCAGAGATTATTCCTTAATACTAATCTAAACCCTTGCCAGGCTAGACGCAGACTTAGTCTTCTAGTGCCCAATGTTCTCCAGTGGTTTTACTTTGCCACAACAAGCATCTTCCAGTGGACACAGTGTTTTTCAGAGTATTTGAACAGAACATTTACTCAGTCTCTTCAAACCAAAGACATCTCATCAGTTTATTTTAAGATTCAAGACTTCAGACTAAAGAGATTCCCCACAACAGACTTGTGTTGAACTAATACACTTCAGAGCAAATATTAAACACCGGTTTAGACGAGCAACATCTAGTCCTAAAAAGTTACTGGGCGGCATTTAGGAGCATTACTTCGCTGGCATAGAAAGGGTAGAAACACAGAGTGCCCGATACCCAAAATCACCTACTTCTCCAATATACAATGAAAGTCTGTTCAATGTAAATAACTGCGCTACAATCACCCGGACAAAACTTTTCTAAGGAAAGGTTTTGAAATAGAAGTGTTTTCTTGGACTGCACGAGTTTGTTGAATGCTAACCCTCCAATAAATGCAGGGAATGCCAGACTTTGTATTCCTGATTGTCTAATAGTAAAGACAAGCAGGGGAACAACACTTCCAAGCCTTCTGTGGCCACCATTGCACCCTTTTTTACAGGGTCATTTTAAAGTCTTCTGGCAAAGTCTCTATGTGGGTCTTTCTGAGCACATATAAGAGAGCATTCCTAAAAAGTACACCATTCTACTCCTGTGTCATTGCAATGCTTTCAGCAATATATTCCTTCACAAGGAGTTATAATGCATATTTTGTGATCAATGATGCTACCTGCAGCAGAGTATTTCCTAGCAAATGTGTCTGTATGACTGGAGTCATAGTATTTATGGCTAGATTCATTTTCCAGACTTTTCAATGTGTATTTTGTTACATGCGCTTTTACTTGTGAGAAAACCACCTGCAGCATAAATGGATCCTGGAAAAATCTAGTACCCTCATAGGAGCTGGAATGTAATAGATGTGGTAATTTGTGAAGTCAAAGAGCATACTGATTATTTTAAAGCCCTTACAGTCTGATAAGAACATAGCACACAGGATTTCTCTTTGGGTTTGTCTTAATATAGTTTCTTCTATACTCTAGGTGAAGGTACGAATCTTTAATTAAGTACTGAAGAGTGTCTAGATGTACTGGTACTTACTTTTACAAATTTGCCATGGAGAAGATATGGAGATTGGAAGTCATGTTGACAATTGGAATAAGCCATTCCTAATCCCAAGCCTGACCCAAAAGCAATAGGCCACGTCTTTCCTGGGGGCGGGGAACAAAAGATACCAAAAAATTGGGCAAAGCTGCTTGCTTGTCAAAATGCAACAAAAACTTCTTACCCAACCTAAAGCCAAGTTACTACAAGACAGGGACTGTCCACATCAGGTTCTATGAATTCCAAAACTTGCTAAAAAAAGCCTAATTTAGAAAGTAATGTCAGAAGGCAAAAAATAGCAGTTAGGGCAGGGGTGGCCAACCTGTGGCTCTGGAGTCGCATGCAGTTCTTCAGAAGTTCATATTCGCCTCCTTAAATCTTTGCGCTGGTCACTGTGTGCTCGTGCAAAGATTCAAGGAGACGCACATTAACTTCTGAAGAGCTGCATGTGACTCCAGAGCCACAGGTTGGCCACCCCGATTTAGGGTCTTATGTAAATATAAATCAAAGTCACATTAACGCATACTTTGCACGTATATAGCACTTCTAATCCAGGGGTCTCAAAGAATGCTACAAACCTAGACTTCACACCAGCCCTGTCAGGGAAATATAGATAAACAGACCAGCCTGAGCAGATTCTCAGCTGGTATCATTTGGTATAGATAGCTCCACAGATTTACATCAGTTTACACAGGCTGAGGATCTGGCCTGTTGTCTCCGGATCTTCCAGATAATATCTGTCCTTTCTACATGCAAGACTTTGTCTTTCATTGCTAGATTGATTCAAAATCTGTAATTCAAGAGGGGTTTTGTTGTTATACAAGCATCTACGGTAATAAAAAAAAAGAGGGTTCTGTGATTTGAACTTAATTAGCAGAGCAGAACCCAGCCCATTCAACGAAACCCTTTTTGGCTCTGCAACATTGACAGAAGTGGCAAACACTTGCTATTTTTGCTGTAGACTCTTTCAGGCAAAAAACTGGCTTTAGTGCTTGTATAAAAACTTACCATACAGGGAACAAAATCCTCATTGCTGTTCTTGCAATCGCCAAAGGACCTAGGGAGAGCAATTCTGACTAGGCATGCAAGGTTTACAAAGCAGCCGTTTCCCTAAAAAAGTGGAATCCATCGTAAATCAGAACAGCTTAAGTGTTCTTGTGCAAACAGAACTTGCCAGTTTGTGTTCTGAAGGCATGCACCTTCAGTGCTTGCAAAGGATCTGAAGTCAGGCACAGCATGTGCTCTGTCACCTGTCTTACAGTTGAGGTTTATGCCATTACCAAGAAAGAGTCATTAAAGGAGAAAAATTAAGATTAGCTAGGGAGAAAAATTGTGTGCATTAAAACCCTGACAGAACTGGCAAGGGCTGATGTCTATTCATGCACGTCATTAGTTTTTAAGTACAGGGTCTACTGCAGTGCCAGGACTTTATAATCAGAAGTCTGACTTCATGCCCAGCTAAAATTTTGAGATGGTCCATACATAGTGACCTTGTTTAACACCAGTTAAGTCTTGGTAATTTCACTTCCACTAATCTGTCTGGATCAGTAATGGAAGAGTTGGCATAACACTCCAATTCACATTTACATGCTTCAAAGGGTTGTTTAAAAAGTAGTACATCCACAACAGATTACGATTCTGAAATCAAATAGTCAAGAAATGGGACACACTTACTTTTGAAGAAGGTAACTGAGAAAACAATTCCTAAACCAAAACCAGCACCTGTAAAAAATAAAAAGGGAAGTATCATAAGGAGAGAGTTTGAAAATAAACAGTAATGGAAGTAGATTATTTTTTATATTCCTTGTTCTGGCTCAAGAATGCTACCCCAATTAGATGCACGTATCCATAGAAAAATGGTGTAGGCTATACATAGGCTTCAAGTTCTTTGTTGCTTAAAATTTAGCTTTTGCAGACACACACATACGACAATCCTATCCATGGATGTATCAGAGACTGCAGTGGTTTTTTTTATATACATATATTTTCCCCGCATCTCATTAGTTATAAACAAACCTTGGACCCCATGATGAACTCTATGAAAAAAACTGTCACCCTCAGCCAAGGAATCGGCCTGTATTTGGCTTGCTGTCATTGGATGAGACGCTTAAAAAGATCAAGGACACAGATTTGCTTTAGGTTTGCAAGCGACTATCAGAAGTACTTCTCACTGCTCCAACATGTGTCCTCAGAGCAGCAAACTTTGATGGCTGATATTATTCTATATCATGCAAAAGAAAGCTTGGGGCTGTTTATCTTTTATACCCACACCATTCATTAAGCAGCGGATTTAAAACAGGTTCGGAAGGAATGATTCCTTACATCCCAGATATATGACACGTAGTTTGAATTGTAGCAGCTCTGCATCACCACTATGGAACCATCTTACCTTGTTTAAAAAAAAATAAAGCTTTCCCTTGGGCAATGCATATTAAGAAGTTTCATGTGGGGTGGTTTTTGCAGTTTCAAAAGGCATTAAATAAAAGTTAAAAAATTAAGCCCAAAAGAGTAAATTCTGCCTTTGGTCATTCCCATGCAAGTTGCCAAAGGATTAACAAGACATCCAAGAGCAAGATTCAGCCACGTATGCACTTTAAAAAATTGAAAAAAGTCAAAGAAAGAGAAAAAAGAAGAAAACAAAATGTTGCCGCGTATGTCTGAAAGAGCATTGGGCTTGAATTCTCCTGTTTGGATGCAAAACAGACCCAGCATACTTAAGGGCCAAGAAGGCTGATAACTATTAAAAAGAACAGTTCCTGCTGCAGGGACTACTACAGAGCAAACACTGCAGGACTGGACTTAAGAGTATACTGGCACCAGGCTCGGTTGGACATTGGAAATACTTCCATACCACTAGCCCTTTTACAGGACATCCAAGTTCCCCTTTTGGATTCCTTCCACTTCCCACGCTGACTTTTACTATTTGCAATGAAAACATAATAAATGAAGCTTCCACTGCTTTATTACTCTTTGCTCCAATTAAACAGCTCTGTACTTTGCTGCCTTAGCTAATGGTTAGTGAAGCATTGCAAGTGCTTTTTTTCATTGGGAAAAAAATCCAACCAAAATGGTAAATATTAGGAAATGAGATAACAATTTGATCTTAGAAGAAACAGAAAGACATGAAAAACCTGACATTTGTGCTGAAACAGGTCAAGTTATCCAGTTGTACTAAGGAGCTAGAAATTGGAATCGTTTTTGAAAGCTCCTGTCTTTTCAACATCGTTTGAACATAGTTTCCTTAGATACAGCTATGACAGAGGTAATGTTACCAGGATATTATGGTTTCAGGACAGAACTACCAAACATACAACAGGGAAGTGATCCTGACATAAGTCCCCTAGACATGTTAGCAACTGAACATTTTATAGAAGGTCAGGTTCTTGCTCTTTTTTTCATCTTCTGCAGATTACAAAACTGAGGAGGAAAGGGGGAAACCATATCTGAGTTCCTCTGTTGCTTGGTTAGACTTTCAGGTATTTTTCTCCGTTTGATTTACTAGTAGGTACAATCATTGTTAAAAAGTGCCTGCCACGGGATTCTGATTGCTCAAAGACACATAGAGCTTATGCTGAAAGTAGGAGAGAAACAGCAGGGTCATCATTCACACAGGATGAGGGGGTAAAAAGCACCCTGTTCAAATTGCTGATGACACTAAGATGTGGGGGGATGTGGGCACTCTAGAAGGGAGCAATAGGCTACAATCAGACCTAGACAGGTTACAGGGGTGGGTGCATGAGAACAGGATGGGATTCAGCACTGACAAGTGCAAAGTGATGCACCTGGGGAGGAACAACCGGCTCCATACCTACAGGTTGGGGAACTCCCCTCTTCTCAGCACGGAGGCGGAAAAGGATCTTGGAGTCATCATTGACTCCAAGATGAACATGGGCCGGCAGTGTGGGGAGGCAGTCAGGAAGGCCAACCGCACCTTGGCATGGATCCACAGATGCATCTCGAGCAGGTCCAGGGAGGTGATCCTCCCCCTCTACGCGGCACTGGTCAGGCCGCAGCTGGAGTACTGCGTCCAGTTCTGGGCGCCGCACTTCAGGAGGGATGTGGACAACATGGAGAGGGTCCAGAGGCGGTCCACTCATATGATCAGGGGGCAGCAGGGCAGGCCCTATGAGGACAGGCAGCGGGACCTGAACCTTTTCAGCCTCCACAAGAGAAGGCCGAGGGGGATCTAGTGGCCTGTTACAAACTAGTCGGGGGGACCAGCAGGCATTGGGGGAGTCCCTGTTCCCCCGAGCACTGCCAGGAGTGACCAAGAATAACGGTCACAAGCTGGCGGAGGATAGATTTAGGCTAGATCTCAGGAGGCGCGACTTCACGGTTAGGGCAGCTAGGGTCTGGAACCAACTTCCAAGAGAAGTGGTGCTGGCTCCTACCCTGGGGATCTTTAAGAGGAGGTTAAATGAACACCTTGCCGGGGTCATTTGACCCCAGCACTCTTTCCTGCCATGGCAGGGGGTTGGACTAGATGATCTACACAGGTCTCTTCCGACCCTAGAAACTATGAAACATTTGCCCCAAATGGAGTTTCTCTTCTGTAGCTCTGCAATAGCACAGCTGGTGCTGGCTCTGATAGAAGGTTTATGCTATTAAGGAGAGTTACTAATCTTGAAGAATCCATCACACGAATTCATGAAATGGACCAACTCTTTGGCCCCCAGACCCAGGGCTCCTTTTTAATCTTTTTCCAACCATATGTAGCCAAGCTGCCCCTTTGTTCTGGTCTGACTGCTGTACCAGAATATCTGAATTTGAACAGCAAGTGATTACTTCAAACAGGCAGGCAAGACAGCATAAGGCATCAACTGAACTGTCCAGCTTAGAAGGCTTGTCACGCAGCAACGCTGCTTCACGCTTCCTGTCCAACGAGGGATTCTTTCTGCCAATCCAAACAATTTAGCTAATCAATGAGAAATGATTTACAGAATGAGAAATTCTGTGTCATCTAAATGCAATGCCCAAGAAGTTATTACTGTCACAACATTTTCCATGTTACTGGTCAAACCCATATTCTTCTTGCCAGTGCTGTGGTAAAGCAGTTTGTTTTTCAGGTTATGATAATGAGGAATTATGTATTTAAAGGACAAAAGGTGGGGGAGAAATAAACCAAAAGTTGTATTAAATGTTTCTCCTCATTACTGTAATAGCCCCTGAGACTCCTCTCTAATCCCTTCCCTCTCCACTCAGTCACCAGCCTCTGGAGGAGTATTAAAAATACCTCATCAATGCTGCTTCTTACTGGCTGATAGGGAAGCTGCAGATTGAACATTAGAGGAAGACCATACTGCCTCTACCTGGACTCAATGATCTCCCGAGGTCCCTTCCAGCCCTAATGTCTATGAAATCTATGAAATTATACAAGGTCAGGAAAGGAGCCGATATCTTCCACAGGGCAACAAACCACCGCTGGACACACCAGCTAGTGCACTGTAGACGTTTTAAGGCAAAGAGAAAATGTGCCCCTAAAGGAAGCTTGGTGGGAGCCAGGTGAGAATGGTATTAAGCGCAGCACATCACCCGGAGAACCTGGTAGAGGAGGCACCTTTGGAGCTCTAGTTATTTGGATTGCTGGAATTCAAACATTTTGCTGCGGTGACAAGCACGCGTTCCAGGAAGGCGATCTGGGATTTCTGACCGATTCCCATAGCATGACATGGTGACTGTGTTCAAAGCTACTTTACCCCACCCTTTCCCAGCTGAAAGAGGAAAACAGAAAATTAGTTCTAGAAAATGATGTCAGAGATTTGGATTAGCCTGCTGATCTAAGGCACATGGAAGGGAGTCCAATTGCTAATGCTTTCTGTTATCTGTGTGAGGAGGAGATTGCACAAATGTAAAGCCAAAGAACAGGAGATCTGTTTCCCTGAGGGCTGGTCCCCATCCCAAAGGTTGTCAAACTTCACCTTTATCCCTCCTGGGGCGTGGGTTAGGAACTATGCTGATCTCACAGCTGGAGGTGCCGTGATGAGGAACCATAAAAACACTCAGATTTTCTGCCTGCCGACGCAAACCAATATTTATGGGGAGCCTGCTTTTTACTGGTTGGCTTTTCCCAGTAAACATTGGTTTGAACTTAAAACCAGAAGCCTTAACTACGTTTAAGTTTTTGCCCTGGATTGGTAAGAAACTGTTGCTGTGGATAACTTCTCACCCATCTTCATCCCACTAGGAAGTATTTGTGGTTATGTGGTCTTTCCTGTGTCTCCAAGAAGAACGGGGCATAAACCAGTCCCTCTTGGAAACAAAAGGAAACAAAAGTCATGCATTTTGCTTTAATTCTATATAAAGTTACACAAGAGATAAACAATGGCAGAGCCTGCTGATGAGTTTTACAGGTTCAAGTTCTCACATGCTCAATTTCCTTTTAAAAAAGGCAACATGTTGCTTCAAAGAGCCTCCCACCTGATCAAGGGACACTAAGTCTGCAGCTGTTTCCACTAAAGATCGGCACCTCTAGGCCAGGCTTTAACTTCATAACAATAAAACATGAAAGGTTTATCTTACAATAAAAACAAACGAACACAGAAAAAGCAGAGGGCTTGATCTGTGCTGGGCAGCTCCCCCCACCCGACCCCTTGTTGCACGACAGGCTCTTCGGAGGAAAAGGCCACAGGAAAGAGTACAAAGCATTTTTCACCTTCTATGACAGCTTTAAATGTTTAACTAGAAAAACAGCCTCTTCGGCCCTGTCCATCATTTCAGTTTGAACCCATTTACAGGCAATGCTGACAGGGAACATTAAGGATCCATGCACATTTTTCTTTTTTAAAATGTTCCTGCCTGACAGTAAATGCTGTTGATACACAAGCAGGACCATACGGAATTGGGATTAGGCACGAAGCCCGGTCTCCAGAAGCTCATCTCTATACTTTTTTTGGCTCGTGTGCTTTCAGAGAGAAATATCATCATACCCAAAAATCAATCTAACACACACAACAGCACGTGCCTTATACCCAACAGGACGTCATAAAAGCGTCTGGTAGATAAACAAGAATCTCCAGGATGGACTCATGCCCCAACAGTCCATCTGGGAAAAAGGGTTTCTATAAATTTATCAGTGCTCCCTCCAATGCATGCGGTTGCCACATGAGCTTTTCTAATCTGCTGAACCAACTGCAGGCTTAAGCCATGACAAAGCCAGCCACACCTAGATGAGTTTTTCTTCTTAGCAGTCAGTTTGAGACTAAAGGTGAAAAGATTAAAACACACTCATTCATAGTTGGCAGCTGCTGTTATGGCACTTGTTAGAGCTTTTTCAGTTGTTAAATACAATTTTCTTTTGTATTTAAACAACTCCCACCTGGAGACAGATGCAAAATACTAAGCTGCAAGCTCCCTCCCTTCAGGTTTTACTCTTTTACAGAAGAGCTAAAATAGTAAAAATGAAAAATAAGCTGCTGGAAAGCAGCTACTTAGTTCTAAGAAAGTAGTGGCCAGCATGGTACACATCAAGGCCTCTGGAGACGGCAGGATTCAGGGATGTGTCTGGGGCATCCAGCCCTTGATACATTTAGCCAGAAAAAGGACAATAATCCAAATAGCCAACTCTTTCAAAAAAAGCAAGACATTCAGTACAACTCCATTGTCTTGGTGAGATGGTGGTGGCAGCAGCTTCAGGGCAAAATGGGAGTTTTCATCCATCCAATTAAACTACTACTTAAACAAATGACTATTGCTAAAGAAGAAACTAAATTTCAGAGCAGTATGTTCCAATGAAGTATTGCTACTGCAGCTAGGCAGAGTACGAGAATATTTTGGGGGGTAATTCAGAAAAACTGAATGTTATGTGTAAATGTCGTTTGTGGACCATTTCTTAGTCAAAATTAAGACACTGTACCCTCCATTTTCTCTGTCCCTAAAATAAAGACATTTGGCAAGACCCATAGTCAATTGTGCCAAAATATGGCAAGGTACCTTCATAGGTCAGAGCCTCCAGAGCAGTATTTAGCAAGAATTAAGTTTCTAAGAACTAGTGCTCATTTAATAAAGGTGCTTAGAGTCCAATTTCAGAATAAAAATAAATTTAACAGACTCCAAAACTACATTGCTTAATCCTTTTGTGGCCGGAATCTGATTTTTTTCCAGTAAGTGCCAATGCCTCAATGGCTTCTTTTTAAAGTCTTTTTTCTCTCTCCCCTGTTGTGTGGATTATTTTTACAGAAAATAGGGCAAAATGAATGATGGCACATGCAAAACAGTGAAACTATATACAAAGTCCTCACAAAAATGTATATTAAAGCATTCAAGGAAAAAAAAAAAGACACAGAAAAGAGTTTGGGTTTTTTTTGGTCTGGACACAGTAATCTAAAATACTAGAAATAATAGGATAAAAAAGTTCTGGTATTAGTGTAATTAAACTGGTATCCCTTTTAAAAAAAATAAATACAATAAACCCCCCCACTCATGATTTCCAGAGGACCACCTCTGTCAACATTTCTATCCAAAAGCCAAGTTCAGACACACATGTGAACCTGCACCTACTATATAACAGCTGTTTCCATGTGTGGAGATAAAATTGCTGGCCATCTCACTTTCCAGATATATTGACAGCAAACAGGTACACCTAGCAGTACAAGGCATTTAATCTCTCTTCCAATGACACTGAACAGGTTAGTGGAGCAAAAGGAACACAGATTTCCCCATGTCCTCCAGAAAAAGAGGAAGGTAATTGGAAACGAGCAGGGAGAGGTCAGCAGACCAGTAAGACAGCATTGCCTTTTGTCCAGGTTGAGACCATGTCTACACTGAAGTGCTCTATTAAGCACTCCTGCTGTGGCACATACTACACTGCTACAAAATTCAGCTCTCCCATATACCTGCAAACCCTCCCCCATTGCTTCTCAGCAGAAATGCAGTTTTATTCATATAATGCCATGTACACTTGGAGCTTCTTCCAACCATATTGGTCACAGATCTCACCTCTGCCAACACAGCTTTGCCAACAGAAGCCTGTAGTGGCAATGTAGCCTGACATCCATGGATAATTTAGAAGGAAAAAATGTTACAATGGTTACTCACTTATTAAAGGAAATGCCATGGAAAGAAGCCCGAATCCTCCCCGTCTCCAGCGAGGAATTTATAATTTATGAGGACATGTTCCAGGAGCCCTTAAGTTCCTCAAAATTCTTTACACAAGTTTGATACATCAAGGAACCAAGCGCCAGGAAACATTCCCACCTGCTGGTATCCTGTCACCGGGACAAATAAATGAGTGAATAGTTCAGGACACAATTTGACTGATGTTTCTTTCCACTAGCTGGCTGGCCTTTATGGCAACGTCACAGCCACATACTGTCTTCCAAAAGCTTCACTACTGGAGCTTCACTGTTGCAGTAGTGTAGAGGACCAGGGAGTCAGGGCATTTGGGCTTAACTTCCAGCTGAGCAGACCTTACCTTCTAAAGCAGGGTTTGCAGTTGGCTGAACCAGTGTGGGGATCATAGTTACAGAACAAACCCAGTTTTCCCTTCTCTCCTAGCAGAGGTCTTCCATCTAGAGCTGTGGGGTTAGACATAAAGTCCAAGCAGGGCTCTGATCTAGCTCCTGCTCACAAACTTTGACTAATTAGTTGAACAGATGCCCAGTCCAGAACTGAAGCCACTGTACAGCTCCAGTTCCAGCGGTAACAGAAATGGAATAGTCTTGGTTTCACACATTTCAGTCTTCTCTGTCCTCATGCAAGACATCATGCAAAAGGAGTCAAAAGGCCCCTTTCTTCCCTCCTTGCAATTTGAAACCAAGTCCTCCATTAGCTGCAGTACAACTGAAGGGAACAGGAGTAAGCAAAAACAGTAGACCAAAAAAAAAAGTTTCCAATGGATGCCCTTCCATCCAAAAAGAGTCTTCCAAGCAAGATATACAGTATATGCAAAAGGACAAAAAAAAAAAGTTAGAGGGGGAAGGGAAGAGATTAAAATCACTTAATTTTAGGGACAAAATGGCATTCAGAATTTAGCTACCATTTGATTAGCCATTGCCAAAACACAAACAAAAAAATCTCCCCCTGTCTTCCTACTTCAAGTTCTGTAATCCATCAAGATATGCATTGCTCCAACATTAGAACATTTAACAATATGCAACTGAGGTGGTGAAAAAGCCTACATCAACAGTTAGCCAAGATATGCTCCCATCACCCTGCTACAGCTTAGCGATTAAACAATTGATGGCAAGGATGAAACGCCTGCAGATTGAACAGCCAGGGCATGCTGAAAACAGAGCCGTAAACAAACGTCTGTTGGGCACTTGGCAGTAAAATACAATGTTGTGTTTGTTTGTGCCTTTGCCAAAGTCTCCAATGACCTACACCTATGGAAGAAAAATGCTTGTAGTGGTAGGGGGTGTCAGATCTAGCATTTTTTTTCATAAGTCAAAATAAAAATGAATATTCTGATATCTGGTTTTATGTCAGGAAAGGAAGATGCGAGTTGTGGCAAAAAACAAACAAACAGTAAGGACAAGAAGTTTTCTAACATCTGAAGTAAGTTGGGTTGGAGGCCCAATCCTGATCCGATGGAGAGTGATGGAAGTCCCTTTTACCTGTCTTCCAAAGTCAAAACCTGTAAGGCAAGTTCATCAGAGGAATAGTTTGGACAACGAGAAGAATGAGACCTGCTTCTAAACCTACCCGCTCCGATATCAAGCCACGTTTCCTATTATTATCAAAAACCAGTCCTGAAAGATTAACCGTCCAGTCCCTATCAGCAGCATGTTAAGTTTTTTGAGGCATCTTTAAATGACATGTTGAAATTTGCTGAATGGATATTCTGCCCAACGTTTTTGTCTGTAGTTATTCAAAGCAGTAATAAAAATCATTTGAGATTTCAAAGTAAAAAGGGAGACTAGACGCTCTTACACAAAACAAGGGAGCAATGAAAGAAAGGCACTGTCAGACAGTTTTACAAGATTCTTATTAACAGTAAGCATGCACAGCTAAACTTCAAATCGAGCAGCAAAATAACACTTTTTGTTTAAACAGAAGTTGACATGATACTATCCCACTGAAACTCTAGTATGAATAGAGTAAGCTCCTAAACCTACAGTCTACTATTTTATATGCAGCTAGTTCTTGAGTTCCTCCAATAAAACCAATTTTTACTATTAGCAGCTGTCCTAACATTTATGTTTGAAATACACTGGTACTTCTAATCTTCTAAATTTCCATTCAGTTTTATGGATTCAAGTTCTGAAGAGTCGCACTGTACAAATAAAAAAAAGACAAAGCCGAAGTCTACCATTACTATATCCACCAAATGAAACAGCTTCTTAGCTAGTGTTTAGACCCACCTTTCAATAGACTACATGTTGAATAGTCATGCGTCTTCCTCCTTTTATATTTTTTTATCACCATAAATGTGCACTTCCCTAACACAAGTCAGTGAGGCTGACTATCCAAGCAGCTGAACACCTGTCTACCAATTCATACTGACCCATTTTTACTGATAAACTTACCCACTGTTCAGCACAGCACAAGCATGCATGAGATCCAACTATGACTTTTGCTATGTAGAGAGCTTCCTAGTCTACATCAGGAATGGCATTTGACTAGAGTAGAAGTAGAAAGCCTATAGCCTAGAGGTTGAATTTGGCATGTTGTATGTGTGGCTGAATGACACATGCTCCGTTATTAAAAAGCTCAAAAAAAGTTTATGGCCCTCATGGCTACAGAGATAGTTTTGTAATTATACAAAGCTGCAAATGCTTTAAAATGTCAGCTTACTTCCAGGTATGTTACATGGAAAGCTCTATAAACAGCTCAGTTTTCAGAAGTCCTGTTGTTACAGGAAAGAATGTTTTTGGCCCATCTTCAACCCATTCATAACTGTAGGCAGGATTACCAAGAACTGCTGACACTGCAACCCAGACAATGGATCTCTGCAAATCATTCAAACTGTAGAATGACACTGAACAGTTCAAGATGTTACCTTTAGTATTAAGAATGAAATGGACAGGATGAAGTGAGTCACGAGAAACCTCACTTCAATTATAACAGAAACTAAAGTGAAAAGTGCCTTTTTTCTCATAAACAAAGTTTCTATTAAACACAGATTAGAAGCATTTCTCTCTCAAATGTCAAAACAAACAGAGGATTAGAAGGAAATGAGTATTACTACTCCAGTCACTATGGGTTATTTATGAGCTTTTAGGTTGAAGCTTGGTCGTGTACAGGCATATGTTGAAATAGTAAAAGATCTCCTCTAAATAAGGCATTTCAATATAGTAATTTGAAATGTCTGCCAAGAAACAAGAAGCTTTCCCAAGGTTCCCTTCTTGTAAGAAATGGATTATGGTGTTTAAATCATTTACCTCACTTAAACATTTGAAAAATCCTCTAATACGATTTCAAAGAGGGGCCGTGGCTGTTTTATATGTTGATGTTCTCAGGAACAATAAGAAACAGGTGTTCAACCTAGTATCCTTTATGAAGACAAGGCAGGAAATCTTTCATCCATTATTGTCACTCCCACCAAATATACATTAAAACTCTAGCATGATGACTAGAAGGTAAAGAGTAGTTCAGAAATGGAAGGTGGGGCATTTATTTCCCTGTCTTCAAAAATCGCAAGAATAGTTTGTAAGATCATCTGGATGAAAAAAGTTCTAAATAACCTTAAAATCTGCCATAATATAATTTCAAGTAAGACCTTGACACTACTTAGTTTGGTAAGTGCAGGACTAAGTACACTCACTTATACATCCCATAATTTCATAGTGTAAGCTTTTATGCCACTTTCAACCTATCGGTTATCAAAAACATCAGTGTGCAAAGTCAGGTCAAGATATAAATTTACTTTTCTTTTTTTAAGCATGTCACTTATGGCTTCATATATTTAAAAGTGAAGACAGAAAGATCCTGTTCTTTCACATTTCACTCAGCTGGATAAAGGCGGACTATGAAGATATTAAAGTGACTAGCCTCACTTTGTGACCCTTGCACACCAGCGTTAATAGAGAATTCAGCTTGAGTTCAGATTATTAGGGTCTTTTTAAAAAAGCCAGTCAGTCAAGGAATAAAAGTTAACTTACTGTAATGTACTGTTTTCTCCTGGAGGCAGGAGAAATCCTGGCTGACTTCAATGCAGCCAGGATTTCACCTACTGGTTCCTCATTAATGCACTGATTCTACAATGTTTTGTTTTATTAAAAAATAAACAGTTTGGCTCTCAAAACAACACACGCATGCATGGATGCGCAAGTCATTTGGCCTCAAAGCAGAGGCATTATTGTCCCTTAAGGAAGGCTATGTCTTTGCTTGCCAGGGGCCAGAATGAGATAAGATTAGCAAATTGGAAAGGAATGGGGGCCCTTAGAAGTCAAGATTTGAGCACCAGCACATACCAAGAGTGTGTGGCAAAAGAACTGTGTGCATAAACTGGAAATACATAAGGAATCAAGGAAGCTTAATTCCTAGGATTCATGAGAGTGAAGAAGAGCGAAGAGGGTAAGAAGGCAGCAGAAGATTCACGACAGGTCCTAGCAGTCTATTTTCTGAAGAACACAGAAGTTCAGGGCAATGGATCAAATGCAGAAAAGCTGCCAGAAAAGTGAAAGGCAATGCCAATGATTCAGGAAGTCAGCAGAATGACCTCTATCTTCAGTTTGCTTGATTTATTAAGGCAGCTTGCTTTAGGAAAACCTAAAATGTTTTGACAGTGACATTAGTACATCAAAGCCAAAAGAAGAAAGAAATATAGAACGTTATGGTTGTCAATGCTCCTTTTACTGAAAGGAACAATTCAGTTGATTTTCTTTTTTATGAGCCAGTCACTCTTATCTAAACTAAATGGTCAAAGCCACTCCCTCCATCAAATACACATTTAGAAAGCAATGTTTCATGATAAGCAAAAAAAAAACCTTCCTGACACCCACCACCATAAGGGTAAGCAAGTGAAACTTGTGTCTGATTTGGTAAATGTTCTTGACAATTCTGCAAGGAAGAGGATGGGTAGTTGTGGTTGGTAACCCAGGTGAAGCCAGAGTAGATCAAGCCACCTGTGAAGAAACTCGATTTCAAAGAAGCAGAGTTTAAGCGCGTCGTCACGTAGGCTCATTCCCCACAACCTGGCAAAAACAATTCATTTTGTCTGTATTATGATAATCAAGTTAAAACCCAATTAAGTGTAGTTTAAAGACCTGAGTGGACATACCTAAAGATTCAAAACACCATTCACACTTCCTAAATAAACTGCTGCCTAAATTGCAAGTAAAAATCTGCTCCTAAACTTATGAAAAATACGGGAAAAAGCACGTTATGAGATGCACACTGAATACTGACCCAGGAGTCACAATTAAAGTATTGCAGTACAAGTGGATATGTATAAATATATATTTTAGTCATTTTACTTGTAAAAATTCCAGGAACTTAATCTCTAACTAAAACAATACAGCATAATTATAAATAAATTGGCTCGCACAACTGTAGAGGAAAACATGACAAACTAACACAAGACAGAGGACAGGCTGTACAGGTCCCAGCTATATGTCTGACACATGCAAAACACACATCCCTGTATACCATAACTAATGAAGACAAGGCAATAGTCATTGCTGGCTTGCTCCCCAGCTGCATTCATAAAAATTGTGCCTTATATCCAGTATCCCACAATTCCAAAAGAACCTGGAAAACTATCCAGCAAGCAGGACGTGAGAAGTTCACAGCTTGCCTTTATTTAGATTATGACAAAATGGGAAAATTATACAGAGCTGTTCACAATGTTTGCTTTTCCCCTAACCATCACTTAGAAAAAATGTTGATGGCAATAAAAACAAGGTTTTTTTTAAATGACTCCACAATTAGTGGTGCTAACCTTATCATAAAAGCATGTTATTTCCAACCCAAGCTTCAGCACTGTATTAGAAAATAATATTGCTAGACAAGAAACCATGGGCTACCAAAATGTCTGTGGTATCCCACATAAATGACTTGACCAAGATTTAAGTTCTTCATTTTCAAAAAAGGCTAAAACTGCCCTTTATTTTTAGAAATTAAGTTAGCACTTGGAATACTAGGAAAAAAGGGGATTATTGATTTGACAGATTTAGAAAATGACATTCTTTTTGCAAAACAAGTAAAACTTGGGAAGGAGCTCAGTTTCCATGCCCATGCAGCTATTAGTCTCTCTGCAGGGGCTTCAAACAGGTAATGAGCTTTGTTAATAGTTTGTAACTTGACTGGAAGGCACTGATGTTAGGCACCAACTCACTTGACACCTAACAGATACTGCTACTTCCCATCACCATCAACTAGGCACTAGCAAGCTACAGAACTCTTATGGACTATAGAGAAATATGATTTCCATAATTACCAGAACAGTGCTTATAGTTAAGTTTTTATACTGTATTACTATGATAAGCACCTGTCATCCAGGTAACAACAACTAGTCTAAGTGTTAGTCGAGATAAATCCAACCTCAAAATTAGTTAACTTTGTCCACTTCTGGGCCTCTCACTTCAAGAAAGATGTGAACAAATTAAGAATCCAGCAGAGAGCAACAAAAATTATTAGAGGTCTAGAAAATATGACAAGTGAGGAACAGCCGAAAAACTAGGATTATTTAGTATGGAGAAGAGAAGATGGGGTAGAGCTTTGATAACAGTCTTCAAAATACATAAAGACTGGTTATAAAAGGAAGGAGACAGACTGTTCTCTGTGCCCACAGGGTAAAGGACAAGGAACAACAGTTCTAAGTTGCAGCAAGGGACATTTAGGTTGGACACTAGGAAAAATTCTCACTTTGATGGAGGTTAAACATTGGAACAGGTTACCCAAAGATCCTGTGGAATCTCCACACTTGGATGTTTTTAAGAGATGGTCAGGCAGACGTTTAACTGGGATGGTTTAGTCAGGGATGATCCTACCTTGGGCAGCGGATTTACCAGACGATTTCCAGAGGTCCCTTCCAAACCTACTATTATGTAACTTTTTGTTTTGCTCTCTACTCTTCCTGCAATACTAGAGTTCTATTTTTTAATTGTTTTAGACCTACTTAATCCTAGGATTTGTTTTTAACTTGTCCATTTTTCATGTACCCTCCCTAACAGCTAGCTACTAAAGCAGCTGCCGTAGCACCAATATACTCCGTTATGCCCAAGATGCTAGCGATTAGCTGAAGAAACAGAGTAAGAGTAGAAGATGAGAGGTCTGATTGCAACAGGCTCATTCTTTGTAACTAGAATGTTAATATTCAAAAGCTTTATTATTTTCACTGTAAGACACCTACATGGTACTCATGACTGTGAAGCAAATGCAAGGCCCTGCCTGATTATTTCATTATATGTTCAGGATAGATGGCACTATTCTAGTTAATTTAAAAGACCATGACATTTTAAAGGGACAACACACTGAATATTCATCAGCATGAAAAACTATCCTCTTTAGGTCTTTTAGATACTGACTAGATTTCATAATACTGATAGCATCTAAGTTTTATACCAGTCCAGTGAACTCTACAGATCACAGTGTCAGTCACTGACTGCAAGTTTCTTTATAGGTTACTCCAAGTTTTATTATTAAATATAAAAATCTTTCAAAAATATCTCTGGCTTGCATTCCTGCAGGTAATCCCTCGAGTAGTATATATCCAAGAAAAGTGCAGTATTAATTAGAAGTGAAAATTTACAAAAGAAATCTATTTTCTGACCACTGAAAACAAGACAAGGGAAGACCACTCCTGAAATACACTAACCTCTAGCTCCCTTTCAATTTCCTGCAATAAGGTTTTGGAACCATGTCATAATCACACATAACAAGCCATTACCTAATAAGTCAAGTCTCATTTTCCATTTATTCAGACCCATTTCATTTTGTGTTTTTTGGTTTACTCTACCGAACAGTCTTGCACTACTAAATTCGGATTGCTAATTATCAAGTGACTTTACTAGATGAAACAAAAACACGAAAGAGATTTCCTGGAACTCTTACTGAAATATTATCTAGAATCAACAACTGCCCAAATGTTAATTTAATTGTATAAAAATAAGCTATGTTTTCAAGTAGAAAGGCATTTTGGAAGATAACACGAATTTTGAAATAAAAACATTTGGCATAGAATGATCATTTACTGGACCACGTTGCTTCTTTATGTGGTTGTAAAGGGATGTGTTCAACAATGGCACCAGAATTCCCTGCTGCTGTGTAGTTTCCTGCTTGTTGAACACAAAATGGTTTCATTGCAAAATGCCATGACTTTGAGACACTCATACAAAACAACTGTTTTTTTTCCCCCCCCCGGTATAAATCATAAAAAACTGCAGCTTAATTGACTTTAAACTATTGTTTCAAGAGCAGCATGGTCTAGCAACACAAATACAGGCCTAGGATCCAGGAGAGTCCAACTTCTATTGCCAGTGCTTTCATTAACATGCTGTGCTTGGTATAATCTTTTCTGGGTCTGTTCCATTTTTAAGTATTTGAAGTGTAAGAATCTCTGTAGTGTGAAATGGGGATCCCATCACAACACTTGAAGCTTGAGGTACTACACCACCTGCAAGATCAGCCTTTTAAATGCACAGAGCTTTGCATTTTCAAAGTGTGATAAAGGGTGCCAAGTATCACTCAGAGAGATCTGAATGTACTAACGAAATTGGGGCATTATGCCTACTCATAAACGTACATCTAATTGGCGAGTTGTTACTGCTTTGAGACTGAAAGGACTTTTATCTCAGATATTGTCGTAACAAGTTTTGCGAGGTGTTAACATAATTAAATAATTAAAACATCACTTAAGTGAAAAGCGGTAGGCTTTTGGCATACAATTTCCTACCTGTATTTTTTTCTTCAAAGAAAGGAAAATAATAAACAGAAGTTCCATATGCAGCTGTTACAAATGCTCTGTTCTGTATGCATCACTGGTGAAGTTTGAATCCAAAACCTTTGGTACTGCCTGAACTAAAAAACTAATTATATTAGCTGACAGCAGCAAGAAGCTGCTATCCCATATACAAGAACACAAGCTTTCGGTGCCAAATTCTGGGTCTAGTATACAGCCATGCGAAACGTGATCAAGTTTTCTCCACCCCCACTGCAGGAGTCGCGGGGGGAGCTCCTTCCCCATGGAATACCGCTAAGACTGGAAATCAGATGGGCTATTGAGGTCCTGTGCTCAGTCAGGGCAAGGCCTGGACCAGCTCTATCCAACTCTCCTACAAAGGTTGCCTACTTTTAGGCTTCCTGGCACAGCACAGTGTTACTCCAGCAGCACTGACAAGGCTTTAAGCCTTAGTTTAGACCATTCAAACTCAAGATGTAGCAAGCCTAAGTTTTGCCAACAAAATGAACATCAGTTGGGTTGTACCACAGACAACCCTGAATGGAATATTGTGGGACAAGGAAGAGACATTTCTCTTGCCTTAAGGCTTCTTCCCTGACAAGTTTCAAGGGCCTGCTACACACAATGGAACTTTCAAAGCTTTCTCCAAAAAGGGAGTTCTTTGCAGCATATGGCTACTCTAAGAAATGGAAATAAGAAAATTCAAATGTTCCAATTTTCCAATACTCCTCCTTCCAATCTTCTTTTTTAAAGGCCTAAATTAATTTTAGAGAGGTACATATTACTTGATATGTGATATACAATCCATACGGAATTTAACTGTAAGATTGCTTTAACAACTACTAAGATTCCTCAAGGAAATATGCGCAAAAGATTATCTTAAAATAAAAAAAAAATAAATTCACTTTTCAAATGATCCTGAATAAGTCTTTTAAAGATACTGAGCTGATGCTAACACTTTTTAAAGCGGTTGTAAAAAACTCCCAAAAGGATGTATTTGTTTTTAAATGACCTAAAAACAAATACTAATGAGGATATACAATCCACTCATTTCTTAGCCAGTGCAAAATCCTGGTTCCACTGAAATCAATGGGAGTGTCAGTGACAAGATTTCACTCCAGGAGGGCCTATAGTTTCAACAAGAAGTAATACCCAATAGAACTTAATATGAAGTACATTCTTAAAGTCCTTACTGAACTTCAGGAAGTTATTTCACCCACTTTTTAAATATAGAAAAGCTATCTTCTCTAGTTTGGAATGACATCATTTGCTCCCCTTGGAAGCTTTTGTAACATCACTGTCATTGATGATATGCTATTTTAGCATGGAGGCTGTTCCTCTGCTAAGACTTAATATACTGGTACTATGGTTTCTTACAGATTTCTTATTGGCTTGCTTAGAGTTAAAACTGCCTTATGTAGCTTCTATTAAAGACCATATCCTGGCCACCATGTGAAGCCTTTATATACATATAATCGTGTGTGTGTGCGCGCGTGTGTGCGCGTGTGTGCGCGTGTGAATAATTAGATATACAAATGAAGTGTCTACCTCACCATAGAATGAATATGTCTCTTGTATCAATGCACCAGCTACTTCTTTGTTGTTACATATACCGTTTAAACATATACTTACCATGTACATAAAATCTGTTTCTACAGTTGCAAAACTAAGAGCATATGGCATACTTACTCAGCATTTATTTAAGAACAAGTTACCCTTTATCTGCACGGTGATACAAACAAGTTTGCAGAAACAGATTTTAGGAAACCAACACGGATCATTACTGAAATTAACGAAAACATGGTCCAGGGAACAGCAGAACCTCAAAGCCCTAGCAGCATCAAACCACTGTATTATACTTCTTTTCGGGTCTAATGCTCAGCAAGAATAGGGAGCTCTACGTCTCTGACAGATCTTATGATCTATAAGGGCCCTTCCAGACCCTAACAACTATGAAACTGATCTTCAGCAAAGAGTTGCCAGGAGTTTAAAAGTAGGCTCCACTGTCCATGACCATTACTAGGAAGCATCTCAACCAGAACGGAAAAAGCACAAGATAAAACGATAGCGTAAGTGTGATGCTACAGCTGCAGTGGTCCAGAAATGATGCAAGAGGCAAGGATTTCTCGGCATGATTGCTGGTGCGATGAAAGCTAAGTTGCTGGGATGAAGTCAGACAGGCTTCCAAATGCAAGACCCAAGGAAAATATCTTTTATGAGACTGTCATTGGGATAAAGAGAGAAAAGCTCGTGACAGCAAGGCATTCTTCCCCGGGCCTTGCATTCGAAAGCTGGTCTCGCTTGATTCTAACAACTTAGTTAGTCCAATACAAGATAACTCTGCCGCTGGGATCGAGCAAGACCAGCTTTTGATGGCAAAAAAATATCGAACCATTGTTTAACTAAGAACAATGGCCACAAACTGATGGACAGCAGATTTAGGTTGGACATTAGGAAGAACTTCTTCACAGTGAGGGTGGCCAGCATCTGGAATAGGCTCCAAGGGAGAGGGTGCTCTCCCCTACCCTGGGGGTCTTCAAGAGGAGACTGGACAAGCACCTGGCTGATGTCAGTGCTCTTTCCTGCCCAGGGCAGGGGACCAGACCTACTGAGGCCCCTTCTGACCCGAACATCTGTGAATCTATGAACCTGACGATTTGACAGCTCGCCTCACTCAACACCAACAACATTATCAGTCATTTTTACTGGGCTAATGAGGCTGCTGGGACCCAGCAATGAGGCTAAGTTAGGAAACCTTGCCTCGCCCTCAAAAAGCTCGTCTGGCTTGATCGCAGCGGCAGCACTCTGCATTATCATGGGATCAAGCCAGACGAGCTTTTGAGGGCCAAGCAAGGGGGATTTTCTTTCGACAACACCGTCTGTCCAATAACAGCCGGACGCGCTCTCGAGGAAAGAAGGCCAGCACATGAACACTCGTTTGGCCGGATCCCAAGGATGCTGCCGGCCCCATGACAGGTGAGGGCGGAAGAAACCCCTGCGTCTCGGTCCCACGCCCCCGGGCGACAGGGAGGGGCCCAGGGGAGCGCGCGGGCTCCCGGCCACAAGGTGCCCCCGGGCCCCAGCCTCAGAGCTGGGCCCCAGGGCAGGACCGGGGATGGAGGAGCGGAGCCCGCTCCTCACAGCGCCGGGGGTGCGGACGGGCCCCGCTCAGCCCTTACCCAGCTTGACGGCCGAGTCGGCCAGGCAGCGGTCCCACTTCTTGCCCAGGTCGCTCTCCGCTGCCATCTTGCTCCCGGCCCCCGTCACCGCTCAGTCTCGCGAGAGTTGCCACCGGCACCGCAGCGAGTGTCGCGAGAAGTCAACCTTCTCCCCGCCCCAGCTTGACCTTGACCATCCCATAATAATACGGAAGGAGGGTTTCCGCTCTCCCCATGGCTCCTTCGCTGGAGAGCCTGGCACTCACCCCCACCCCATTTAATCCGTATTCGGGAACTGGAGAAACACATACGGCCCCTGCGGGAGACGGGCAGATGCGGCTCGCCGTCTGCACCCCCTTGTTCAAAATCCAGATCCACCCGCGGGGCCTGGTGCCGCCCCACCGGAGACACAGGCCGGGGGGGCACGTCACAGCTAGCCTCAGTCCCTCTGGTGACCTTGTGAGACGCCTTCTGCTCGCCTTAGGTCCCTAGGACGCAAAGCGAGAGCTGGGGAGCGCGACGGTGCCGGGAGGCGGCACGTGCTGGAGTCCCAATACACAGCGACGCGCTAGCGCGGTGCTACGGGGCCTGGGGCACACCTGTTGCCATCCTCGCTGGGTAGCCCAGGCAACCCCCACTTCACACCCTGAATTGATGCCTGTAAAACCGAGCGTTAAGTGAAATGAGCTTTAAGTGAAACTAACGGTATTTGACGACCCAAAATGGCGACTGTGAAGATTATAACAAAACTTGCTGTGCGCTAAATGAAACCATGTACAGGCAATCCCCACTTAGCGCTCTTCATTGGTTCCTGAAAAACCAAGCGTTAAGTGAAATGAGCTTTAAGTGAAGCCGACGGTATTTGGCAACCAAGGTGGCGACCGCAATTGTTTTTAATGAACCAAAACGGCGACCGTGAAGATTATAACGAAACTCGTCGAGCACTAAGTGAAATCATTGTCGCGGTGCCCTGAAGTGCCTGCTCCTAGAGAAGGACAGGTGTTGGTTGCTGGGGCAACCACAAGGGTCAGCTGACCAGGAGGGGGCAGGGCCTGCCTATATAAACAACCCAGGCGGCGGTCATCTGCAGTTCTCCTTCGGTTGTCGAGGTAGTGGGAGTTGTGTTGAAGCATTACGGCCTGTAGAAGCTGAGGGCCTGAATCAGCTCCCGTGTGAGGATACCGGGTGAAGGGAAACCCTGGTAGGGATTTGAGAGGATAAGCTACCAGATGGGTTGGGGTTGCCTTTCAGCTAGGAGGCTTCATTTGAGTTATAGCTGGTGGGCTTGTGTTATTCTGTTTGTTCGTTCGTTTGCTTGTTTGTTGTTACACCGGAGGACGGGGTGAGGCTATAAGGGGTTGGAGGAGGCCTCAGAAAAGCGCTCCAGTAGTGTGGGGGGTTCCTGGTGCCAGAGAGGGCACAACTGTTTGGATTAAGGGCTGGCTGAGGCTGCCTGAGCTGGAAAGGGAATATAGACCCAAGAAGGGAGCACCAGTGTGGGCACCGATAAGAAGCCCAGAAAGTGCATGCAAGGAACCCCAGGGAGGGTGAGCATACAGAGGCAAGCCATAGTAATTTGACTCAACAACGTCTGGAACATCTGAGAGGTTTGGGGTGTGGTATAAGGAGTGGTAGAAGCCACGCACAGCCCATAAGGCTGGTGGGGGGGGGGGGCACCAAATCAGTCTATGCAGGACAGGGGCCAGGATAAATAAGAGCACTGTCCAAGGGTCAAAAGGCAGCCTCCCTTTATAATACTTTGGTCATCAAAGATGTGGTGGATGAGAATGAGGGTGCTTGATAGACAACTTGGCATGGTAAGGGGCACCAGGAGAGATCATGGCTGCTCCTCGGTCCCTGCCCTGTGACAACTGTGTACAGGCAACCTCCATTTAGCACTCTCTTTGTTGGTTCCTGAAAAAATGAGTGTTAAGTGAAACTCGAAGTATTTGACAACCCAAGATGGTGACCACAATTGTTTTTAATGACCCAAGATGGTGACTGCAAACATTATAATGCAACTTGCTGAGCGCTAAGTAAAATCGCATATCAATTTTAAATGAGCAAAATGGTGCTAAGCGAAACAGCATTTTGCCTGTAGTTGGGATACTACTGAGTTTTGCTCCCCATTTCTGTTCTCAGACAAGAGTCTGCTTACCTGGATCAAAGAAAGGGCTGGGGGTTCTCACATCAACGGCTCTAACTGGTTACTGCGACAGCAAGACATGAATAGAGATTTCTATTTGGAAATCCGAAACAAGCAGTGGTATAGTTTAAAGGACAGACTTGGGAGTGCCGACTGGGGCAAGGAGTGTTCACATTTGTTGAAGGAACAGTGAGCAGTTGGGTAATGGGTTTGCCTTGGTTTTTGGTTTCTGCTGTAGCATAGGTAGTGTCTTTATTGTTCTGGGTCACAAATCCCACTTCCTTTCCCACAATTGAGGTTTCTGTACCACACAGAGGAAAACCTAGAAATCAAATCACATCTATCAAATAAAGGACTGAAGCTAAGAATGGGAAGTAAAAATATCCCTACAGGTTTTCCAGCATTCAATAGGGCTTTCTATTACTGATGTGGCCTCTGGCTTAGGAAACTGCCTTTGTGCCATTACAGTTTTCGATCTAAAGAAACTCCTGCAAGACCATTTCAGGCTGGACATAAGGAAGAATTTCTTTACTGGCCGAGCCCCCAAGGTCTGGAACAGTCTGCCAGCGGAGGTGGTTCAAGCACCTACATTGAAGAGCTCTACCTTCAAGAGCAAATTGGATGCTTATCTTGCTGGGATCCTATGTCCCCAGCTGACTTCCTGCCCCTTGGGCAGGGGGTTGGACTCAATGATCTCCTGAGGTCCCTTCCAGCCCTAATGTCTATGAAATCTATGAAAGAATGGAAGAGTTTCTGATCTTGGTTTAGTTCAAACCTCCTTCTGGAAGCTGTGTAACCCTCACTATGAATGATTTTTTTCAAAAAAATTCTAAGCAGCAAAGGTTTATTGCTGTTTGAAATGTAATGGATTACCCCAAATAGTAGACCATTTTAAAAACCCTTTCCAGAGGAGTATATTCCAGTCACAATATAAAACAATTATTCCCCTTCCCTCTCACCAGCTTTCTCAAATTAAACATCATTGCCTTATAGCTAGCATCCATCCAAGAGAGAGGCATGCATCAAGTTACTTATGAAAATACCAATGGGGTAATGCAGATCTTTCCCTACCTGGATTAAGAAATGTTTTCTAAAACCACAGATCCAGTGGCACGTCCCATCGTGCCAGCACCACCCTCCATTTTCCAAATACTTTGAGTTCTGGAAAACATCAGCATAGAGAAGATGCTTGGGGCTTCCAAATACATTTTAAATTCCCTACTCCCCTCCACACCAAATCAAATTCCAGAAATCAGAATTTAAAAATAACCAAGAAACGCAATCTTGGCAAAAACAAACTCTCAGCACAGGCCAATGTGCAGTCTCACTTCACACTTACTCATTTTCAGGCTTGTAGGCTTGCTGTAAAGCCTGTTTCTTTAGGGACAGAGGAAGAACCAGTGAGCATTTGGATTCAGAGCTAGGCTCACTTTACTAGGGGGTCACACTGCTGCACAATGGGTCTCAATGCCTTTGACAGCCTTGTATCGGGAACCTGGTGTACTCAACCCCATCTAAGGAGATGGAATTGTTCAGCATAATTGTTTTGAACGTCCAGCTTCCCTTGGAGAATTCGGTCTGCTTCTTTTTAATCCTGGAGTCACTGAGTGATCGAAGAGGGCTCTGGAAAACGTTATCCATTAACAATCTAGAATCCATTCTCTTCCTCCTGGGAAAAATTAATGCAGGAGGGAATGTGTCCAAAGACAGGCTTTTCTCTTCATTGCCATAGTTACTTGGCAATTAAACCCTTTCAATGTAATATTGAATATGTATTATTGTATGACTCCAGGGTGACGTTTTGAATATGCTGTTTGAAAAACCTCTTTTTACATTTCACAGCCTAATGTGCACCGTTTCCCTCCTCCCTTCCCACTTCCTTCTAGTCTGTTTTGTGAGCATAATAGCTGCACATACAAAAGCACAGAGAGACTGGGGCCAAGAAGAAGCCAGAAAGCCTTTCAAATTCGTAGCTGCCTTTAAGTTAACAGAGGGCCAAATTCTAGGCTCAGGCTCCGTGTCAGCCTCCAAGTTAAGCAGGTGTCTAACTTGAATTGTACGCTCCATCAACAAGAATACTCACATGCTTAATTAGGCATTTGCTTAAGTACTGTGCTGATTAGTTCTTCCATCTATAGGTCTCCATCACACAGCCAGAAGTGATGGAATGTATCCACCAGGCTTTTGCCCCCTGGAGCAGTCACTCCAGCTTCACAGTATTATCAGGTGAGGTTTTCATTCAGCAAGCCGGTGTCTCACTCAGATCAATTCTGTTGTCTTGCAAGACAGATGCGTACCATGCAGATGAATGGACATTCCTGGGTAGGATCTGAAGGTATGGCCAATATATATTTCATGCATGTATACTGTGTGTCAGCAATGGGTAAGCTCCTCAAAGGGCTGGCTGTCATCAAAATATCATCACTTCAGGTGCTGTTGTATCAGGTCTTGCTTGAGGTTCACCCATATTAGCCAGAATTTTGGATACTCCCCTCCCCTCTCTTTAGAATACAGATCTGTTTCTTTTTCAAAATCTTTTTACCCTGGTTTCTGCTTTTGCAGCATGAGATGGGAGGAGGAGGCAAGTGGATGAGAGGAAGGGGTGAAAATTTCAGTTCTTGGTTAAAAAAATTCCAGACAACTTTAATAACCATCAGAGCTTGAGCTTGGACATCTTATGGAAATCTTGTGACCTTTTTTTTATTTGAGCTGGCTTTCAGCAAGTGGGGTTAAGTTTTGGGGCACTGTCTGGGGAGTTTGTTCTATTGCATATTATTTAATACTTGTATGTGTCTTTATAATTTCTCCAAATTTTATTGTAAGCTGCTCTGAGACTCTTTCAGGGAGGGCAGCCTATAAATCTAATAAATAACTAGCTTTTCCTAAGAAGAGTGTATGGCCCTTTGTTATTGTATTTGGCATCACTTCAAAGATCCCTGTAGCATCTTTCTGCCTGGATTGTGTTTTACAAGATTGTACTGACTGCTAGTTTCCTCCTAATCTCCCCTTTTCCAAAGAATCAAGACTTAATTTCTCCAATATTTTTCAATAATGTTAATCCCCTCCCATGCACAAATCACTTTTGCCAAGAGCAGCAGTAATCTGCATAGGGACACAAAAGTGTAGGAAGCACACCCTCATAGAGAAGCTTCTATCCCTTTATGTCTCCATGCACAGAAAGATCTCTGCACAACTTTGGGAAATATCAGAATTGGGGTGTTTTGTTTTCATCCTCACTCCTCTCAAGGATTGTCACACATGGTTACCAGCATTAGCTGGCAGATACGGATGCCTTTTTCCTTTTTCCACTTTGCATTACAAACTACCAACCATGGCAGACAAATGAAAACCAAAACCTTGAAACCAACCAGTGCACCAACCGAGAGAGACAGAAAGAAATGCAGACTTGCAGACGAAATTCTATTCTAACTCACTAAGGGGAAATCATTTTTGATGGGGGAGTAAATTGCCATTTACTCTTTTCATAGCGATCATTTTAGTGGTAATGAACAGGGATATTTTGTGCCGGGGCTAATACATTTTCATGACAATTTTTCAAGGCTGATGTAACATTCAGCAGTTTGCTGTATTGCTAATTATGGTTGTCAGGTAAGGCTGAATGAAATGGAACTTTGGAAAATGGAACAAGATGCATAACAGCTGGCTGCATGAATTTTGTTGCAAGCTGCCTGTGCAATGATTGTTAAGCTTGCACCCAAACTTCTCAGTCGGGAAGTGCGCTCATAACAAAAGACCGATTTAAGCATTTGTAGCTCTCCTGATCAAATATTTCACTCTCTTGGCTGTGTATCTAAATTCCAGTATGATGCTTCTCACTTTCTTTGATCTGCACTATGCTGGGATAGTACAAATCAGAAATGAACCGATCTGTTGTATTGATAGCTTTCCTAATGAGTAAGCCTATACATGGCTGCCATTTCCAGCTCTGTAAATGAGCATTTTCCATTGGTCCACATCAGCAGCTAATTCCATACAGATTTAACTAGTGAACCATGACTAGACCCCTGCAATTTTGTTGGCTGGCATATTGGCAAGCTCCAAATAAAGTGCAACGTGTCAAGGAAAAAGTAGAGGAATGGAAAGTTTTGTTTCTCTCTTTCTGCTGCATTTAATCAGCTTTCCCTTGATTCTTTTTTAATGACAAGCTGCAGACATCATTAGTACAGTCAAGTCTGACAAGCGTTCTAAAAGCTAACCTCATTCTGGCTAATGCTGGTTTTGAAATGCTTGGTCTGTAAAGCTGTCTGCACTTAAGCAAGAGAGAGAGAGGCAGGAGGAACCAGCCTTAAATAATACAATACACCCAATACATTCATCTTTGGATGACAGATCCAAAGAGGGCATAGTGCAATATTACTGGGACCACAAGTCCCAAAATGCACTTCTATGGATTCAGGGTTTCTGATTACCTGGAAATCCCACTCCGAGAAGACATGCCTGACCTCCTTAATCATATTCACTGACGATTTAAAGTAAGCCTCAGCTGGGAACAGGGAAATCCTGAGTTCTAGTCTCAGCTCCTAAATCTATTTTTACATGTTAGGGGAAACAATTATTGAATAAAAAGGCAAAAATACCCCTAGAAATAGGGAGAAAAACTCAGCTGAGTGTCCTAACTATTGGGCTATACAGCGAGGATGATTTTGGCTTGCTCTTCTCTTGGGCCCTATGAGTCTTACATCTTTTGCTACAGAAGGGGCAGAGGTGCTCTCATACAGTCTAGCTCTTAGCTTGGTGTTTACTGTTTAGGCACTTTCCTTGGAAATGGGATCTTGTAGGTTTGAGGCCCCTCAGGCTGGGGATGGCTTATAATCTGTGCCTCTCGCTTCCTGGGCACTTTAGTCCCTTTCAGCACCAATTCAGGCACCTCAACTACAAGAAGGGATGGAAGTTCAGACACTGGGGAAGTGAAGTTCAGACACCATTTGGTGCTTAGCATTTTTTATGCTTCTCAACACATCGTTTTTTTTGGAGTACCTTTCTGAGATACCTAACTCTCTACTGGAAGTGTAGGTACCTCTAGGTACCTAACTCTAGGCTTTGGATTCCATTCTGAGGGTTAAGATCCTAAAAGGTAGGCATTGTGGTACTTAAAAAGGGGGCTTATAAAGCCCTTCTTTGGATCTGGCCCATATTCTAAAATGCACACTAAAACTTAAAATGGCACGGAGAAGGTCAATGCTACACTGAACAAGGTCAGATGACCTGATGATAAGAAAGTCTGAATCCCGTTTAATCTACAGCTTCCCCATGGCTATCCGTGATAAAGCTGCCTCAGCAGTAAAATATGGAATCTCAGTTTGGCCTGTGTACGCACATCCCAGGCTGCTAGGTTTATTATCTTCTCTGACATTAACCAAATGGGCTTTTAAGACAAACAGGACATCTGCCTGGGTGTTGATGGAGTGAAAAATAATATTCTGAAGTCTGTTTTTAACATTTTTGCAAGGGAGGGAGGAGCCCCAAACCTGATACCTCCTGGACAGCGTGTTGGTTTTTATTAAACGTGGCATTTTGATTTACTCATCAGAGACTGCAGTGAATGGGAAAACTGTTAAAAGAACAGGTTTTACATTCCAAATGTATCCTAGGCAAAGCTGTTTCAGAATTAGCTGGTGTGGAAAGTATATTCTTTCCTATTCATATGCTGTTTTGCTACTGTGTACAAAGACTATCTCCAGAGCGAAAGCTATCGGTGGGGCTAGATGTGGAATTCAAAACCACTGGGTAGTCTTGTGGGTACCTCTGAACCATGATTTTTCCTTTTCATATTTCCAAGAAGCACTCAGGTTCTTGGCCTTGAGCCAACCAATGTCACTGGTTTACCAATTCTGAGCAATAAAAACCACTGAAGCGACCTTCGCAAGGGCTAGAAATTGAGGTCCTTTTAGCAAAAAAACCCCCAAACTGAATTGTAACATAACTTCATGAGAAGCCATAACAAAGGTTCATATACTTTTAAAGTTCCACAAGCTTAAAACAAACAAACAAACACAAAGATACTTGGGTACTTTTGTTTTTTCTTTTTGCCTTTATATGTGGAGAAAAAATTGCATTTAAAAAGCAAACACTTTTTTCCCTCTAAAATCTCAGATCTAGTAAACTCTCCAATTCAGTTTCTTTGGTTCTTGCTAAACACTGGAATAAAAAGCATAGGAAGCATTTTGTTGTACATTCAACATATGCAGGAAGATGAAATGAAAAGCACATCGTGTCAGACCACAAATGTTTTGCAAAGTTTTGGCTTGAAGTGAAAAGTACTTTGTTATGCTAATAGAAAAAAGTATTTATCCTTTTGCTTCCTTATATATAATCAAGTATACAGGGAAACCACATGTATTTTATAGACACTGATTGCAGGATCAAAAGCCCTCTTATTAATTGCACATGAAGCTGATGTTGTTGAGCTGTTAAGCTGTCAACTGAAATCACTGTTTGGCTCCTTTGTTTATAGTCCCCTCATTTTTAAGACACATAATGTCTGACACTAAGCCCATCAGAGCACATTTTGTTTCTCTTATGGTGGATGTTCCCATGTGTGGGAAATGCTTGCAGTTGACTGAATCCAGACCCAGTGAAACTAAGCAAGGTGCTGTTTCTGGAGGTGATAAAGCAACTGACCTACCATTGTTCTGTTCTGTCTGTCTAGTGCATAGAGCCACCAGTGCCTTCTGCATCTGTCTGCTGCTGCCCAATCTAGTGGCAAAAATCAAAATCAGAAGCGTATTTTACTCTGGTCTTTGTAATCCCTGCCGAGCAGCATTGACAAATCCTTTTGCCACTAGTTGGTAAGGAATTTTCACGATCAGCTTCTTATCTAATTAAATGTAAAGAGATGAATAATTTTTCATCCGTAGATCTCAAAAAGCCTTACAGAGGGAGGTGTCATCCCCATTTTATGGACAGGGAAGCTGAATTACAGAGGGGCCAAGTTATTTGTCCAAGGACAGACATGGAGCAAGGAGCACAGTGGGGAGCAGAATCTATGTCTGCTCTGAGCCTGTTGCCTCCAGCTGAAATCCTGCTGGGCAACCTCTGTCCCCTGGTGGAATCCAGCATCTAGAGAGCACAATGTGAGTGTAACCTCCTACCGTTCTTTATTTAGTAGCACTTTGTACTCACTTTGCACAGATGTAATAACTATACAGAGTGCAGAACAGCCCAGAACCTGGTCCCCATCTATAAGCTCTCTGTGCTCTCACAAACTCCCGCTGGTAATAGTGTTTATCCATATTGCTTTCTGTCTCCTTCATTTCCTCATCCTGCCTTCTGGTTGCCAGAGAGACTGCCTCCTCAACTGCCAGTTGTGAGGCATCCTTTGCAGGCGACCCTACCCTGAAGTTTCTTCTCCTGGGTAATGTTTAATCCTGGATTCCATCCTGTTCTTTCCTCTGTTTTCTTCAGGTTTCACTCTTTGGTACAGCACCGTGTCAGTCCCAGGAATTTCCTCAACCAGAGACTCGGAGGATTTCCAGTTTCCTCTTCTCTCTGCTCCAGCTGTGTCTCCATGACCTTTACATTCATGTAGCTACTACAAGAGAACTGCATAAACTCATCTCAGTCTCTGCTTTCAAGAACAGCAGCAAATCACTTCCAACTGAATTGACTTCCGTTGAGAGAGAGCCAGTCATTGGCAAGGGTGATGCCACTGTTATTCCTCATATTGTGCCTTTAATCTGTGCCCTTTAAAAACAGTTCTGTGTTGATTATTAATATTATTGGTTCCAGAAAATTACAAATCCCTGTGGTATTTTATAGGCAATTCAAAAAACAGTATGGGGACAACAGGATGCACAAGGGTTGCTTCTTTAGCCATGAAGTGCAACCAGCTCTAGGGAAGAACACAATTGTTTAATATTGTTGCAAAGTAGTTTCTGTGCAATGTGGAATGGAAGGCAAAAATCGTGTATCCAACTGCAAACTACAAAGGGAGCTTAAGCCAAGAGCATGTCATTGCTTAGTTTTGTAGTATTACCCCAGCACCTTGCAGTTCACATCACATATATTCTTGGAAATTAATACTGTGTGCTTTTTAAGGGTACCAAATCAGAAAGCCTTTTGAAATATCTCATACTACAGACAACACTTTTAGATAGTATACCACTTGGAATAGTTCAGTAGCAACAACGTCACTTCCTCTTCCTCTGTTTTGGCATTTCTTGGAAGCCTCCCATTCATGAATAGCCCTAGTCCAACTTTGGTTAGCTGACAATTGCAGAAAATGGGATGGCTGCAACCACAGTTACATGCACAGACTCTCCCCTTATTCAGACATCACCCACACTGCAATTACAGCCCACCAGAAAGAGTCTGGTCCCACATTTTAATAAACAAACAAAACAAAACAAAAGGTCTCTTAAGCATGTCCTGCCATAAACAAACAGAGCAAGCAGCTGGTCCCCATTTGAAGAGATGTTCCATCAATCTGAGCAGGAATTTGCAGATCATCTTAATGCAAATATTTTTGGGAAAACAGAAGGCAGCTGTTTATTCGTCTTTATACCTATTAGCAGGAAAACAGAATCCAGGATGCTTGTATTTCTGCTACTAAGGAAAACATCCTCTTGGCTTCAACATTCATTTGGATTTTGGAAATTGTTTAAAATAAACCCGGCTGCAGTCTCTCTTTCTCTTGCTGTATGTTCCTCTGCTGACCACAGAGGCACAATAAGAGCCTGAGAGCAGAGAGAAGCTATACAGCAGACCAGTTAAATTAAAAGCCTAGTAATCTTTGCCTACATCATATGAGTGTTTTGAGGCAAGAATGAGGAGGTCAGATTGTTATGCAAAGTGACATAGTGCTACTGGCTTCAGTGCATCCCTGCTGATTTACACCAATATAGACTGTGGCTCGAGGAATCCAGTGCTGTCATTTTCAAAATGGAAATTTGTAGCTGTTTAGTGCATACCGTTTGTTAAATTCAATAAAAATGGGCACTGGCAGAGCTGCTTCTTTTTGGTCAAGTACTAAATGGGAGCTGATATTTAATAACATTTAGATTCAAGTCATGAACATCTGTGATAACATATTAGGGTAAAATCAGAGTTATCCCCTGGTCCTGCCAGAAGGACATATGCACATAATATTACATGGACAAATTGAAGTCATTCATCTGAAAATACACCGTTTCTGTTACAATCTTCATGCAAGTGTTGCACACAACATTATCAGAGACTTTCATGCCAGCTCCCATGACATTACATCAGACAAGGAAGCATTTTGTGACTCTTCCTGTCAGGATTTCCAGTTTTCATAGAGCATGCTTCCAGGCTAAGAAAAATAAAGGAACAGCAAGAGGGTTTTTGGCTCGTGTTAGGGCCAAGCCTGCAATTCAGATGCCAAAAAGCACCAGCAGAGGGTCCTCACAAACCTAGCACTCAAGCCCTTCTGAAACATGGGCCAAACAATTGTTCCAAGAGAACTATAGAGGAAAATGTTGCCCCATAATGGAGTGGATTCTCCCCTGGGAGTAACTCTACTGACTTTAGCTGAGTTACATCTGGGCATAAAGTCAAAACCATGTGTCAGCAGTGATTCAGAAATACCAGCACACAGAGGCCGGATTCAGGAGCAGTTTTGGCTCAAATAACAGGACTTAATAAATCACCTGAAACAGTTAATTAATTGTTATTTTGCTGGAAGCAGGGTGGAGTGGAGCGGTGATGTACTTTACTCACACAGACCTTGAGACTTTCTGATTTTCATCTTCTTGCATTTGGGTCCCCATATTACAAGCACTGTAATGCACTAAAGACCCGCCTAACTTTAACCAGATACTTGCATGCTTGGCTGAATTAAGGCTTCTATTTCTTCATAAGAATGATGGGTTGCCTATGGAATTAATTAATATTCCCTCTATGTAGTATAACTTGTGCTTCAGAATCTAAGGATAATTAATATATATTATAGGCAGTGACACTTATTCTTCAAGTTACCCAACACTTCCTATTGTAAGATCCAGTTCCCATAACTTTGCCAAAATGCTAGTGGCTTGCACTGGAATTTATGTTAGGTGTTTGCATCAGGCTGATTTTTTGGGGGGAAAAGTTTTGTTAAATACTTTCAGATATTCCCCAGAATGAGATTAAAGGGACCTCTTGTGCTCTGCTCATGTAAAAATCATTCATACAATTGTTTCATTGAGAAGCTGTAGTACCTCAATGGTTTGAAGCAGAGGCTTACAGTTTAGCACGTGGTGTGGTCATCAGGTGTCAGGGATATGCCTTTGATGTGTGTGGGGTGAAAAAAGAAAACACATGAATTTATCCGAGTTATAAACTTTTTTTTTTTTCCAAAGCTCAGCTCGCACCTTTTTGGGGAAGGTTTGCTAGAGTCTGGCAGCTAAATTCCATGAATGTTTCATCTGCTCTGAAAGTTTTAAGTCTGTTTAGTCTGTCCTACATGCCTATGGAACTGAGCTTACTAAATCCCAGCAATTCATGGATTAAGCAGGACTTTCCCTAAAATTGGATCTTCAAGCTGCTTTAGAGCCAGATACTAGGTCTGAGGCTAAAGATGTGTCTTTCCTGTGCTCTCACCTTCTGCCCTCTTGGCACCCAGGCTAACTTAGAAGAAAGCTTTCTGAGGGAGGCAGAGTGACTGGAATTGGCTGGACAAGGAGCATCAGGGGGAATTGGGGAGTCAGAATGCAGGATTTAGGATGAGGAATCAGCAGTGGTGAAATGGGACTGGGACAGTGGAGTGAGGGAAGACTGGGACTGGGACAGTGGAGTGGGGAACTAGATCAGGCTAGACAAAGAGATGTACTGAAATGGGGAGGCAAAGGTGGTAGAAACTGGAACTGGCTAGAAACTGGAACTGGCTAGAAGTAAAGAGAACAAATCAGAGCTTAGTGGGTGGAGGAAGGAGGGAGACTTGCATGAGAAGCTCGGAGGGACAGTACAAGACAGAACAGGGACAGGCAGGGGAACAGGGGCAGGATTCAGGGTACCAGGAACAGGCTGGCCTGTTTTTCCCTCCAAACTAGAGCCTGGATGAACCCAAGAGGTGGGAGTCACCTGCCTGCTATCAGCACCTCACCGAGAACCACTAGCAGGGCGTGCGCCTCATCCCTGCTCCCGCTGCCTCCCAGGAGGGCGACAGCCTCCTACCGCATTAGCTCCTGCTCTGTCCTCAGTGGCAGAGGCCCGAGCTTCCTGCTGACGGAGGCTGGGGCGACAGCGGGTGCAGGCCTGAGAATCCCACTTTGCTAACTTGTCTTTTTTTCTTTTTTTTAATTAAAAACCTAAGTGACCCCCCACCTGCCTCAGGACCCCCCCAGATTTCACCCTTGCTACCCCAAAGCACTACCCAGTGTGCACAATCCCTGTACAATGGGCTGCCAGAGTCTGCAGAGAGCCTGAGCACCTTGCTGCACCAGGACCAGCCACCTTGAACCTGAAACTGGGATGTGTAACGTTGGACTGTCCCTCCCTATTGGCCTCTTCCACCCCCCCCCCCCCGTTCTCCCTATTGGTCTCTTCCGGCGCCCCCCATTCCCCTCCCTATTGGTTTCTCCCGGGCCTCCCTGTTCCCCTCCTTGATTGGTCGCTCTGTTCCCCCCCCACTCCTTGGAGTTGGTTGCTTCTTCCTGTCTTTTTCCCCTTCTTCCTCAGCCCCTTGGTGTGTCCTCTCCCTGATTTAATTTCCTTCCACCCATTTAAAGACTCGGGTTGTTCTTTCAGTTGGGTTCATCCCTCCATTCAACCCTGCTTCTTTCTATTTCTCCCTCCTCCAGAGAAAAGAATGGTCTCTCCCACCGCCCTGCTCCTTCCCCTCCCCTCCAGGACGCGGGCCGCTCTCCATACTTGGCGATGGCCGGCAGCCCGCGCTCTGATTGGCCCGGGCGGCGGCGAGGGGCGGGGCCGGGCCCGGGCGGCGGTGACCCGGATGTTCACTCCTAGGCAACGGCGGAAGTGGAAGGGCCGCGGCCTGGCTTAGACGCAGACCGGACGGCCCCGGGAGTCGCCAGCGCCCAGCCCCGCCCCGCGGAGACATCATGGTAAGGGGGGGCCTGGTAGGGCTGGAGCCGCGCTCCCGGGGTCCCGCCTGGCGGGGGCTGCGAGGAGAGGTGCCTGCAGGGCCGGCCTGAGCCGCGGGGCTGGGCACGGCCGGGCTCTGGCTGCTCGCAGGGAGGCAGGTGCTGAGGGGAGGGCGGTGGAGCTTCTTGCAAAGCCCAGCTTCTTGGAGAGACTTCAGAGGTTGAGGAAAAAAAACCAAACCAGCCAACCAAACCCCCAGGGTGTTTCTTCATCTTGGCCTTAGTGGCCTGGATGTGCCGAGTCTCTGCAGAGTCCGATCCTCTGCGTTTTGTTTAGTTGCACTGTCACCAAAGAACAAATGCCGCTTGCATCAACCGGCCTGTGACTGAAATTCATAGCAAAGCAGGGTTGGAAGGGACCTAGTGAGGTTGCACCGGGTCCGACCCTTGCCGTTTAAGCGGCTGGTTGTCTTACGCAGGCACCGTGTCCAGCAGAGAAGGGCTGCCAGCGTTGCATCCATGATTGATTTGTGATCGCTGAATGGTGGCTTTAGGTTCACACGTGATTGGGCTGGTTTAGTATGTTTTGGATTTGGCAGATGTGCATAGGATGAGCTGAGCCTCGCGAGGACGCAAGTCGAGGACGCGGTTACCTCCATAGCCTGTTGAGCATCTGATGTTGAACCTGTTGCGGGAATGACGGGAGCAGGCTTGGGCGAGGACATCTGAGGAGTGTTTTGTGAATGGAATTGTGCATTTCCTCGATCTCTGAAAGCTGTTTTGAATACTTTTAAAATAAACGAGTAGTAATTTTACTGTTGCTTAAGATATCAATAAGCACAAGACTAGGAATGGAAATTGACCAAGGATCTTACATTACACTCATTGGTCTGTACAGGTCTATATGTCTGTGCAGAATCTGCTTAAGGTGGGGGGGGGGACAAAATGTGGCCCGTGGGCTGGATGCGGCCCACCAGGCCATTCTATTCAGCCTGCGGGGCCCCTAAAAAATGTAGAAAATTAATATATATCTTCTCTGGTTGCTTGTCAAAACTCAGTAAGCGGCCCTTCACCTGAAATACTTGCCCACCTCTGGCTTAAGGCAACCTGTCTCTGGTCCTTGCATGAAGCTCCCTGTATCCACAAACTTATAGGATTCAAAAGTGGTGCTGTCATAGTGTAATTCTTCCAGGTGAACATGTAAAGGCCCCGAATAGAAGATCTGTGGATCGCTAGATCTATTGATCGCTATCGTAAAATGCTGTAAAATGATATTGCATGTTTTGAGATCTTTTCTATGCTGTGAGCATCTGAGTCCTTGTCACGTTGACAGGTTCAAGAAGCTTGAGGCGGTTTTCATTTTTCCCCTCAAAGCAGCGGGTAACGAGGAGCTTATACTTGCTTTACACACAATGATATTGAATATATTGTCATCACAAGGCCTAGAGGCCTTAACCAAGATTGAGACTCTTTTGTTACCAAATACTGTACAAGCACATAATGGGAGTCAGTATGTCCAGCTTAAACAAGGGGCAGGAGGAATAAACAGACATATTATTTCAGTTTGTGCATAAAATAGGCCTTTTCAGAGCACTAGGTTCAGGGTCTCATTTACATACTTGGAGTTAAACATTCGGAATATCAATAGAATCATAGAAAGATGGGGATGGAAAGGCCCTTGAGATCATCTAATCCAAGCCTCTGTTCAAGGCTGGGTTGTTCCTTTCTAAAGTATCTTAGTCAGATGTTTGTCTAGTTTTCATTTAGGAGATTCTAGTGACGGGTTCTGCAACTGTTAGGTAATTTGTTCCAGAGCTGAATAGGTAGAAGTTTTTTAATATCTAACCTATATCTTGTTGCAGTTACAGATATCATCCTCCCTTCTGTCATGGTCCAGCCCCACAGCAAAAACTCATGAGAATGAGTAGGTTTTGTTGAGTACCATAAATATTAAAGCTTATCTTTCTCCAGGGGGTAAGAGAAGGTTTTCTCAGTAGAATTTTTGCCTCTTAAAAGAAGAGTCCAGCTTGACTACCTCTACACATTGTAACAGGGAGTATCACATTTGGGGAAAGGCACGTCTCCAGCCATTTTGAATTTGATTGATGCCTTAAATTATACCCCAAAAAGCAATGGTCAGCCATGCTAAATATTTAATAGCAGTGGAGATCACCAGGCATGTGTCCTTCATGCTTGGGACAAGAGAACCTTTTTAAAATTCTGTACTAGTCCCTGCTTTTTGAGAGGACTTGAAACACGAACACATTGCAGCTGTGTTGTTGCGTGATGGCTGCGGGGCCCATCATTTCAGCTGACTTGGTACATTTTGGGTCAGCTGGATTTAGTAGATGTGCATAGGATGAGATGAATCTGTTCCTAAGTGCCATTTTAAGTTCAGTGAGAAATACTAGTTTTAAAGGTAAACACATTTTTCTCTCTGCCCCAGGTCCCTCTTGGAAAAGTTCAGAGAACACTTGTTCTAGCTGCTCTGGAAAATTGAAAATCTAAGTTAATCCCACTGGGTTTAGACTCAGAGTTCTTGGGGTGCTTAGCCATTTCAGATGGCATAGTCCAGCCAGCTGTTGGATGACCAGTATCAAACATGGTGCTTAGACCTGCCTCGTCTCTCTTGGTTCTAAAAAATAGTGTTTTGCCCTGAGGGATGCCATAAGTATACTTCAGGGTGTGTGGAGTCAGAGAGTATTTCAGCCTTGTGGGTCCTCCAGTGGGTACAACCTAGTCATTGCTTCTATAATTAAAAGCTTCCTTTTCAGACTGTGTAAACTAGGGAGTATATGCAAGGTGCTTGATAAATTGTCCTGGTGGTACTCTCAAACATCGCTTTTTTTCTTGTGTGTGCAACGAGTAAACAAAACCTGAGCAAGATGTTAAAATCAAATGGAGGTAAAATTGTATAGTGGGTGGCAGCTCCATTTACTTTGTTATGGCTTGTGGTCATTTGCAAAAAAAATTGTTGGACTGTGTTGCAGCAGCTAAGAAGCACTGAAGTGCAGCCGTGATGCTTGGAATGACGCTGATACCACGATACATAGTTTTGGTGTGCTGTTCTGAGTACTTATTCTTTTTGGGGAAGGGGCTATTTGTCTTATTGCAAGCACGCTTGCCACTTGGCAAATAACTGTACAGAACAGTGTTTGGATGGTTTTGTTTTTCCTTAACCACTTAAGGCAGTTTTTTTTCCAAAGCATCTGAAAACTGAGCCCTTCTTTTAGGGGAATTAAACCAATCTTGCAAACACAACCTGTAGTGTTAAAGCCAATAATCTGGTTTGTATATCTTCCATGTTCCTGGGCTAGTTCTTTGCACCCCATGCTTTGGGAACACTGGTTGAAGGGATCTTGTGCAGTTCATATTGCATTAGGCAAGTTTAGATATGTAAACTTAACTACACATTATCTTAATTTTTTTTGGAAATTTGCCTTTTCAATTAGTCTGAGACTGTCAGTTGGGATATCCATTTTCTGGTGATAAAAGCTAAGGTGAATTCATAGCGATGTTGTCATAATTCCACATGACATTTCTTACTTTCTTCTAATTTACTAATCTGTGGCAATCTTTCTCCAATACATTAGAATAATTCAAGCATGACTCCTCTATTTGTAATAGAGATCTGTTATTAATGTGCTTCTCAGTTTTCAGAAGGAAAACAAAATAAAAACACACTGTAAGTATATTGGATTTTATGTCTATTTTTAGCAGATAGTACAGTACTTGCACAGAGGAATGACTCCTTTTGGGAGAGAAGTATTGCTGCCCTATTAAGTTTCTTCTTATACTGCTGTCAGCTATGCTTTCTGCCCATTTGCTTTGCTCTGTAAAGGACAGCTGATTAATTCTTTACCCTTACACTTCAGGGATGAGTACACAACACTCCTGTGGGGGCAGCTCAACATGTTACAAGGACTGACTGTGCAACAGAGCAGTCCAGATCAGGTCTGGCTGTACAGAGAGCCTTCATGAGCAAGCATCTAAACATTGGGATCTGGGCCCCCACTCTAGTGTCTGCTCCATGCATGTGTGAACTGAAAAACCAAAACAGTTTCTTATTCACTCATTAACTAAATTCCCAGAGAATAGGATTTTTCTACTATGATTGTGTATTGTGGTCGTGTTACTCAAATTGAATGAAAAATGTTAGAATGGGTTTTGTTGGGTCTTGGATCACTTGCTGGATTTCTGGCACTTTTACAGGACAACCCTCACCTTGTAGTATTTTTTGCAAGCGCTAATTTTGGAATGCTCATGCAAGCAAGCTGTTTAAATTATGAAGTGTCTGTATTGACTTTGTGAAAGCTGAGTTTAGGTCTCTGTTCTAAGTCCTGGATTTTACCCCTGCTGACCCTATGGCAAATTGGTTTGCTTAAAATAATAATAATTAAAACCCCCTCTTTAATCCTCTTCACTTTTCCCTTAAAGTGCTGCATGGACAATTGAATCAAAACTGTCTGTGGGTGCATGGCATTCATGATTTCTTGCAATGCAAGTTCTCAAAGAAAGGTAGACTTGCCAAACTGGGCATCGTCTTGTAGCTGCGGTTCCAATAGCTGCAGGAATGGTGCAGTTCTAAATCAAAGGGCACACTGCCATGGGGAAAAAATATATAGGAATCTTATTGGATTGGGGCCAGACAGTAGAAAAAATAAGTTTCATGAGAAGAAGTTTTAGTAGAGGAGGAGCGTGCAATGAGGACTGTAGAGGGAAATAGCATAATAGCTGACTGAATGAGGAAGAGATGACAATCTCCATTTTTCCCATGGCTTCATGCAAGGGTTCCTGGTGCTGGATAGAGGGGTGTTAGGACCAGGAATTGCTAAGTCTCAAGGAGCATTTTCTTTTCTTTTTTTTTTTTTTTCCTTTTTAACCTTGGGACACTTTTTCAATGGAAAAAAATCTGAAGCCTAGAATTTCACATTGACTTCTTCATAAAGCCTAAGTACATGAAAACATGGAAATGCAGATAATGTTCTCAAACAACTTAAGGCTTTTTTCCCTCCCAGTTGTAGAGATGTCCAGGCTTGGCCTTAACCCAAGGACAAAGTCAGTTATCTGGAAATTGATAGATCCCACTAAACTGAAGTGCCTATCACTTTTCAATTTAGAAGTGTTTAATCCAAGCTGGAGAAGTGATTGGCTTTTTCTTTCACTAAAATATCAATATAAACTGATATTAGTGGGTTATAAGGATGCATTATTTGAAGGGAAGTGTATTACAGTTGGGTAAATACTGGTGGAAACTAGCAGTGGTGTTGATGCATAAGCATTCAGCAAATGGTGGTGGTGAGCACCTGCATGGGAAATCAGCCTGATGCAAGAGCCACAGACACAGTTGCATATGGAGTGGGTAAAAGTATCTGTAACCATCACAGGCTGTTGAGGTCTGTCTTTTGTGTTCTCAGGTTTTGCCCCAGAAGCTCTTCATAGGTCTTTGTTTTCTGAATGCACTATGGCGAGCTTTATGCAAGTTTACAAACACCTTGTTTTGTCACGGGCTGTTTTGTCTCCATTTTTGGTTGACCCATTTTCCATTCGATATGTAAGCTTCTCTTGAATTTCTTAAGTTAAAGAAGCTAAGCATCAGCCTAGCTTTGCTCTGTAAACAGTGACTGCTTGAGATTTTAAACAAAATTTTGTTGAATAGGGTGTAGTAAAGAACCCTCCCCTCCCCTGAAATTTCCATGTCCCTGTGCCTGGTGTTTGCCTGTAAGGTTAACTATCTTGTAAAGCTTTTTATAACTTCAAAAGCTGTAATTAAGTCTGAATTATGCCTGGCTTCTCTGAGGGAGGCAGTTGTGTCAGAAGTGGAACAGTGCTTTTGATAATTTGCATATTGGGTCAGTCCTACTTGCTGATGTTGGATTGCGGCTTCCTTGAAAATGTACTTTGTATCTGGGGCATGCCAGGCAAAGCAAATGACTGAAAGCTGTCCCTTAAATGTACAGATAGTTGTGAAGGAGGTTCTGCCAGGCCTATAAGGAGGCACTCTGGGCATTAGGCACATGACCACCAATGTCTCCATGGCCTGTTTCAGTTCTGTGGATGTAAGTGCTTGCTCATGGCCTTGCTACTGAGCTGGAGTTGGGGGCAGGTGTTACCCACATGAGCTGATTTCTAAGTTGGCTTCCCGTGCTGTCTTGCAGGAGGAAGAACTCTGAATCTTCAACCCAAACAGGATGCAGTGGGCTGTGCTACCCCTGCAAACAGTCAAGGTGGCATCACATTTTTTGCAGATGTCTGGTGGAGCATTTATTAGTGGGGCTTGCATATTTTTTGAGGCTTTAGAGAGAGTGGTTTCTAGGATCCTTTGTGCAAAGGACTGGGCACTTCTCTTGTTGGGAAAGAGTGACTGTTCTTTTTCTGTTGTCTGCTTGTCTCATCTCCCAGTTTTCATAACTTTTGGGGGGGCTTCAGTAAGGGCCTTTACAGAACAAATGAGTTGTTCCTGTTTCCAGAAGTTTTGCAACATTTATTTAGAGAAATGATTCCAGTGGACATTCTAGTAAAAGTAGGATAGAAGTTAAGGCTGGGTTTTCTTTTTCTTCTTCTCTTTTGCTGCTTTGTGACAACTGGCTCAGTAGCTTATTTTTCCGTGTTACAGTTTAGGATGCATCTTTTTGGGTTATTGGAATCCAATTTAATCCAACCCAAGGACAAGCAGCCACAGTGCAAAGCCCCCTGTTGTTGCATCGTTATGATGCTCACTTCCCTGTAAGTCAGGGTTTCTGGGGATGTATCCTATTATTATTATTATTATTTTTCTCCTGAAGTGATCAGAACTGCTCTGATTCCTTCCCACTGATTTTGAGAGAACTTGTCTGTACTAAAGAAGAATTTGTTTAAGCCTTGGTCTTTGCTGTGAAGTGGGCAGGTTACCAGTTTGAGTGAGAGCAAGAATTCCAGCCCTGTCAACTAGATTAGCTTTAAAACCACCACCTCTGTCTCTCATGAGAGTTTATACCAAGGGGAGAAGGGTTGAGGACACCAGAGTAACAGCCTGGGTTAATTATGTAGTGAAAACACAAATCTAGAGGCTGCCTTAGGGTGATCCAGAGCCACTGTAAATAAAACACTCCTTATTCTGAAAGGAAATCGTGTTGGTTTGCCTTTAGCCAATGTTTGCTGGGTTTTTTTTTTTTTTTTTCAGCTGACAGGAGTCCTGAGTTTGAAATGGATACCCTGCTACCTGCCCATCCTGGTTATTTTTGCATTGGTGCATGTCAGAATTAAAAGTGGCTTGTCAGTATTATAGATGACTGAGGACTGCTGTATGATACCCTGCCCTGCCATTCAAAGCAAGGCAAAAGCCATAATTTAGGCCTTATCAGAAACTAATTAAAAAAGGGTAGCGGAGCCATGAAATAGAGGAATGAAGCAAAAGGTCAGCCACATATCAATCGAAGTTGGACTAACCCGCTAGTGCTATTTTTCTACACGTGCAATGATGTTATAATCCACTGATTCTGAGCATGAGGAGGGGAAAGGAAGATGGACTGGATGTTTAAAGTAATGCAAATTTGCTTTTGGTAAAAGTCTGCCACAGTCCATTAGCTTCCACAGAGGAAGCTAGCAGTGTGGATTTGTTGCATGTATATTTGTTAGAAGGAAAGATAACTTGGTATGCTGCTTGGTAGGTGTTAATTCAACATAGTTTTTCATGTGGTAACAACTAAAAAATATCTGTTCTTTTAACTGTAGTCACTTAAGCTTTCACTGTTTTTGTGACAAACGTGATGTAGCATGTCAGAATTTGTTGTTCACTTCTCTTTTTGTACCTGCTGAGCCAAAACTAACTGCTTAAGCAAGGGTAAAACTGGAACCAACTGCTCTTTTCCTCTTTACAGCTCAAAGCATATTTTGGACCTCAGTCGTCTGCTTTGCAGAACGAGGGTCATGGAGTGCCAGTTCCTCAAGGGGTGTGTAGAGCAGTTCACAAGTTGCAAGGAAGGTTGGGTTGGTAGCCTAGGAATTTAGTTGACAATGAGATTATTCTGCTGGTTGAGTGACTTCCAGATCTCAGCGGTGCAACCACAGATGTGGTGTGTTGAGCCAGCAGCCTTTAGTAGTAACTTCATAAAAAGAAACAAGATATGACAAGGCTAAATTTAAAAAAAAAACACAAACCCCCACACCACAAAATGTTGTATGTTAGAAGCTTTTTGAATAAAGATCTGGCAGCTGAACAAAACTACCATTCAAGACATTTAAGCTTGGCCTTCAGTTGCTGTTTCCAGTCTCCTGCTTTAGTTGTTTTAGCCTTGACCTTCCACATGGCTATCCAAAGCTACACAAGCACAAAACAAGGTTCCAGCTTAAGTCCTACTGAACAAGGCAGAAGAATAAATATCAGTTGCTTTTCTTTTTCTTTTTTTGCATTGCAGATATGAGTTGGCTTGGTTTCTATTTTGGCTTGTAGAGATGGGTTCCAAGTATGACAGTCCCGTTTCTTGCAAAAGTACTAAGATTGACCCTGTTCTGTCACATCACTTGGCACAGATTTTTGTGGAAGTGCAAGAAGCTCTTTACCAGTGGCTTGCAAGTGTCAAATACCTAGGCCTAAAATTGAAAGGTTTTTTAAATTTTTTTTTTTTTAATCAAGTGGCGCCAAGCAGAAATACAGTGGTGTCTCTAAAGGCTCCACATTGTTTCATGGGAGTGTCATTAAGAGTTTGCAGGTTTCAGTGCTTCTTAAGCACTTTTGCAAATTGAGCTGAAGTGGAAAAGAACTGCAAATTTATTTTAATTGTATGAATTGACAAGATTTTGATGTCTCAGAGTAAGAAAATAAAATCATAAACTTGCACTTTTTCACATGCACAAACCTTTTGGCCAGTCGTATGTACTGTTTCAGACTAAGCTGTGTAAAAACTCGGAATTCTTTAAACTTCGAATGTCCTTTTCCAGGTGTTGCTACCATTCTTGTTTTGAAGGCAAGCAAAGCCAGAGTGGTGCCCTCTTAAAATAATGTCAGCTTTGCTAGCACAAAGTAGTTGCAAGAACTTTTAGTGCCTGTAAACTCCCTCATTAGTCTGTGGTTCTATGACCACGTAATTTTAAATATTGTTCCTTTTGCCCATGTGGAAACGAAAGGGAGGAGAAGTAGGGGGAGGGGAAGAACCAGGAAGCCAACTAAGCATCTCTAAATAGCCGAAGGATACCAGATGCACAGTGTATACTTTTTTCCTTTCCTTCTTAGGCATTCTTGGCACTAGTTTAAAAAAAAAAAACCTTTCAGATGTGTGTAACTTAAGATGACACTCTTCCTTTCACCAAGGTATGGCGGGGGAAGTGATTGAAACATGTAGCTAACTAAGACTTGTACTTCTAGGTAATCCCTCTTGCTTCAGCTTGCCAAATGATTACAAAATCAAATCAGGGAGACATGATGAAGAATCCCTTGCATTCAAAAGCTTATTTAACTTTATCCCATGTACATAGTTGGTCCAATAAAAGATATCATCCCAGGAAGTCCTTGCCTCTTACAAAATTGAGTATTGAACCAGTGGTTTGTTGTCTGTAAAGTGTATCATGAGGAATCTTGTGAAGTACATGCTGGTGCTTCCAGAAATGCACGCCAGTATCTAGTACTGAGATTTTTTTTTTTTTAAGGAATTCTGTTTTTTGAACAGCATTGGATATGCTGAACCAGGTAATTTATGCTAACTTTTTCAGACAGCATGAGGAAAAGTTAAAGGCTTTTTATAGAAAAGTACATGAGTTGTGCATCAGGAACTGAGAGAACATCTGCTCACCAGGGCACCCCAAGGGAAGACAAGGTCTAATGGTCACAACTTGCTGGAAGACCGTTTTAGACTGGACATAAGGAAAAAACTTCTTTACCGTCTGAGTCTGGAATAGACTCCCCCCAGAAGTGGTGCAAGCACCTACTCTGGAAACCTTTTAAGAAATGCTTGGATGTTTAACTCGCTGGGGTGATGTGACCTCAACTGACTTTCTGCCCCTTGGACAGGGAGCTGGACGCGATGATCTTGTGAGGTCCCTTCTAGCCCTGCTATCTATGAAGTCTAATCGAAACAAAGATTACTGTGGTAGTCACAAATCTGCTAAGTGTGGTTTTTTGTTTTTTTTTTTTGCAAAGTCAAAATTAAAAATAATGAAACAATATTGAACATCTTCCCTCAATTTTTTTAGTTTCATGATGGGGGTATCCGTGTCTTTTGTATCTTAATTTTCCCATTACTCTGGGTTAGGTGGTATATTTTGCCTGCTTTGATAGAATTAAGGCTGTAGAAGTGAGGCTTTTCTTTGCAGACAGAGTCAAGGTAGAAGCAGGTAAGATTTCTTTTTTGGCCACACAGCTGAACTCTGAGTCTGCTTTTCAGAGTTCCTGAGTATCTCTAGTCCGCTGCCTCAGTAGGTTCTCTTGAGCTGATATGGATGAGTGGCAGTAAACTGACACCTAGCAATACTTTGTGAGCAAGAGCTACGTTAATGGGGTGGAACATTGTAAAGGGAGAATTCAGTATAATTAGGTGCTGGTGAGGCTTATTGTTGGCATATTTTTACAAGCTCTAACTTGGCAGCTACCTTAAGTTTGCTTCAGTCCATACTAGTAAAGACTTATTATATATTCTGTAAAATAGGGATTTGTTTTCCTGTTATCAGTCTCCAACAACTGCCTGTAGAGCCCTTGTTACCTGAGGAGAGCTAGCTGGTGACATGGTGCTGGTATTGCCATTTCAGCTACTAAATTGTATTTTGTATCTGTCTGTGTTAACCAGGCCCTGCAGGTATGCTCTGGACATTGTGTAACTTTTTTTTCCAGACAAAATCATCTGTAGGTTCTATTGCAAAAGATTGTAGCATCACAGAGGATTGTTCCATTAACCCTAGCAGATCAGCTCCACAATCCAACCAGCATCTGGTCAGCTGACTGGCCAGTCATCGGAGAAATGTGCAAGCTGCTTGTAGGAGGCAGATCGGAAATGATCTGTCTTCATTGTCAGGCCTCAGCTAGATTACATCCATCTGGAGAGTGGTGAAACCACAGATGCATGAGGCTTTGATAGCCCTACCAAAGTTAAAATAGTTAATGCTAACAAACTGACTATTTTTGCTATCCATATAAATGACCAGTCACTCTTTGGTAAGGTTTTCGCCTCAGCAGATTCCTTTTGGCAAGGAATTCTGCAGTGCAGCCATATAAAAAGGTGCGATTTCAGTTGTGAATTTTCTGCTTTCCAGGTTCATTGTCCCGTTTGCCCCAAGAAGAAAAGTTTTCAAGTAGCCTTCTCCATATCATGTTTTACGTATTTTTAGTATGTCCTCTTTTACTAGTCTTGGTTCTCAGGTGAACAGTACCAACCTCCTTCATCATTCCCATGATCTCTTTCTGAATTTACTTCAGTTCTGTGGTCTTCATTTTGAGATGGGCTGATAAGTACTGCAAATGGTATTCCAAGTAAGGTAATACTGTTGCTTCATGCAGTGGCTTTCCATATCATCTTTTCTATTCTCTATACAACTTGATGTGTCCATGCTTTTGCCATAGAGGCCTGTGCTGAGCCATTTGCTTTGTGACTTGCATGTCATTGTGATCTTGTAATAATAATTTTTAAAAAACTGCCCAAAAAGCTAACGTGATGCACAGGAAGTTCTTGAACCCTTGGTGTAGATTTCCCATCATCATCTTGTATCACTTTTCAGTCTCGGCAACCAAAGGAACAGATCTGTGTATCTGGGCATAGCTTCAAGAGCATCAGAGTAAACTTATTCAAACCATCATTCATTTTGCTTTAATGCTCGTAGGCAGTCATTTTGTACAGAGGCAGCGGGAAGAAGACTAACAGCAGTAGTGTAGTAGAAGCATGTGGTGGTGTGGGTCTCTTCCCCCCCCCAAGCTGATCTTGTGGACAAGAAGAGCTGTACCTAGGTGTTTGGATGTATCCTGCCTTGTGGCAGAGGGAAGGGAGAGGAAACTTGATGCCAACATTTTACCTTTTTTCTTATGCTTAAAAATAGAAAAGCTAAGAGTGTTCATGTACAAACGGAGGCTGGCTGAAAGCTGTGGGAAAGGGAAATCTAGAAATGTATGATAGTGGAGAAGGAAGAGATTCCAGACAGAAAAGTTTTGACTGATTTAATCTTGCATGGAGATTTTGAGTATATTTGGGCATTAAGAATAGTAAGCTGATACCTTCCTAATTAAAATGTTGAGTCTTTAGGAAGGTCAAGAATTTCATCCTTTTGCAGAATGAAGGCTGAAATCCATGCTACTGTTTTTCCTTATTGAACAAAGGGCCTTCTGCTTGCTGGTAGCTTAATTTCAGAATCTCAGTGAGCAATGTGCTTCTTACTACTTATGTGTACAGATAAGAGGACTATTATTCTAGGCTTTCAAAGGTGTTCCTTGTTGCATTTTTTTTTTTTTCTTAGTTCATCCAGGGCTAAGAGCTGGTTTTCCAGATTTGGGGGCGGGAGGGGGATAGAGAATTTGGGCATTCTATGAAACAAAATGCTTTCTTCACAAAGAAGGAATTAATGCAAGAGCTTTAGCAGAGATCTGATCACTTACCAAAGTCATCCTATGAATTTACAACCCTGGCAGGGACTTGACTTTGGGGCATTGGAAAATGCTGAGTCTGTGTACTAAATTGGGACACTGCAAGCATGTCTGGGCTCACCTGTGGTAGTAAGGCTTAGAGTCTCCTAATGGATTCAATACGGTCACTTTGTCAGTGTTTGGGGAGAGAGATTCAATTATTAAAAGCTAATAAAATACATTAGGTCAGGTTTTTTTTCTTTGATAGCGAGTAGTAGTGAGTTAACAACGTCTTTATTTCGTTCTAGCAAAAATAAATTAAAAACAAACCACTTATAGGAAGAAGGGATATAACCAAACTTAAGCCTGGAGGACTGGGAGCCAAACTTCCTTTCTTTAATTGGTTCTCTTTGTGTTAAGAGCTGACCCTGGTGTTTGTGTTGGTGCTAACCTTGTCTTCTGTGGAGTGAAAGTTCAGGTCCTTTTTATAATGTAGATCTTCCTCATCTTGCATCTCGCTGGAAGCAGAACCTTGACCTGATGCTCAAGGGAGCTGGTATTGGCTGTATTTCTTGTTTTGTTCCTTATAGTTCTGAGACAGGGTCTGGAGTACCAGTTTGGGGTTTCCTTTGGTTAATGGATGTGTGAAAAACCGGAGTACTGGAGTTGATGTCCAGGAGGCCCCTGCTGATCCTTTTTCTTGTATTTCAGAAAATCATGCTTTTTTCCTACCTCCCAAGCTCCTTTTCAGTCAGGTATTTGAATCACAACATAGATTAATTAATAGTAAACAGCTTGTACTCATTCCCATTCTATATCAGTTTAAACTCATTTAATGTAAATGCCTTAAAAATACTCTATGCTTGGTGCAGGTTGGAGTTTCACTGTGCACAGAATAACTTTACAGTATGGGTAGGGGAGAGGTAGTTAGCTGCATTAATCTGAAGGTGGGTAGAATGATTTAAGGTTGCAGAGTTGAGCACAGAAAAGCTAGGAAATGCCAGAATGAAGGTTGCTGGAGCAGCACTAATTTGATCCCCTTATAAGTAAAGATTGTATAGTTGCATCTGACTGAGCAGATCCAATTTTCTTTTTTCCATCCCTGTCTACCTACCTATTTCAAAAGCCCCTAGTCTCATTGAGGGCATGACTCTTACTGACTGAACTGAAAACAAAAATACATTGCTTTGTGGTGCGTTGTTTGTAGTCTTTGAATATGTCACTGAAGACCAATCATTTCTTTATGGCCTTTTGTTTGACACTTTATTGCTGTTGAGTACGAGTCTAAAATAATTAAACTTACCCCATTGTTTCACAGGGATCTTGAGGGGGGGGGATATTATGCCTGTTTCACAGATGATGATTTGGGAGGCACAGGTTTTAGTGACTATCTACTGATCTGGTGTGGCCAATACGAGAACTCTGCATCCTGTTCACCTTGAGTATTTGGCAGAATATGAAATGCCACGTAAGCACAGCTTCAACTCCTGGTAGTTAGACTCTTTAATTCTATTTCCCCAACTACCCCAGGTCCAGCTTTTGTTCTTTGCATTGCTTAAGTCTAGCATCAGGGAGCAGTTCAGAACATAGGGTAGACTTGTTTTGGGGCCTGGCTTGAGCCCCACCAGCAGCCCCAAACTAATTGCAAGGGAGTCCTGCTGAGTCTCGGTGTAGATTGTGGTGCAGATCAAATATTCAGGGAAACTCAAACAAGTATCTGAGCTTATGTGAACTGACTTCCTCTGAGGTTTGTACCTTGACTATATTTGGTTGGATTTTCATGGGTATGTCAAGGGACTGTGTCCCTGATGCAAAGCTCACCTTTCTACCATCTTTCAAGTTCTTGATCTAAAGTTTGGGGGCCCTCGGGTTTTGCAGTGATGATATTCAGAAATGTTAACATGGGCAGAACCTTTTCTGTGTTGTCATATGACTGATCCAAACAATTTTTAGCCTGAGGAAGTCAATTTGCATGTATAACGTGAGTCCAGTGAAATTATAAGCAACCGAAAATGCAATCTTAAGGCTGCCTAAGACTTCCCACTCTAGTAGTAATGCTACTACCCCGTCTGTATTACCTTGTGTCCTTCACTGAACTATACTGGGTGCTCCTGATTGTGGTTTCCAGGTTGATTTTTTTCCCCCTGGAACTAATGGGACTCCTGTTGTTGTCTTTAAAATGTTGTATTGACTGGAGACTTCCTCAAGCTAACTCTCTTGTGGGTTTTGGTTTCTCTCTAGGGGACATGTTGTCTGTCTTATGATCATGCACTTGTGACAAAAAACACTTGTTCCTTTGATTTAATGCACACATCCGTGGGTACTAGCTAATGAGCGTATGGAACTGCTGCAAATGGTCTAAACGCTCCTTTTTGGAGAAGAAAAATGACTCCAAATGACACTTTGCAGAAGAGAATTCAACGTGCGTTGTACTTCAGATACAGAGAACAGCTGTACAGTTGCAGTTGTGGCATACAGTGCTTAGCTGTCATTGTGTCCATTTGTTTCCCGTTTGAGCCATCTGAGTGAGAGGATTTAATGCTAGGTTGATTATCCTGGATTTCTGTAAAGCCCTCGCACAAGTTGACTGCCTCTGGCATGGTGAAGTAATGTTCAAGGACTTCAACTCAGACTTATCCAGCATGCTTGGATCTACACACTTTATAGAAAGCTGTAAGGTTTCATGGCAGCCTACATGTGTTTCCTACTTTGGTGAGGTTACATCTTGATTGACAAGATGCAGCACCTGCTAAGTGAGGCTGATTTCAGGGAATTGTTAAAAGAAATGGGTTTTAATTGGAGGTCAAGAGTTGTATGCTTGATGGATGGGGAAACAGTGTATGTGGGACAGCCTGAATAAAAGCAAGAAGTAGAGTGGCGAGGGGGAGGGAAGACGGGTGCATTTAGATGGGTTATGTCTGGATAGTTAAAGCTCAGAATTGGCTAGGCAGAAGGCCAAAATGAAAGTCTGACAGGATTCGAGAAAGGGTTGAAGGAAGTTGGTCAGGAAGAAGATTCTGCAAGCTATTTCCTTTTGCAGAGACTGCAGAAACTCTACTGGTTGCTGTGCCAGTTCGCTAGCTTTGGTATGACTCAGTGTGGGGAAAATGACAGTTTCCAGAAAACAAGGTTTTACTATCGGAAAGTATTAGCTTTCTGCCAGGTGCTTTAGTTAACCATGCAAAAGATGTAGCATATGTAAGGGGAAGTGACTTAAGCAGAGTGTTCTGGTAGGCCATCCACAGCTCAACCAGCTCTACCCACATGTAACCAAACCCAAAAAGATCAGATAGGACAAGATTCTGCTTTTAAATCGCAAGTAAAACTTGGGAACTGTGTGAACTATTGGGCAGTATAACCTTCCCTAGGCTTCCCTAGGAAAGGTGTGGACTAGAGGCATTAAGGAAGACAGAATAAATTCTAGCTGGGATGGTTTAAGAAAAGCAAATCCTGTGGTTCTGCAGAAGGTCAGACTCCAGGGTCTAGAGGTCTCTTATATAACCAAAGGGTAGTAAGTCTTTTGCAGGATCACAACAAATTTTCATTATTAGGTTGTCTGCCCTGTCCTCCCGCCACTACTACTTCCCTCCATCCCCCAAGCATCTTGGAAAATTTAAGCCTTGATACCAGTTCAAGCATCACAGAAGTCAAGTTTGTAATTTTGAATTTGTTGCAGTTCCAGATTATATGTCAATTTTTTGCGTTTAGTCCTTCAAAGCTTTAGTCAAATTACATTTAAAAATGTATTCCTTTTAATAAACTGAAAATTATTTGAAATACATTGTTGAAATTGCTTTACCTTTGAGCTTAATAATAGTTTATTAAATGGTTCCTAACTTGCTGTTTTGAAAGGGTGTGGGAAGAAGTGTAATTAAGTCTTTCCAAGACGCACAGGAGGGGAAGGGGAAACCATGTTAATAAAAGAAGGGATGATAGGTGGTATGAAGGCTTCTAATTCTGATGCCACATTTATTGGGAGAAGCTGTTTTACAGACTTCAAGCTTCACAAGACTCTCTGACACAATATTAAAGCAAATAAGCTACTTTATCCTATTTAATGACAACTTTCATATAAATAAAACATTTGGAAGATATTATCCAGAAGATAAATGCTGGTGCAGAAATTGCTAATCATCCTGACAAGAGGTCAAGACAAGTGTATCTTCTTCCCCTCTCCCTTCCTCTTCCTCTGCTCTCTGCTCCCCCCCCCCCCAGTACTTCAGTGTAATAATGCTAGGATTTTCAGTTTCTGTTCCTATTGTTTGTACTTCATGCATCTGTTCATTGGATAGGCAGCTGCGATTTCAGATTGAATCTTTATAAATCAAAATATTGGGAGATGTTAAATCAATTTTGAAGGCTAGATTGATATCTTTCTAACCCCTCTGAAATTTGTTCCTTTATAAAGACATATCAAGCAAGCATCTCTGGCACTCTGCTGTCCATCTCTCTGGATTTGCTAACAGTATAGTTTAAATTATTTTAGTAGAAATGACATTAACAGGACTACCTGCACAAATATAGACCTCCAGTTATTAACCTACCTCAAAGATTTGGTTTCTTATTCTCTGGAGTAGGAAATGGGAGTCCTAGAAACAAATACTTTGCTTCTTGTTTTAAGATCTAGGGATTGTCAGTTTGTCTCAGGTAATCTAAATACAAAGGAGATGGTATTTTCCTCTAAGATTAACTGTCTTGATCTGATAAATCAGCAGCTTGAATTTACCCAGAAACTAAGTGGAGACTAATGCTTTTTCCAAGTTTGTGACTAGCTGAGTGATTCTCAGCTTTTTCCCTCAAGGAACCCCTTGTTAGAGTCAAGGTAGCTCTTGAAAAATATCAGCTCTTCATTTTCATACTCTTCCTATAGTAAAGAAAAAAAAATAGAGCAACTCTTCCTTTTTGTTGCAAAGAACTCGGACGACAGCTGGTTTTAACTCTATGGATGCCTTGTGAATCGTGTTTGTGTGCCTAATGGTGCTGACTTTGTGTGGCACTCTGTGCCACCTCCAGAAGGATCTCCAGGCATCCTATCACTGCTCTAGCCACTTGCAAAATTTGATCCTTGACTTGCATCAGATGACACAATCGAGAGATGGTAAGACATGGGCAGTTGGTGAGGTGTCATCTCCCTCAATCATTACCCATCTTTGGTTGTATGAGATGTTACTTTGGAAGTTGCCACCTAGACTTGAACCAGCCAGGGATTTGGGAGAATCCCAGAGTAGCTAACTCTGGTAACCGAGTGAGCATATTTCACTGAGCTTAACTGAAGGAGCCATATATCTCTTGTTGCTGCTCCAAGATTGTCAGAGTTACCTTCTGTTCTATCTGGACAGAACTAGCTTAGCAAGTGCTGCCGGTTTAAAATGGTGATAAGTATTGGGTGTCATCAGCATACAGATGGCAATGAAATTTAAGCCTAACAGGAGCTGAGAGCAGACTAGTACCTTGCCTGAAGGCCCTTGGAACTGATGCATGTTACTAATTCCTGTTGGCTCTCTTGGAAGGGCAGAGCCACTCAAGCACCTGTCTTCTCTTTCTCGCATGGTATTAAGAGATGCATTGTATCTCCTTGTAATCTGTGCTATCGAGGGGCACTTCTAATACTTGGCCTTGGCGCCTAACTTCATCTGACAAAGAGTGTGTTTGTGCCATATTGTGCCTAAACATAGATACAATGGCTAAAGGTAATCTGAAAGCCAGGTAATGCCTGAAGTACTTTTTCATAACCCTCTAACTTCTTAAGAGGCAGCAGTGGAAATAGCTTCTTTAACAGAGAGACCCTGAAAAGAAGGCACTTAATAAGGTTTTCATCAATGAGATGGGGGTGCTGGGAAGCAATGTTTCTAGGCCTTGATCTTTCACAGCACCTCCTTAACCTGGACGTGGTTGAATACAGCAGTTATATAGATGCAGTATACTTACTTAAATCCAATTTGCTTACCAGGAATCCTTCAAGTGGACTTTCTCAATGCTTGCCCTTCCTTTTCCATCATGGGTTTCTAGCACAATATTGGTGTAATAGCTTAGTACGCTAAAGCACATTTTTGAACATGATGCATTCTCATGAGTTCTGGATGATAAAAATGATACAGCCTCATTGGTTGGTTAGACAGAACTTAAATGGAAGAAGACAAAATGACCAGCAGTCTGATTCTGGAATGCTTTCACTTTCCTGTTTGTTCATCACATTTGCAGATTATGTACAGACAGTTGCATTTTTGTACCCTGAATCTTCATTACTTAACCTCTGCTTCTGCTTAAGATTATAAAAAGACAATGGTGGGGGTGGGAAAAGAGATGGATAGTACAGTGTCAGTGGTAGATCCTGGATAGGAGCTGCCATAACAGTTTGAGACTTGCAGGAAGAAATTTATAGACGAGTAGGTAACTGATAATATGTCAAAGCTGGAGGACTATGCACCCCACCAGAGCTTTTGCTGACGTCTGTACATGTGCTGTTATATCAAGGTTTTCCATCACTTTCCTAATTTTCTGAAAAACAAACTCTAATGTTTGCTACGCTAGGGTGGGAAGGGTTGGCAAGCCTACATCTAATGGCATTTCTGCATATTTTATTATAGTAGTGACAGAAAAATACTCTGGCCTCAAATTTGTGTTAACGGTAGTTCTGTCTCAGATGCATACCTTGAAAAGAGCAGCTCTCCTGGTCTCGAGTTTGAGGGCTGGAAGGGGTTGAAATGATGGGCAGGATAGGAAATAGTGTATCTATATTTCACTTCCTAAATTTGGTGTTGGCACAACAGCTGGAAACTTCTGTAGGGAGGCAGACTGGAAATGACCTGATTTTGCTGTCTGAAGTAAGAATTTTTTATTCTTTGATGCCTGCTGGTCAGAAGTTCTGGTCCTTTGAAGGAGATGAGCCAGTGGCCGTTTTAACACCTTGATGCTTTGAGAAATGTTGCTCGAAAGTGACTCGTGATCAAGGTAGTCAGGGCTTGTGGTAGAGGTGATATCTTTTTATTAGACCACTATTGCATGTGGTCATAAGAAATCCCCTGCTGATGACACAGCAGCAAAAAGCCAGACAGCTTCAAGCGTTAATCGACAGGCTCCATGTCAGATGAGAAATGCAGCAGGAGAACGTTTTCCTTTGTACCTTGTAGCCTGGAGTCCTTTTATATATACTAAAGACTAAATGGGGTTAACGTTTTAGAAACATTTGGATAATGCTGTCTAGGGAGCGTGGAGAGGACGTATTTGGATGTTGGTATAATCTTTTGGGCGGTGTTAAAACATCATAGGTAAATTCTCCAGTTTGTGCAGAATTGGAGGGCAAGGAGCTGTGAAGTATAAATAGAGCTGGAGAATTTGCAGCGCATGATGGAAATCTGATTTGATCCTGGTCCAGGTGTACTGAAGTGTGCACCATACCACCTGGTATAATCTTGTGAAACCAGATTCACAAATGTGGCAGCTGATCTTTAGGTGCTGGTAGGGAGGGGGAAAATGCAAAAATAGACTTCTAGGGCCAGCAGCAAGGAGAATTAATCTTGACTAATGTAAGGGGGAAAGTATCAGAGCGGTGGGAGATGCATAGTGACAGGGTTTCTTTTAGTTTTCCTGATGGAGATGCATATGAAATCAGCTTTCTGCCTGGAGATAATCTGTTTCTATTTGTGTCGCCAGCTACTTCTACAGCCCAGGACTGTCAATTTGTATCTGTTGTCTTTTCCTGTTGGATATTTCATTCTATCATCTCTTCCGGTGATCAGTCAAGTATTTATAAGGTGCCAGAGTACCCAATCAGCGCTCCATTGAAACCAGTCTACTGGAACGCCAGCTGGAGTGGAGGCGTGCAGCAGTATCAAAATAGCTAACCATTTTCACTAGCTCTGACTTTAAGCAGAAGCCAAGCTACTTCTGTCTTCACATCATTCAGTGAGAGCCTCTCCTGTAGCTGCAGTTGAGGGGCAGGAAACGGGGCAGAGCAAAGTAGCATGATCCAGCATAGATATAAGACGGGTCACTTTGGTAGGAGAATTTCACAGCCCATGGTAGGCGGCACATTTGCTGGAGGGGATTAAGTTGAGGAAGGCCTGCTATTTAGCACTTGGTTACACCTCTTGGAGCACAGATGTTTCTGAGAACCTCACTATATATAGGCAATACAGAACTGAAAGTACTTCAGTGTTCGTTCTTTTTTGTTGGAGGGGCTGCATAATTCTGTTCAGTCAGCTTTAATGTAATGTAACAGCCAAGCACCAGAGCAAAGCTGAGCAAACCAGTAGAATGGCAGCCCACAGAGACGTCTCTTTATGGTTGCACTGGTGACAGCACAGTTTCTGCAGACTGCATGCTCTTGTTTTGGAGCACATTAACCTTCAGCATTTGAAAGAAGTTTGAAAGGCTTTAGTTTCTCAAAGGGCCTGAATTGAAACAGACTGTAAACCTGAAGCATAGGCCACAGTTTAACTACCTTGATTTGCAGTACCTAGTGTGAAATGAGGTAGTTGAAAGTCTCCAAATACAGGTTTAGTGAAATTATTCATTCATTTAAAAAAAAAAAAAAAAAGTGACTGGTGCACTGCTTATGAGGCAGGTTCCTACAACTGAAGCCAAGCATTATGGCTGCCAAACAGTTTTGCTCCTATATTCCAGGGTGCCACCTAAAAGATGGATGAGAATTCATTAAAGCAATTTCTGAGGAGTAGTCCAAGTTTCACCATTGACACTTGAGCTTTGAGGGTTGCAGGTCCTCATGGTGGCACACAGTAGCTCTCGTTAATCTGATTTTAAAACCCCAGGTTAAATTATGATGCAAATGAAGGATAGCTCGCACTCCTGGCAGACAGCCAGCGCATACCTGGGTGCTGCACAGCTCCTGACACGGCTGCATCAGAACTGGAATTTATTTGCTGTCAAGGTTGCTTATCTTGTCTAACATATTTTAATGGTATCTGGGCAGAAGGCAGCATGCTGGTAGTAACCCAGCATCAGCAACTAAAGCCCGTCTAACCGGCTCACTCCCACTAAGCATACAGTTCTGGTAAAGATAAAACATCCTGGAAAAGACTTGGGGTGAACCAGTACTCTGTGTGGTTTGATTTTTCTAGGTCTGCTTCCTCTTTCATTGAGCCTTTTTTGTATGACTTTTCTGATCCTGTGATGTGCTCTGTGTTCTTGTTTGTTTCTCTTTTCTTTTCTTCTTTCTACACATTGTCATAATGGAGCAAAGATGAGTAAAGACGGAGCTGTAACCTATTTTTAAAAATGTAACTGGATTTGCAATTTATTTTGGAAATAAGTTTAGCGAAAGCCGAAAGGAATAACAGATACAGGAAAAGGAAGCTAAACTAATACTAACTACTTGTATAGATTTATTTTCATAGATCTATTGTTGCTCCTTCTCCTCCCCCCTGGAGACAGCACTTGAAACAGATGCTACAGTAAAGATCCAAGATAGCAAAACATCTTTTACAAGATTTTTTTCTTTCTTTTTCTGTTTTATTAAGGGATTTTTACTGAGATCATTAGCTTAGATTAAAGTCTTTGAGGTTCCTGTGATCTCTCAATCCTTCAGTGACTTGGTCTGTAATAAAACTTCATTTAGAATTTCCGTCTGAAACCCCCTATTCTTCCCTGGAAGGTTTTTGGTTTGTTTGTGTGGTTTTTTGTTTTTTTTTTTCCTGGATGGAGTACAAATGATCAAAAACTGCCTCATGTTGGGGAAACACTAAGCTCATTAGGTCTTGCAGCCTCAAGAGATTGAGATTGTGGCTTAACTATCAGCTCTTACTGGGAGAGGGGTCATAAAAATTGTATAGAAGTAGGGCAAGAAGGGACCTCCATAGGTCATGTAGGCTTAATCCCTTGCCTAAGGAAGGATCAAACCTTTCCCAATTAAAATATATGGAGATATTGGTACCAAATCATCACTTCTCACTGGCAGCCCATGGGCTGCAGGTGGCCCGTGAATGGTTAATGTGTGGCTTCTGGGCAGCTGCTGGCTTTCATCCCCTCCACCCTTGCTGTGGCTTTAGCAGGAGTGACATGGGGAGCTGAGGGTGAGTCCTGAATTTGCGGGAGGGTTTTTGCCTATGCATAATGGAGTAGGGATGGCAGTGCAGCAGTGGGGAGGGATGGGGATGCCTTTGCAGTGTAGCAGCTGGTGGGGGATGGGGTGGGGGGGGTGAGCTTCTGGTGCAGCTCCAGGGTATGTGCCCCCAGGGGCTTAGCATTCATTCAGCTCTGGTTCTCTTCTAGAACAGTTGGCTGAAACCAAATGTTTCTTGCAGGTCAAATGCACAGCACCCCTTAACTTGCTTGTTTGGGCCCTGCTAGAGAATCTGGAGCATCCATAAAGTTGTCATTGAACACGGAAATGTTTATTTTAGAAAAGAACAGGTAATCTTCAGCATCAGAAGTCACTCTCCTTTTGATGAAAATCTACTGGATAGCAAAACTTTGAAGCGAGACATAACGTGGCAATGAGGAGGCATCTGATTCAGTTTTTTTTCCCCCCCTTTATACAATCCCCTTGGGCAGTTTACTACAAACATACTACAAATTTTGTTGCTAGGTCAGTTGTTTTGGACCTTGAGTTCAGAAAGATTGAGAGACATCCTTGTAATGGAAATGCTGTGGCTTCTCCATGTTATTCACTCAAGTTTCAGCATGCTATGTACTTTATTCATATATAGTAAAATACAGAACTGATTTGGGTCCAGGAACTCTTTGATAAACTTGTGCACCAGGCTGCAATTCTTCATGGCTTCGGTTTTTGTTTTTATGGTTCCCTAAATTGCCTTGATAGCCTTCTTCTTTGGCACTGAGGAACTAGCTTGACTGTCCTTGATATCAATGCTTGAAGCAGCCTACTGGCAAAGCACTTAAGAGAAAAATGAGTTTTGAAATGAATTTCCAAAAAGTACTTTAAGTAATGGGTGGGCAAGGAATTCTGTTTAAGTCAACAGCCATGCTTGTGTTTTTTGTGCTCCAGAAAAGCAGAGGTGTCCACTGAGAACACTGTACTCTAATATTCGGCATTGAATATTTGATATTGTGCTGTGCCTTTGCCTATAACCATTTTTGTAAGCTTTCTCCGTCTCCCTGCAGGGAGTACCCATCCATTAAACTTGCATATGTCTGTTCTAGAACTTCATTAAACCCATCACTATCAAACTCTTAGTTGAAGCCTGTATTTTCCGTCTATAAACTGCATAACCATAGCTTCACTCGAGATGCTTTTGTTTTAAAATCCTGTTATGCTGTAGAGCATTTACTTTTTAGGAGTCACTTTCTTAATGATGGTGCCTAATGTTGTTGTCTTCCCTTAGTTTTCCAGCCTCCTATTAAACAATTCCAGCTGGCAGAGCAGGAACAAGCACTTCCATAAGCGTTCCCACGATCCTTAAGTCGGGAGCATGACCTTGCAACCATGTGCCAGCTTTCCTCCCTTGACGTAAGAGATAGCAGGAGGTAAAGACAATACTTTGGTTAGAAGGCTTCCTTGCCTAGGGTTGGCTGCTGGAGCTGGGCATTCATAGGCCATCTAAACAGTATCTTCCTCTGGGGACTGCAAGGTTAGAAGGGGAAAGGAATTGATTCCCCTCTCCACATCTTAAAGAAAAGCACCAAACATAACTCTGCTTCCCAGCTATAATAGTTTCCTTCAGTGAGTTGATAAGTAGGCCCATTTATTATGAAATGTCAATCTAAGCTGGGGTAAAAGTGTCCTTAGCTGATGATCTTTAAGCATCTGGTTTAGCTGGGTGTGGAGGCGGGAAGAGGGCTAATTCCTTTTCCTTTACAGATCACCTAATGGGATGCAGTTCCTTGGGCTCTAATGTCATGGCAGGGCCCTCGTATAACAGTATTTTGTAATGAACACTGCTTCCTACTTTCTCTCTAGGTTTTGTAATCTACAGTTGGTGAGAAGAGGCAATGTTGTATCAAATTTTGCAAGCTTCTGTAGATGTCTGGCTGGAAAATGAGGTCTTGTTCCAATTTGTCTGATTTTTGTCCTGGAAGGCACTGTTACAAGTTTATCTGTTTAAGAGGCAAACACTGTCTGGGGAAAGAAACTTTTTTTACACATGTCCAAACAGAGCAATAGAGGTCTAGAAAGGAAGGATTTGCAACCCATAAAACCAGAGGAAACAGTCCTAGTTGCTTTGGAGAGGCTCCTTCCTAAAGAAAGAGTTAGATTAATGCTGAACCTTTTTTGTTTTCCCTCACTGAAAGACATCATGGTTCTGCAGACTGTTTTTATTCTTGTTTGCCAGTCAGTTCTTCAGAGAGCTGCATTTCAATGAGGGCTTCTCTTTTACAGCCCATCCCGTTCCTATTACCATTTCCCTTTTTATGAACAGAAAGGCTGCTCTATCAAAAAATAAAACCCCTTGAAAAGGTCAAGCCTAGCAACTTTTAATTTTCTGTAAATAGTAATCTGAATCGTCCACAGACATACCTGATATCAACAGCATGTTAATGTGTTAGTTCGGTTGCCAAACTCATGTTCAGACGAAATGGAGATCGAGATTTCTTGTAGGAATTGCTTGTCTTCACCTCTAAATCACAGGGGTGCTACTTAAGTGGCTTGGTTTTACTGAAGATCACATTGGCAACTTGTAGGCCACATGTTCTTGGCTCTTTGCGTAGCTGAAATCTGCTGCATTTTATCTGACATCACCTGTATTATAGTTGGAAACTGTTCACTGAACATGTATTGTTTCATTCTTCTGTGAGGAGCCCCTTTGGAGTTAGAGTAATGCTTGCTAGGGTTGTTGGTTGTAGCTGTGTTGGTCTAAGACATACAGACAAGGTTCTTTGAGTAAATGTGATCCCTTTTATTAGACCAGCTAAATGGTTGGAAAAATTGTTCTTCGCATGGGAATAAATGCTTGGGTAGTATTTTTCAAAAATGCCTAATAATAGTAAAGTGCATTGCAGGTGTTCAGATTGCATCTGACAAGGAATCCCTTGTTAATTTTAACTTGAGCTAAAAGGTTTATTCAGTAAGAATGCTTAGAGGTATAGTTAAGAAGAGGGGGGAAAGCACTAACTAGCTGTTTTCACTTTTCATAGTGAATATTGTGGATGATGGAATGCCTCTGAGTGACTAGCTGTGTTTGAAACTGAGTTTCCTCCCCGACTGCTAGGGCACAGCTGACTTGGAGAGGAAGCTCACCCTCTTACTTTCCTTTGAGAGGGGTAGGTGTTCTAATACTGTGTGAATGCTGGTATGTCATGTATGAAGCCTCTTTTTAATCATCATTGTGAAAGTTTGGGTAGAATATTAGCATGAGAAATTCTAAAGTTAAGATTAGCAATGACTGAAAGAGCAAAAAACCAACCTTTTCTACAATTTGGTGGAAATGTGACCTGCTGACTGGAACACGCCTACAAAATGTTGATTTCCATTGCTACTGGACGTGGCTGCATAGGTATATGCCCAGTGGCAAGGAACGTATATATTGATTTATGGCTGGGGAACCCACTGTACCCAAATTCTCTTCAAGAATAAAAAGCGTGCTTTGTGGCTATAACTATAACCAAGCAATAGAGTTATAGTGCCTGGTATCAGTAACAGAATTGGTACAGCTGGAAGATTCATTTTAGTGTCGGTCTATAGTGGCATATCTTGTTTGAGAAAACAGTGGCTTTAGATAGTCCAGAAAATAGAAGCTGTTGATTTCACATATCCCTCCCTCTACTTCCCCGAACACATTGGACTTGTATTTGGTCTTTAGTGCCAATAGTTCACACTATGTACATAATTTCCTGAGCTCTCCAAGAGGACTTAATCGCAGAAGGGAGAGACCTTTGTGGTAGCTGGATAATTCTTATCCGATTCAAATCTTCATCTTGTATGTGGCTTGTATTTCAACCTAATGAAAATAAGGAAGTGACATTAGTAGAGGAGAAGGGACTAACTTTGTCAGCTCTTCAATCTAACATGCACATTACAATGGTTTGAAAAGCAGTATGTAAGCAGCCAGTGCCTTGAATATGGAGCAAGTTCCTGCTTTAAATTAAGACAGTAGAATGATCTATTCTCAGATCTTGCCTTCTATGGTAAAAATAGTCTACGAATGTTTTGCTTTATTTTCTGTGCAGAGGTTTGAATTGCATAAACCACATACAATACTGGAATGAAAGTGACTTGACTAGGCTATTGCATTTTCTCAGCGCAGTAAAAGAGCAAGCTCCGTTATGGGTGATGGGTATCAAAATGTATGTGTTTCCGGATGAGACTGAAGTTGTCTGTGTCAGCCAGAGTGTTTAGTTTGTTAGCTCAGGGTGTGAAGGTATTACAGCATAAGCTTGTGGGGGGGTTTGTTTTTTTTTAAATGCCGTATTCAATTTGGGGAGCCCTTGTACTCAGGCACTCCAATATGAGATTAATACTCTAATAGTGGCCAGACATTTATTCTATTGAATATTGAATTCTATTAAAACGGATTGTATTCAGAGGTACAATATGACAGATGATCTGAAACTAGAGCCAATACTTCTACTTGTGTACACCAGTTGTAGTGCAAAGAGGGAGTGCTGCTCTTGAACAGTGAATACGTTTTTTTTCTATTAAGTCCTTATATGAACAAATCCAGCTTTTGCACTGACTGTGAATGACAAATTTTCTTCTTTCCACAGAGTGACCAGCAGCTGGATTGTGCCTTGGATTTAATGAGGCGTCTGCCTCCCCAGCAGATAGAGAAAAACCTCAGCGATTTAATTGACTTGGTGAGTAGTATTAATTGGATAAAACATCCAAAAGTGAAGGTATATTGTGCAGCAGGAGCTTTGGCTTCTGTAACCATACAGGTACATTTTGGAAGTGTTGTCACTGAGCAGTTCTCCAGAATCAGTGGAACACTGTATTTGATAAGACTGATACAAGGTAGGTTCCTGATCTTCTTGGGAAACCCGCTTCTCTCATATCGGTGTTCCTCCTTCCTTATAAGAAAGTATGTTCATCACCGTTTCCATTTTAGACCAATGATTTTTTTTTTTTTTCCCCCTGAAAGAAGTCTAATTGCGCACATACAATTTTGGTTAAGGGTGTCATTAACGACATTAAAAATGTGGGGTCATCACATTCTTTGAGACTACTTTGCAATAAAGCTATTCAAAACAATTTGTTAAAACTTCAGCCTGTATTTTATTTCCCCTAAACAGGATATTTGCTTGTAACGGATGTTGCTGCTTCTCAGGTTGTCTTTCGGCCAGTCCAAAAATTCATATCTGACACCAGTGTCTCTAATAGAATATCTAGCAAAAGTTTGTAGTTTTATTTCCAGTGCATGAATTGCATTACCACAGGCTTTGGTGCACAGCAAAAGTGGCAAGAACTACAGTTTGAAAATCAGATATGTATCAGCAGTTGGCAGATGTGGCTTGATGATGAATACTTACCTATTGGGGTATTTTCTTTAACTTGTCATGAATAGTGGAATGTTTTAATTCAAGCCTGTACTGTCAAACTGTAAGATGTTAAACTGCAGATCACGTCAGTGCTGCTCATCAAAGAAAATGCTGCAACGTCAGTGTTATTTGTGGTGCAAACAGTATATATTTTAAGACTTGGAAACCTGGGACTTCTGAAGAGCACTGGATCCCTTTCATAATGTCACAGAACACCAGACCATACTCCATAGTATTCTGCAGTTCAGAAAATGTCCTATAACTAATCAAACTGTCAGCTTCCACCATGGTGTTCAACGTATAGCTTGCTTTCCCAGGAAATTTATAATGGAAATCAATTTCCTCACAATGAAAATGGCATTTACATTTCACCAGCTATATGGGAATAGATTGGATTATTTCTTTTGCCTTTAATTTACAAGTACATACGTGGACTTGCTAGTAAATTTACTAGCAAAAAGTATTACCTATTTGCCACACCAAACCTAGTCTCATCGTTGGAGAAATCAAGTTGCTATGGGTTATCAGAAATAGGTTACATTACACACAAAGCCAATTATAATGGTTGCTGCCAAAACTGATCTTTCTCTCAGTATACAGGAGTCCAAAGATGCTTTTGAATTGGTTTTGACCGATGCTTCTTTAGACTGAATGGTTTTTGGGGACATTCTGTCAACTTACTGTGTCTTTGCTGATAAGGATGTCTGGGTTACAGTAATATGAAGTTAAGAGTACAAAAAAAAAAAAGATGAAGGATTAACTTAATCCGTAAGCATAAATCTGATCTCTTAGTATACTGGTGTAATATACTGAGTCCTTCATTAAGTTTAAGCTTTGCAGACAGTAGTTTCCTAACTTTGAACTAGGACCTCTTTCAAAGGGGGGAAAAAAAAAATGAAAACACTGTCTGAGATGCTTCTTATGTTTGTATACAGAGTAGCTGCTGCTTATGTTTCATGTGCACCAGAAATGACACTTAACCCTCAGGTAAACTTGGAATATGTTAAGTTGACCTTCTGTCTGAAGGTCTGCTCTCACGTCACTGGCTGTGTCTCCGATAATGGATTACCACACCTGGCCTCAGTCCTTTGTAGAAGATAGCATGTCAGTGGAAGAAGTGGGTTGCAAGAGGATGCAGGGAGGGAAGAGCTCTCGCAACTTGACCAGGTTTCTGATATTTGATCTTGCGTATTCTCAGCATGTTTCTCCCTTCGGCAGCCAGAGGTGCTCACCAGAAATAGAAACTGCAAGAGGGGCAATGAGCAAGCCATATTCCTAACAAAATAAGCTAGGGGCATGCCTGCACTGAGCTCTGTCAAACAGATAGCTACACCACATATGTAGGAAATTCAAAGGTTCAAGAAAATTGCTCTTGCTTTTATAAGAGTTTGTCTGTGATGCAAGAGCTTTTTTGTGTTGCTAAATCTCCCTTGGTGAACTTAAAGAATGGAAGACATGGAAAAGTAGAAATGATTCATAGTTTCATAGTTCATAGGGTCGGAAGGGGCCTGAGCAGATCATCTAGTCCGACCCCCTGCCACGGCAGGAAAGAAATACTGGGGTCAAACGACCCCAGCAAGGTGTTCATCTAACCTCCTCTTAAACACCCCCAAGGTAGGAGCCAGCACCACTTCTCTTGGAAGCTGGTCCCAGACCCTAGCCGCCCTGACTGTGAAGTCGCGCCTCCTGATATCTAACTTAAACCTACCCTCTGCCAGCTTGTGACCGTTATTCCTGGTCACTCCTGGCAGTGCTCGGGGGAACAGGGACTTCCCCAATGCCTGCTGATCCCCCCTGACTAGTTTATAACGGGCCACGAGATCCCCCTCAGCCTTCTCTTTTGGAGGCTGAACAGGTTCAGGTCCTGTAGCCTGTCCTCATAGGGCCTGCCCTGTTGTCCCCTGATCATACGAGTGGCCTCCTCTGGACCCTCTCCATGCTGTCCACATCCCTCTTGAAGTGCGGCACCCAGAATTGGACGCAATACTCCAGCTGCCGCCTAACCAGTGCCGCATAGAGGGGAAGGATCACCTCCCTGGACCTGCTCGAGATGCATCTGTGGATGCATGCCAAGGTGCGGTTGGCCTTCCTTACTGCCTCTCCACACTGCCGGCCCATGTTCATCTTGGAGTCAATGATGACCCCCAGATCCCTTTCCTCCTCCGTGCTGACAAGAAGGGAGTTCCCCAACCTGTAGGTATGGTGCCGGTTGTTCCTCCCGAGGTGCATCACCTTGCACTTGTCTGTGTTGAAACCCATCCTATTCTCGTCTGCCCACCCTTGGATCCTGTCTAGGTCTGATTGTAGCCTGTTGCATCTTTCCAATGTTCCCACGTCCCCCCACATCTTGGTGTCACCAGCAAATTTGAACAGGGTGCTTTTTACCCCCTCATCCAAATCGCTGATGAAGATGTTGAACAGTGCGGGCCCGAGGACCGAGCCCTGCGGGACCCCACTGCCCACGTCCTTCCAGGTTGAGAAGGACCCATCCACTACCACCCTCTGGGTGCGGCCCACCAGCCAGTTGGCGACCCATTTGACTGTGTGGGTGTCTACACCACAGCCCCCCAGTTTCTTAATGAGAACAGGGTGAGAAATCAAAAGGGGAGGGTATACCTGCAGAGTGTGATGCAGTAAAAGGCATTGTGGCATCTTTTTTTAACAACTGTCTGGATAAACTTTCCATGGGAAGCCACAGAAACACTTCTGCTGAGAATTCAGTTAAATGAGGTAATCTGCCTATGACATTTCTTATAACTTTTTTTTTTTATTGAGAGTGAAACCAACGTGGTCTCATGGATTCATAACATTGTCACTTAAAACCATGTAGTTCTTGTAAACTTGGACAATTTCCTTTTTTAAGCAAAAGCCAACTGTATGTAACTGTGTTAAATCTGGGTAATTTTCATTTCTGTTAGAAATATTGTGGCTGTCTGGGAGACTTTCCTTTTAACTTGCAAATAAATTGTAGTTGCCAAACAAACCTGTACAAAAGCTAACAGAACTTTTCCATTTATTAATTTGCATTATAATGGTTCTTTAAGATGCAAGTCTCCTGCCTGCCATTCCAGGGTGAATTTTGTACATGCAAGAGACAAGTTAGATTATAAGTGACAAGGGTAGAAGATGCTATATAGTAAGTTTTTGGTTTTCTAGACTGGCTATTGTGATGTATCTATATATCACAATATGTATATACAGTGAAGGGATTTAATTGGGGATGTTGCCAGAACAGTGAACTGAGAAGGATAAGTGTAGAAATAGGGTTTGAATAGATACTTTGCTTGGAGGCTGCAAGTTTTGCCTCTTGGCTATAAATTGAGTGTTTAGGGCCTGTTAGAGTGAGTGGCAGAAAGGATTGATTTTGTAAATGTGAGTAGTACCGATAAGGTATGGATTCTTAGAAAAGGGAGAGTGAAATGTTGGCTCCTAGGGTTATCGCTTTGTTGGGAGGGTGTTGATGTTAAGAGTGTGCTGCTTTGAAAGGCATGTTCACCTGCTCAGTTCTAGCTAGGCTGATGGCAAACTGATTCTTTTGGGTGATATCTTAGCAGATGCCATATTTGACAAATGGCACTTTGTGCCCAAAATGTTGTCTAACATCTCTTTCAACTATATGGTTGATCTAATAAAAATATCGCCAAGAAAACCTTGCTTCTCTAAACTGGTGAAATTCCAGTGGAACTAAAAGACCTCCAGTGGTCATGTATGATAATTAACTAGCAAGTCACATTGATACCAGATACTGGTTTTATCGCTAAGTGTTTTTTAAAGATTTAGCAGCCTTGTTGACCTTTTTGGGTTGTTTTATTCTTTTTTTTGGCGGGGGGGGGCTAAGGGGGTTGGATAACTAACATGGCGTGTTTATAGCTTACGTGCTGAGAAACTTCAAAGCCAAGGCATTATTACTTAAGCACTAGAAAGGAGGATTCCAAAGGACATTTGCTTAGTTCTCAGTATAACCTCCCTAACTTTAAATGATTTTAGTCGGTCTTGTTTTAATTGTGCAGTGAGAGAGTCGCTCTAAACTAGTAAGTTGAAGAATATAGCAGAGAGCTGTTTCTTTGCTCTACATTTAAACCTGCACAATTCACAGTCGTGTGAAATCACTCAACTACTGTGGTTGACCTATTAAAAAAGGCTGGTTAAATTTACTAATGCTTTTAGCTATGTAAGTGAAGGACCAGGTAATCAAATCATGCGCTCACGATAGACATTATTCACCGCAGCAGTTGGGGAGGAATTCTTTCCGACTTTGCCCATATGTAAAGCATTTTATAAGTGGTTGGATCTGCATTGCTAGAAGTTTGAGTCATAGCCTTGTGGCCACTGCTGGAGGCAGGATGCAGACTGATTTGGACAAAAGGTCTGATCTGGTTTGGCGGATCCTATGTTCCTATGAAGGCTTGAGGATTAAACGGGTATTAAAACTTGAGTCAGGTTAAGGACTAGTCAGTACTGTGAGTTTTTTGGGAGAGCTAATGGTAAGTCTGACTCTAAGTGATTGCTGAGTTCTTAATGGCATAGAAAATTGCCAGTTGCTTCCAAATGTTTAAATTACTTGTGGACGGTGCTCATTAGTGCTCAACATGCTTTTCATCAGCAACACTCTCACTAGGCTTCTTTCATGTTGAAAGTGTAACGTGAACCAGACCTATTTAACAGGCGCGGTTCAAGCTGAAACCAATGTTAGGATTCATACGCTAGCCTTAGCCTAGTCCTTGCTGTAAGGACAAAACTCATGATAAAAATCAGCTGAGCTTCTCTTCTTTAGTAGTAAAAGGAGGCCTTTGCAGAAAGGTGCATCCTGCTGAACACTATCCAGAAGCCAGAGGCCTGTGCTTAACTTGATTGTTTGCATATGTTTATATGACTCTTGTTCACTTGCGTTCCCATGATGTGCTCACATCTTGCTTCTGGAGAGCAGCACATCTTGGCATGACAAATCCCAATTGCTCAAAAAAGCCATGAGTCAGAATCCCCGGAATTATGGTACTGGTTTAAAAATCACCAGATTGGATTTTGTGGGCTTATTTTCTTTGTGCTTTGGTCTGAACCTTTTAGAGGTTTGTGATTTTTTTTTTTTGCTGTAATCTTGAGGAACTAGAGGTTTTAAAACAACAGGTCAGACTCCATTGTGCATCTCCAAGAGCTTTATAAAATCCAGGTAAACTAATGGTAAAAAGGCATTCTGGTCTCTGAATTTCCCAGTGAATTGAATTTGCAGATCAGTCGCTTTGTGCCATTGGCTTTCTGTGCCTGCTTTCATGAAGGATGTTTTTTCCCAAAAGGACTGTCAGAGTGGAAGCAAACTTGAAAGAGCACAAACACAAAGCAGTTTACTCCTTTTGTTTTTTAACTGATGCTCCATTTTTTTAAAATATCTTTGCAGCACAGCTGCTTTTTTTTCCTTCTGGAACTTACAAATTTTTGAAAACACTGAAGTGACTTGTGCTCTTTTGGCTACAAATGGTTTTTGGTTTGGGGTTTTAAGATCCTTCCCATAACCCTACATCATGTGGCCACTGCATGTTCTACAGGCCAGTGTTTAAAACACTCTGCTGCAAGAACAAGCAGGAGGAGGAGATGATTTAGGTCTGACTTGTACATGCTGTAGCTTCAGTAACTATACAGCGTGGTAAGGCACTTACCAATTTATGCCTTACATGTAGTTGATCTGTTGGATAGTACAACAGATGGTACAAAATTATTTAATGTTTAAGTATGTCACTGTCGAGATAATGTTCTTTTTCATTCAGCAGCTCAGGAAAATCCTTTTGGCAATTACTGCCCTCAAGTGAGTTGACTGGGGAAAAGGGTCCAAAGTTGAACATGAAATAAAGGGGTAGGTAGAAGAGTAGAACATTTTTTAGGTCACTGGCCCTCATCAGACCAAATGCTTTTCCTTTGTTAGCAAAATAGTTTGTGGGTTTGCCCTTTTGCCACATCTGTTGGACAGCAGAGCCTGCAATTAGACTTCATTAGAGACCTTGTCAATCGTGGGACTTCAGAAATCTGCCTGAAAGAAGCTATGAATGATGCTGGTAATGTGCCTTAGCATGGAATGCTCTGCTTGGATTGTAATTAGTAATTATTTGTAAATAGACTATTTGCAGGTTCTCAGAATGCACAAGATCACTTAGTTTTCAGTAGGATTTTAAAAGGTTATGGTAGGTAGTCTCTTTTAAGCATATTTGGTATGAATTGTAATAGTTTTCAGGGAAGAGTAAGCAGAAAGATGGTGTACCTGAGGTCTTAGAAAATGCATCTGATAGCAAAGTGCAGGGAGCACACTGGCTGTTGTGCAAGAGGTGCCTTTGTCAGGTGATCCACAGTGCTTATAAACTGAATTGTCACTAAAGTAGACCAAGTGGGACAATTAAAAATGTTACTGCAGTTTTTATGATGCTGCCTGGTACATATGTATTATTGCATAGTCTGTCCTATTGATAACTTTGTTACCTTTTTATATGTGCTTATTGTCTCTCAAACAATTTATGGTAGCCTTCATTTAAACACCTGTACATGCGCTGGCTTAGTAGGTAGACCTCCCACAGAGTGGAATCGAACACTTGGACATAATAGTACAATGTCACTTTTGACTTAAGGCTTGACTTGGGTGGGATAGGGGAGGAAGTTGATGATCCTTGGGCTTGGTACACAATTTCAGAGCAGTTGGAAGGCTATATTAAAATGCTCAGAAAATAGCTTAAGATATGACATAAAGGCCTCATTTGATGCCCACTTGAAACAAAGGAATAAATCATTTATTCTGAAATAATACTTGTGGCTTAGTTTTTTTAGGTTCAGAATAACACTGTCTGAAGTCACACTTGCTTATTTTCGAGCGGAAGGCTAGAAATTGTAAAATAGGGCTTCACTTCTTCTGCATACTCTTCAGGGAAGCGTTGGCATAATCCACTACTCAGTACAGAGTTGATCTAAACCCTTTCCATGAGGAAGGAAATGTGGGCTGCTACTTAAGCTAAATTGTATCAAAGACCTTCCTGTTAATTTTTTTAAAAGATCTTTCAAACTTAAGAAGGCCCTGACTTTGTCTAGTCGATTCCAACATGTAACATTAATGCCTGGTTACTTCACCTGCACTTTGTGGAGGAGAAGGTGCTTTTGAGGCCCTATCATAACCTTAGACTTCAAAGCAGAAATTTCAGAGAGAGTGTTCATATAACAACCTGCTTCATTTGGGACAAGGATTACTTATAACTGAGGCCCTTGAGCTCCTCTAAAGCCAATAACACAACTTCAGTTGTGTTGAAGGGTTGGGGGAGAGTCGCATCTTACATATGTTCTTTGCTTAATACCTCCGATTCCATGTTATGGAATCAAGTGGTTTTAATTGCTGTCCTTTTGCCACAGTCATCTCTCCAACACCCCAAGATATTGTAAAAGTTGTTTAATTTTGCTTTCTCATTCCTCATCCCAAAGCTCACTGCATGACGCATACCAAAATTGGGAAAAACACTGTTTTAGGCCCCTAAATGAGATCAGAAATCAGCATGACCTGGATTTCTCGCTGGGCACTGTTACTATATAGCCTTGCTTCCTTTAATCGGATGGCTGCCTAGATAGAAGGAGTGTTCTTTCAGTAAGGTATAGTGAAAGATAATACTCGTTCTCAGGAATCCTGTCAGGTGTAAATCCTTTGTCAGGAAAAGATATTCCTGTTGAATACTTGATCTAGATGTTAGTTTAAAAACCCAGGCAGGTAAACTCAGACGTGTAGGCTAAAAGGGAAAATGGTATTTGGCATGGGGGTAAGGGAAAGAATAGTGCTTCCTTTGTTTGAAAAGAAAAGAAAAGGGTATAGTAGTAACGAAGTGGATTGTCTAAGGGAAGACACTTTTGCTTTATAACTGGGATGTTCTTCATTAATTTCTCAAAGTGAGGTGCCTTTCTAGGTTATCTGCAGTAAAAATATGGCACTCAAGTCCTTTTGCTCTGCTGTATATGAATGTTTCATTTACTGAAGGCAGGACTTTGCTGCCATAGAAAAATGTTCAAAAGCCAAATGAGTCAAAGTTAAGCTACTGGGGATATTTCTACATAGAGAAACTTCCCAGCAGAGCTATACCAGTATAATTATACTTGCAAAGTTACCACCTTGAGGGCGGAAATGCAGCATAACTGTGCTCGTACATTTTCCCCAAGAAGATGAGTCTCAAGAGAAGTATTACATTTTTAGTTAACTGTTTTTCATTTTATTTAATTAAAAAACCCACAACAAAACCTGTCAGTTCAGTGGCTGTCCTTGAAGAAAGCACTTTGGTTTTTTTGTGTTTTTGTTTTTTTAAATGCCTTATATCCTTTCACTCCATAGGAGGCGAAAAAGCACTTGGAGTCTGTTAGGTCAGTTTGCAAAACTGTACAAGACTGGAGTTAATATTGCTAATATTTCAATAGAAAGCGAGCAGACTTTAAATTTCAGGGCTGTATACAGAGACAGGTACAAGCTCAACTTTAGTGCAGAAGGTTTTTAAAATTAGTAACAGCTTCTGCTTTGCCTTTAATGAATGAGAGATGCCTGGAACACCTTTTAAGCAAATGGGGATGTAAGGTATATTTGAACAGATGGTCTTGCTTGCTTAACGGATAATCTTATTAGATTGAATGTGTGATAGTGTCGGGTATTACCTATGACCACTTCTGATACATCAGTGGTTCTTCAGGCATCTCCTTTTCCACCTTTTTAAAGGGAAGTATTGGTGTGCCATTGCTGCTTGTCTTCCATCCATCTTGTTTGCAGTAAATCAGTCTTGGTTGGCATTTTGGTAGTCGGTAATAGCACCAATATTCAGTGGCTACAAGTATTTTGACTTCACTGAAAACATTGAGCCATGGTATCCTTTGGTTCTACTGATTCTTCAAAGGTTGCTGGGGATAGTAAATGGATCCTTCCCAGTGAATTGATATGATTTTTCTTTTTTTCTTAACTATCCCTGGAATCTTGCTTGATTATAGTACCCATTCAGGTATGCACTCATTTCTGAAATGAAGGGAAACTAGACTGCTTCACGGTCATTGCAAGCAATTCTGTAATTAACGGGGCCTCTAAGCAGCATTCATGGCTCTCCAGCTACAAATCAGTGTTGTCTTTGTTCTCTCCCAGAGGTTTGCCACTCTGCAACTCTCCTGATAGACTGAAAACACAAGTGTGTCAGTACATTGCATTCAGGCAGTGTCCAGGAAAGTTGGTGATTAGTCAAAAACTGACATTTACTCAATGTAGAGTCTTTCTCCAGCTTGGACTTTTTCTAATTTCAGGATGAATTTGCTTGGCAAGGATAGGCACTTCTGGTTTTGTATTTGAAACTTACAGTACTATACACGGAGACGCCTATAGCCTACAGCGTTAGTGTCTTAATATTATAGATCACACACAAATAGGTGTGGTTTTTTTGTTTGTTTGTTTTTAAACTTGGCACTGCTATCACATGAATAAGAATTCAATAAAGTAGCATGGCCATAATGCTGCATATTAAACTTTGATGGTTGAATGGATGGATTTTATGTATTTTAATGGCTCCAGGGCAGTGGTGCTCAAGCTTTTAGCCCCATGGGTAAAATGAGCAGTATGGGGTTGGTCCACAGATCGGATTGAGCCCTGCGCAAAAAGGCCCAGTGCCGCACTCTCCGGCCCTTGTGTGCCAAGATTGAACCCTAGGGTACTGATCCAGTGCATAGGGCCCAGCAGAGTGATACTGTTCCTACCACTGCCAAATTTGTGGACCCCTGGAGAGCCCAGCAGACCAGATGACAAGGTGCTAGGGATTGAGCACCCCTGTTCTGGGGCAAATAGAATTTTAACTCCACGTTTGCTTTGAATTACAATCGTTCTCCCCTGCCGCCCCCTCACCCATGACTTGCTTAGTGTACTTGATTTTTTTTTTTTAAGCAGAAGCTTCTGCTGTATTCAGAAAGGTTGAACTCTGACACCTGGACTGTGATAAATATTTTAACTGCAGTGTTTAGTTTGGTATTTTTAATAGCAACTTTATGGGTCTCTATCCCTGGGAAACTTCAGTATTTAAAATGTCTTTTCTCCAAAAGTACATAACATGATGGAAAGGGATCTAATAGCAGCATGCTTCAGAATTGCTTTGCTTGCAGTGAGTGGCTTAATGGTTCTGAGTCCTGAACTAGAAAGTGTTGCTGTTTTCAACTATGCTGGTATGTAACTAATGTGGTGCATGTTATCTAATATGGATGCAGTTACATCAGCATAGCTTATTTCACGTCCTGAACCTGAATAAACCATACAGTTGAGGTACTTGTATACCAATATAACTCTCCCCACGAGGGCTATCATTGGCATAACTGTTGGTGCAGAACCCTGCGCACACATGTTGTACACCAGCCATACGTTTTACCAGAATTACTTTCTTGGAAGGCTGCCTTTCTCCAAAAAAAGGGAGGGGGGAGGGGGGGGGAAGGTCATTCAGCTGTTTAATAATTCTGTAGAAAACTTATCGCTAGCCATTAAAATGCCATTCTTTAATAACTTGAGTTTTGACAAATTTCAGTGTGTCCTGTCAGATGATTACTTTCTTCTCAGCATCACTTAGCCAGGGAGGACTTCAAAGCAGTCAGCATTTCAGTTAAGTATCCCCCAAACTCTTTGTCCAGTAATCTGGGAGTTTGTGCTACAGGTTACTTATGAAACAGATAAGGTTGAAATAATGTGAGTGCCTCCTACCTTGATGGACTCCTGGCAGTCCTTAGGTTCCAGCCATAGAACTTTTCTTTCGGTGGCATATGTACCTTTTTTAAGGACTTTTAGGCCCTTTTGAACCCTGATCAGTTTAATGCCAGTGCCTTTTATTGTCAGACTTGAAAGTATTTTGCCTCCTTGACAAGTACTTTGTATTTTGATGCTGCATTTGGAAAGATGCTCAGAAATAGAATGCTAATTTGTAAAGGTCTTGTTCCTGTTACAGCAGAAAAGTGAGGGGTTACATTTTGTCTACAGATATAAAAGGCTAAAAGGAAAACAAATTGCAAGTGCTAATGATGACCAAATAAATGCAGAGAAAGAGAGAAGCAAATACTTCATTCCATTGTGCATTCACCTGAACCTGCCAATATGTCACAAATAGAGAGCATCAGGCAATTAACTAGTCAAACTGTAGCATAGCAGTAACCCAGCTGGATCTTTCTCTAGGGTTTGTCTTTAAAGATTTGGGAATATAGGTAATCTTTACTGTTTGGGGTTTTCATATGGGGAAAATGCAGAGATGTTTGTACAAGGAGCCTGCTTCATTAAATCAGATTTTTTTTGTTTGTTTTTAAAACCGGGCCACCTGGTCTGTGCATTTGTGCTGTTGACATTTTGCAAATATCTGAACAGCACATGGCATGGCAGATAAAGTGCATCCTAGTTGCTTGAGCTTTTGCTGTGCTCAAATAGTTCCCAAAAGACGTAGTTCCCGAAGATACCACTGTTGGTTTGTCATGCCCTGATAAGTTGCCTGCAGGTCACACATGGTTCCTGTGCATTTCCCTGCAGAGTTTGGTGGTGGTGTGAAAAACTTGGGTAGTGGTGTATTGGCCCAGAAAGTCTGGGAACCGTAGTTTAAAGATATAAAACCACAGAGAATTCACTTATTGAAGAACCTTACTTCCCAGACTGTGAGAATTTGAGGTTGATTCACTCCTGGTCTAGAAATGGAGGCCCGAGGACTAACATGTACCAACTCCAAAATGGCAAGAAGACAGAGCAAGTGAATACAGAATGGTTTCTAAAAGCCTGGAGAGGATGGAATGTGTAAATGTTTTGTGTGACCTGATGAACCCTTTGAAAAGCAGAACTTTAGGTTTACTGCATATTGGGCTCAGAGGTGCTGTCTTAGTTAACTTGATGCTGATTCAGAAACTGTTAACTCGTGACTGTCTTGATAGCCCAAGCTCAGTATTTTAAGGTACTTGTTCAGGTTTTGAATAGTGCTATTTGCTAAAATAAGGGATTCTGGCACAGTGAATAAAGCCCTTCTCAGTGAGAGCTAGTTTTCCATTCAACCGGTGGTTGTAAATGGAAACTCATCTAGCTAGCAAAGATTAGCTCCAGATACCTTGTTGGTAACTTAAAACCTCCATTAATATATGTAAATAGTTAAAGGGACACTTGGTTTAAATCATGGTATAAGTAAACCTGTTTGCTAATCTTTCATTTGTCAAAGTGAGGAAGTTGAATCTAATTTTCTTCACTACAGTATGCTTTCAGGTTTTTAATGCTTGTGACATTTTATTTTTCCCCCTCCAGGTTCTTAGTATTGTAGGGTTGAGACCTGAAAACCTTTTGAAAGGGATGTTCAAATGCCTTTAATGGAACTTTAGGCTTAAAGCCAACATCTTTTTAGTTTAAATACCTGAATTTGGTCCTTTTCTGGAACCTGGAGTACTTGGGCAGTAGATGCATAAAAGCAAAGCAGTGTAAATACAGAACTTTTTTCAGTCTTCCTTAGTTGCCTCTAGTTACTTGCAACACCAGCCAGACTCTTAACACAACAGGTAAATGTTAGACTTTATTTCTAGATCACTGGTGAAAATCTAGTGTAGGTGGGTTGTGCCTGTCAGAAGCCAAACTTTTTTTTTTTATTTCCAGTGAACTAAATGGTGTGTGAGTGAGTTCATGCTTTCATCATGGGGTTGCAAGTCAAGGAGTACAGAGGATTATATGGGTATGAAGAGTAACATACCTTGGACTTCTGATGTGGTCTGAAGCTCAGGAATTGATACTTCACTGCTGTGCAGTTGACTGAACAACGTTACTACCTCTGAACTGATTTATTTCTAAATATTTGTATATACAGAATTGGGTCTTTAGAAATATCAGTCCAACATCTTTCCGCTGCAGTAAATTCAATTTAATTTCATTTACTAATATTGCTGTGCTGGTGGGCAACTCACCTCACCTCCCATAATAGTGGGGGCTTTTCCAGATTGCCACTAATTTCTGGTAAATCCATTTAAAACGATTTACTTTTTTACAAATTCTACATAAATTCATATTATGGATATCTGATGGATCACATAAGTTTTAGCAGTGTGTATGGATTTGTAGGAGGGTGCATTTAGTGGTGGTAGGCACAAGATGAGTGGAACCAGGTTTTGCTGAGTTTCTGCATCTGTTGGGCTACATCTATGTTCTGCTGAAATGGGGAATTCTAAGGCTGAAGAATGACTCGGTAGAATTATAATGAAACTTTATTAGATGCTGGCCCAAAATGGAATCCAGTCTGAAGTGGAGTGGCCTGCCAAAATGATCATAGAATCATGGAAGTAGGGTCGGAGGGGACCTTATAGATCTTCAGGTCTGACCCCTGCCAGGGCAGGAGAAAAAAACCTGGGCTCAAATGATCCCAGCTAGGTAGGCCTCAAGCCTCCTCTTAAAGACCCCCAAGGTAGGAGCCAGCACCACTTCCCTTGGAAGTTGGTTCCAGATCCTAGCCGCCCTGACCGTGAAGTAGTTCTTACGGATCACTTCTATGAAAGTGCCAGATACCTTTCCTAGACTGTTCCATGCATTTGAGCAGTTTTACTGATTCATGTTGACCATCTTTTTGCTTCCATACAGTGACATAAGTCTTATAAAAATTCATTTAAAAACAGGAACCCTTAAAGACTTTAATGGCAATTAATGTTCTGTTTATCACTTGCGGATGTGGTGTGTGTTTGCTTTAAAAGCAGTTTACATTGCACATCTCTGCACGCACTTGCATGTTGTAGAGTCTGTTTCGGAGGCCAGGTGGATCTGAATGCATAATGTACTGGTTCTTTGAAGCTCAGTCTGGCTAGACTGAAGGCCATCTTGTTGAACCTTCCTTTTCCAGCCATGGATCCTGGGCAGAATTCATCTGACTTTTCACATACCCCAATTTTTGCACATTTTCCAAAATGAAGATATTAATAAGGTTGTTGTATATTTTAATCTAGTCTTGAATAAAGGTGGCAGACGTGGTAATCTACGCAAATTAAATCTACGTTATTAACTTTTCTGTTTTAACAACATGAATAATGCAGTTGCAAAACCACCAGTCAGTGCTTTTGTAGTCTTGATTCAATCCAGTTTTTTAAATCATATATTTTGGATGAAGACTTATGGTGTTACGAAATAGTGTTAATACAAAAGGGGAAAAATCAGCAACAGTTCCATTAAAGGATGTCTGGAGGAATTGGACTGCATAATAGAACATATAGACATTGTGTAGAAGAGTTTGTCTATTCACCTTGTATTCCCAGTAATATGTAACTTCCTTAGGAAAAAACTTGTTTAGATCATATCTAGATAGAAAATCTGCTCTTGACCCCCCTTTAGTGCTTGATTTATGCAGTTTATCTTGTTGGTCAAGCTGTGCATCAAGAAGGAACAATGATGAAGTTGGCTAGATAGAAGGTATACAATTTCTGCTTTGACACAAGTGATCAGTTGTACTCCTGATACCAAAAATGGTTAACTTAATTAAAACTTTGTCCAAATACCTGGCTCACTAACTCTGGTGAAGAATACTGTTATGCAAGACAACAGAATCCTTGTTCAACCAACATGTACTATAATATGCAGCTCTCATTTTCATTCAGCTTGTCTTGTCTTTTGTACTACTTATGCATTGTATAGCCCCTTGTGGGGCGGGGGGTAGAGATCCTGCTCCCATTCCACGGTACATGCTTCTGAATAGCTGTCCATTCAGTCCTGGTTTGAACAGCTGAATTTGGGGCCTGGAGACCTGCCTTTTGTGCTTTTTATTTACTTTTGCGGGTGGTCTCCATACGGTAGTGTGGAAAGTGGCTGTACTGCTTATCTAGCTGCCTATCTGCAGAAGTGAGGATATACTGACGTCTTAAGATGCGACATGCATAGGGTGCCAAATTTTTCATTTTTAGTTATGTTCTTCGGGGCCAGGAGAGATGTCAGGGGTTTTGGACTCTGTTCAGTCTATAAAAGGAGCTTCCATTCCTGTAGATGAGTATCCTTGCACAAAGATGAAGGTTGGATTATCCCCGTTAGAGCAGTGGTTCTTAACCTTTTTTTATACCAGGACCCATTTGTAAACATCGATGATAGGTCCTGACCCAGTGCCCCTCATGCCTGACTTGGTACGTTCCCCCTGCCCCAGGCTCCAGTTCCTCAGTGTAGGGCAGGGAGTAGGTGTGTGGGGCATGCGGGCCCTCAAGCAGCTTCTTGCAGGCTGCTGGACGTCTGACAGCCTGCAAAGCAAAGGCCACAGTTTCCCACATTTTTATCCATTTTTAAAGTCTGATCCATTTTTAAAGCCTGATCCATTTTTAAAGCTTGTTCACAACCCTCTTATATATTCTTGCAACCCACTTGCAGAAAGCCAGAACAGAATGCAGCTTTCTTGCACCTAAACCCAGTACATACATAAATATAATACACTTTCTGTCCAGGGGCCCCACCAGAAAGCATGTTGTATTTAGCGGTGACGTTATTGGCTACACTGGGCCAAAAAAGCCAATAGCTGATTGTTGATTTTTTTCCTTTTATCGGTGCTGATCTGATACGGCACCGAAATATCAGTGCACCTCTAGTATACAGTACTCCTGTTGTTGCATCCTAGTGCCCTGTTAGCTTTTTTTGCAACATTGACTCATCCACTGTAACCTCCCCCCCATTTTTCCTTTCATCAATCACTGCTTCTACCCACATAGATTTTACTCCTTTTTGCTGCTTCATCTGTGTGCCATTATCTGTTGTAAACTACTGTAACTGTTGTTTAGTCTTTTGACTTTCCAGTAAATGCCCCATGAAGGTGGATATATAAGGGGCTTTGTACTGCATAACTGCTGTTTTGGGATCTCTACAGATTTAGAATAGCAAAGGTTCAGTTACCCTTCTAAATGTGAATTGAGTGTTTTTTGGGCAACTTTGAGGTCTGGAAGTATTTGTCTTTAAGTGAAAATCGGAATTGCACAAAATCTGCAGGTGCACTGGCAGTTTACGAAAGTGTCAGGCTGACTTGATGCTTGACCATATTAAAGGAAGAAGGGATTAAAAAAAAAAGCAGCAGCATTTGTTGATATTTAGATCCACAAATGAATAATTTTAAGCAGGCTAAGTGAAAAATGTAGCATTTTAGATTTAATATCATGTTAAATGAACTACTGGTCTGAACTGTACAAGAGCCGAGCACTGGGAATCAAATATCCTAACAAATATGTTGCTGAAGTATTTAAAGTTACATGTAACTTGTTCAGACTACCTTGCAGTATAAGCAGCTCTGCTATGTGGAATATGAAAGAGTGTGTGTTACTCCAGCTTTGGAAAGGAAGCATAGCAGCTGCTGAATAGCTGATGTAATGAATGCTATAAAATAACCATCCCTTTGGGTGACTGCCATACTTAAATGGCTTGCTAAAAATTAGGGAGGAATAAGGTGGTATCTTTCTAGAGCACATTAGGTGGATTTTTCTCAAATTTTTCTCAAAAATACAAGTTGTTCTCTCAGCACGCTAGTTTAAATTGGTGTTTATTTCCCCACCCCCACCCCCACCCCCACCCCTCCTTATTCTGGAAAAAACTGCTGCACAAGTTGTCTGAAGCCACGTAAGTCTTTATAAGAACGAGTGATGGACACAAGTGCATCATTGCAACTGATAATTTTTAAGAGCTTGAAGGCTAACAGTGCCTGCAAAACTGTGAAGAAAAAATGTTTGCAATTCTTTTAGACACTCAAGATGATACCGTAATAATTCAGAAGTCTACTCTAACTGTGCTGCCATATTGAAGCATGAGTATGCTGCAAATATCACTGGAAATGATTAGTTAAGAATTTCAGTCGCTGAAAGATTTGAGCCTTGCCATCACAAGCATGGTTGTGCAAGCATTATTGCAAGGTCTCAAAAGAATATAGGAATCAAGTGTTTATGATGGTGTTTCACTTCTTCAAACCCTCCCCCCTCTGGTAAAACGGAGGTAATGATACTGAACTGTGTAAAGAGTTTTGAAATGACTTGTTGAAAAGATGGTTTTTGTGAATCTCACTCAAGGAAGAAGGGTGTTTGTACCCGAAAACCTGCAAAGAATTTTTCCAGCTATTTAGTTAGTCTAATAAAAGAGATTAGATTTACCCAAAGGACCTTGTCTGCCTATGTCCTTAGACCAGCGCAGCTACAACCAACACCCTTGCTCTAGGTTTGTGCTTCGCTCATCACCTTAGTAGGAATATCTTTCAATAGTGCGGGAAGCAGCATGACCAACTCCTGGGGAGGGTGGGTGGGAGTGTGTGCATGCACGCACATGTGCTCTGACAGATGTGCATGTAGTGGAGGCTGATTTATACATGTACACCTTGCTTTCTCTAACCACTTAATAGCAACATCAAGCATGTACTGTGCAGTTAAAAAAAGAGGGTGAGTTTTGTGATGGTGCTTTGTAACTAAGGGAGGTCATTCCACAATTTGGTTCATCCCCAAAGAGTGTTCTTTTTCTTGCACAGATGAGCTTGCCCTTGTTGCAAAACTGAATCGGAGGAACAGACTTGTCAACCACAGTCTTTGTCAATTTGGGGGCCTTGGGCATCCCTTTAACTTAACTTGCACCCTTGATTGGACGGTGACCGTGCTTTGTGGCTGTGGTGCTCCAGATTTGTTTAAAAACGTTCTTCAGAGCACGGAAGTGTTCACTACTTTTCTCTTCATCCTTTTGCACGGGACTTCCTTGCAGTCTCCAGATGACTGTTCAGGAGCAATATTGCAGTTGAGTGAACTCCAGTCTGCTGTTCTTTACATTTTTAGTTTGGGGGTTTCTTAAAATGCATTAGCTTAGTACTTGTAGGAAGAATCCTTTTCTATTTTGAACTGTAGAGAGACCTCTGCTGGCTTTCAACTGAATTTGCATTGTGGGACTGTTTCGAAGCACAAGTAATAAGAGCAAAAGTAGATTGGAATTGGAATCTGGGGGAAGAATGCTGCTTTTCTCCAAATCATGTTTTCATCACTGTTATTCATTTAAATGGGCAGGAGGATGAGCAGGCTGTTTCTAGATTTTATCTCACCAGAATGGGCAACGGGCAAAGAGCAGATCAGAAGATGCAACTTATTCAGCCGGCCGCTTTTAAGAGGCACAAGGAGCTCAGCTCTGGAAGATGAAGGCGTTTTGCATTATATTGCACATGCATCTGAAATTTCTGTGCGTCTCCTTTGAAGAGTTCATCTCGAGTTGCTCTCTGTGAATAGCCAGTCAGAAATTCATAGCTAATGGAGAAGAGGAAGAGACAAAGTGGAACCAGATGGGCTTGTGAACACAAACACATCAGTTCACTTAGCTTGTGGCGTGACACTTTCTGATTTTTATCTCTGTGTAATCAACTCCTTGGTGTACTGGATTTCTCCACTTTGAGAGAAATTCTAGGGACTTTTTTGTTGTTGCCATATCCTGCCCCCCCCCCCCCTACTTCTCAGGTGTTTTCTGTCAAACTAATTTTGGACCCTTTTTTTTTTCTTTTAGAAGTACCTGAGTCTTATGGCTGTTCTCTCTAACTTTAACCCTTACGTATCATAGTAATTAAGCACAGGAGTGGTGAGACTAGGTAATAGTTCTGCTTATGGAAGTGGGTGCTATAAAGCATTCATCCTCCTTGAGAACCTGACAACTTCATAACACAGCATTCATTTGTGTGTACTGTCTGGTGTGTTTTCATTGTGTTTTGTCCCTCTGAATTTCTAGAAATTAAAAAACCCCCCAAAAACTAGAATCAAACCAACCAAACAGCAGAACCCCCAAAAATAAAAGCCCCGGTGGTATATTGGGATTAGCAGTAATTAACTCACTGGCTTTCTCTATATAACCTGCTCACCTTTAACTGTCTGGCATAGGGCTTTCTCAGTTTGTCTTGTTTTTTGTATCTTACAACAGTGAGCAGTATTGTTCATATCTTGTTAACCCATTAAATTTGATAAGAAAGCATTCTCTGCTATTATGGTATTTGAGTCGATAGGGTTTAGATGGCAAATATCAAAGAAAATAGGCAATAACAGACCTAGCAGTTCCCTAGTTTCTAGGGTCAGAAGGGACCTGAGTAGATTTCATAGACATTAGGGCTGGAAGGGACCTCGGGAGATCGAGTCCAGCCCCCCGCCCAAAGGGCAGGAAGTCAGCTGGGGCCATAGGATCCCAGCAAGATAAGCGTCCAGTTTACTCTTGAAGGTGTTCAATGTAGGTGCTTGAACCACCTCCGCTGGCAGACTGCTCCAGACCTTGGGGGCTCGAACAGTAAAGAAATTCTTCCTTATGTCCAGCCTGAAACGGTCTTGCAGGAGTTTGTGACCGTTCGACCTCGTCATCCCTTGGGGCGCTCTGGTGAACAAACGTTCCCCCAGATCCTGGTGGTCACCCCTGATAAACTTATAGGTGGCCATCAGATCACCCCTGAGCCTGCGCTTTTCCAGGCTAAAGAGCCCCATGGCTCTCAGCCTGTCGTCGTAAGATCTGTTTTCCTGACCTCTGATCCTGCGCGTGGCTCTCCTCTGGACTCTCTCAAGCTTCTCCACATCCTTTTTGAATTGTGGAGCCCAGAACTGGACGCAGTACTCCAGCTGCGGCCTCACCAAGGCCGAGTATAAGGGGAGAATGACGTCCCGGGATTTGCTCGAGAAGCATCTATGGATGCAAGCCAGCGTTTTGGTCGCTTTACTAGCCGCAGCATCGCATTGCAGGCTCATGTTCATCTTGTGGTCAATGATCATCTTCTGAAGTTTTGATATTTGAAAATTCAAATACTTCTCAAATAGAGGCCAAGGTAGTATTGCATATTATGGCCAATATACTGTGACTGCTAGAGTAAGCCATTCTCATATTACTTTAATTGCACTATTGTTCTGTTACTCTGAAGGGTGTGAGAACTATTTTGACGCTCACCATTTTTCAACATTTTTCTTCAGTGCAGCAACAGTGGTTTAAAACTTCACTTTCTATTTCACCAATGTAAGAATAGCAACTTTTTTTCTTATCTCCTGATTTTATGATGCTTTCAGCTTTCCAAATGTTGCATTTTTTTAAATTTAAAACTGTTTTTTGAATTTAGTGTAGGAGCATGTAACTATTTTTTTTCCCCCCCTTCTGCTTTTAAATGTTAGATGACCAGCCAGAACAGGCTTGTTTTAACTGTTGTATAGATCCTTGTTATATGTACTGTGTTTAGAAAAAAGTTTCTTAAACTTGTACAGCCTTCTGACGATAAATGTATATTATCACTTTAGGTAGTGACTAAATGCACTATAGGATTGCACATTAAATTTAGGGCTAATGTTCAGCCAAAATCTAGTTGGTTTAAGCTGTAGTTGTCAGCCTCTTCTCACTTGTGGATCCCTAAAATAAATAATAATAAAAAAATTAAAATGGAGGTATGGACCCCTTTAAATTTGTAAGTGTGGCTACTCGCATACTTCTGATTGATCATAGTAATTTTTTTGCGGACTCCTTAGACATAGTCTGTGGACGTCCATGGAACCACAGGTTGAAAAGCCCTGGTCTGAGCAATCTAGGTCTCGTCTGTTATAATTATATGCTTGACATTTACATGTGTTTAATGCTTGTGCATTTTGTCTTAAACTTGAGGTGTAGTATTTTTTCCAAATAAAATATTGGAGTGGCTTTAGGAAGTAGATTGGCTAGCTGTCTCATGGAACACAGCACGCTTGTGCAAGGTAAATGGCTGTTCCAAACTGTTTAGACTGGAGAAGGAGCCTAGATTTGGAGGAAAATCAGGTGTAGCCATAATTCTGCCTCCTACAGAATCTGCCGTCATTGGAAGACTGACACTGATAGAGCAGCCACAGTTGGCTTTAGAGCAAGAGACCAGGGCATATGCAAGCGAAGAGCAGCTTTAGACTAATGTGTCAACACATCTCCCCTGCATTGTTTCAGTGCTGCTCTGCCATGTTAAAAACAAAATGATTGGAGTCTCTTCCTCCAGGTGGAGCATGGGGAGGCAGCTAGGATTATGGATCCATTCAAAGCTACCTATGTAGCAAATATATTTGATATTTTCTTTTCTTTTATTAGCTAGTATGGTAATGTTTGGCAGGCTGCCTGGAAAGTATTCTAAACTCCACCCAGAGCAGGAGCCTGCAAAAAATAAATTCTAGTGTATGGACAGCTTATTCTCTTAACAGCTCTCTGGTTTCTACTCCACTATAAATATTTACCTTTATTCATCAGTCCCCAACAATTGGCTTACTGGCCTTCATTGGCAAGAAGCTAACATGAGAATGTGTATATTTAGATTTACTGGACCACACCAGTTGATAAGTTATTAAATGTGAAGTTATTGGGTTGGGGAAGGGGGGGGGGGGAGAATAAGGTTTTTGGTATTCTGCAATGATGTGTAACTTTTTCTGAGAGGGAGTTGGTGTCATTTTTTTCTCTTCTTTATGGAATCTCAAAGTTTTTTTTTCCCCAAACCTTATGGAGCAGGGTGTCAAGTTCTGGACAGTCTTTTCCCATCAATCACAGAACTGTTGTTACGAAGAAGCCAGCCCCATGTAATCTAAATATTGTTATTTCCTGTCTTCTCTCGCTGGCAGGTCCCAAGCCTCTGCGAAGATCTCCTGTCTTCTGTTGACCAGCCATTGAAGATCGCTCGAGATAAGGTGGTGGGAAAGGATTACCTATTGTGCGACTACAACAGAGATGGGGATTCATATAGGTGAGTTCATATCCTGAGGAGACAGCTGAGATCATGAAAGTTTCACTGTGTGAATTGCTACCAAAGGGCAAAGCCATTTCCTTTTCCTCCTCTTGGTTTTTGATTTTTGCCAATAAAACCAGTAGGCCTTCCCTATGAGGTTACGGTTCCAGAATTGTATTCTAAAATCTCTTGACTCTATATTCAACTTTAGAAGCCCATTGAAGGAAGCTTCAAAGAGCCTGGCAATCTTTCCAGTAATTTGACTGGTAGGAATTATATGTGTTAGCACAAAATTTAGGTTTTTTCTTTATTGGTGGAGTTTGCTCTGACTGCAGTCCCTTCAACAAAGCATGTGAGCCACTTCACTGGCTTGACATCAGCCATGCAGCAAGGCAGTGAAGTGCTTTCTGCAATATGGGTTTGGTGTTACAGTCCACTAGAGTTGGACACCAGGAGGAATCTCTATTGGTATGTATTGTGGTCTCTGTGGCAAGAAATCTGCAGTGTGGAGAACAGCAGATGCTAATCATGGTTTTGGTTTGGCTGAATGATACTTTCTCTTTATACAGTACTAGGTGAACCTGCATACTAGGTAAGCCGATTCATCTCTCAGAAGTGAAGCCTAAAGACCAAGCCTAAGCTTTTGGCAGTTGCGTGCCACTCAGAAATGGATTCCCCTTCCCCCAGAACATTCAAAATGGCTAATGTGCAGTGTGGGTTGACTACAGAGAGGTTATATAGTTGGAAGAGGAGGGATTTTTCTAGATGACAGTGCAGGAGGTGTCCTTTTAGGGCCCCTCAGGCTCCTGATTTTTCCTTTTTTTTTTTTTTTTTTTTTTTTGAGAGAGCCATCCACGTCTGTGTACCAACAGAAATCCAGCTCAGACAGGATCCAGGCTTTCTGTGGAAATTTGTGTAATTGTTTTGGTTGCTTAAAATTGTTCTTTCAGTTTTTTGTTCTTGGAAGTATTCAAGTGTGAAGATTTTCTATTTTAAACATCAATCATGAGCAGATGGTGCTACCACCAGCAATCAATGGATGTAGAGGATCCAGAGGCAAGATGCGCAGTCTAAACTTTTTTTTTTTTTTAATTTGACTTGGTTGCAAAAGGAGCCAAAGCAGTTCTTGCATTAGAATGGCAGAATGAAGGTTCCTGATGTGGTAGTTGCCATTCTGGATCCAGCCTCTGTCTTGATACTTCTGTACTGCAGTTGCTATTAGAACGATTACTGTTTATCAATAGCTTTAGTAACCAACACTTAAACCTATTTGTTGCCTTTTATTCCAATGACTGCTTCTTTGTAATATCTAATAACAATGCCACATTTCCAGTGACTTCATTGAGGCACGGAACCATTGTTCCAAAAATCTTTAGGAATATGAAATCACCCAGTCTTTGCTCCTCTCTTAAATGAACTTGTTCAGCTGATTTGTAACGGCCATAGTTGATCTTTCTATCCCAGGCTAACAAGACACAGCCCTCCTCTCTCACCTTATGGTTGTGATTATAAGGGTTCCATGTTTGGCTTCCACTGCTACTTTTGGGGTATGAGCTTACGTTTTTTAGTGGTGACAACTGGAAATGATCTGCTGCAGTATTTTGGGCTTGCCCTGTTTGAGAAGTAACACAGTGGTGGTTTCCATTCATCTGCTTAGAATGATCCAGGAACTTTGTTCCAAGATGGACTTTCTGAAAATACTTTGTTATATTTTTTGGCTTACATTTTCCAAAACTAGACAGAATATCTTGCAGAAGTAGAAGGCTTGGACTTAATTTCTCCCTCCCCTCCAACCAGATTTTAAGATTGACCTGTTTTGGCCAAACTAATCTTTGCCTCAGTTTACCCATTCATAGCTTTATAGGATTATAAAATACTTGTTTTGCTTTTTTTAAAGGGGTACAAATTGTTCATAGATTCATAGATTGTTAGGGGCTGGAAGGGACCTGGCAGATCATTGGGTCCAGCCCTCCCACTGTAGGCAGGAAGACAACTGGGGTTAGGTGACCCCAGCAAGGTTTCATCGTCTAGTTTTGATTAATGTGGGAGAAAATGAGGTCCACTTTATTCTGAAGGAAAATGGTGGGAAGTGTTTTTAATGGGATGCAAAACTTATGAAAGCATTCTTGCTTGAGTTGTTGTGGTGATGTGTCTGAGCCAGGAAATAAAATAGTGTCTGCAGTGAAGTGTTCATCAATCTTCTATAGGATACTGCTCCAACAGATGTTGGCTTAAACCCAAAGAATCTAAAACAAAGGTGCTCATGCATTAGGTTTGGATACCAAAGTTGACCTGGACTGAATTGGTTTGCATATCTTTTACTTTAAAACTGGAGTCCTGGGGAAATTGGCTGAGGTCAGCATGGGTTTGAGGAGAACTATAAAAGCATTTGACCCAAGTGAAAAGAGTTGGTCTCTTTTTGCTTCTGGGAGGAGACAAGGTCACAGTGGAAGCCTTGAAATAAAATTAGTGTTCAAGATTAAAGCAGTTCTTCCTTCTTGAACTGGTTGACACTTTCAGTTATACTTTTAAGAACAGATTGTCCCTGCACCTTTATGGGGCAAATTTTGGAACATTGTCTGTGCTGGTCACAGTTGGTGGCCAGTTTTCAGACACTTCCTTCCACACTTTCTCTTGTAAATTTTGGATTGGTTTCTGAGAACAGTTCTTAGTCTAATTTAATTAATGTTAGGCCAGAATTTGAGGAGCAACTTACACTTGTCATGGAAATCTCAAAGGCTCTTAAAAGATTCACAGAACTATACAGTACACTATAAACAGTCTCTGCTCATAAAATGCTGCAGCCAGAACTAGCCTCAGTCTTAATTTTGGTTGAGAATCTGCTACTTGTACTTGCCCTTCTTCATTTTATTATTACATGTTCTTCTAGTGCTTTTTTCTGTGGTTTTCAAAGCACTTAACCTGAAATTAAATCTCTCAAGACTTTTGCAAGGGGGAGAACCAAGAGGTAGGTTTTCCTGACTTTTGTGGCAGCATTCTCTTCCCCACTGAAGACAAGGGAGTCTTACTGATTTCAGTGGGTCCATCTACATGTTCATTAATGTGCCTTAGGTACTGCAAATTTCATTTAGTACTTGCTGAATAGAGTTCTAATTAAATGCTCAGTACTTAGAGTTACTGCTCAGTAGTGCTGGCACGCTTTTTTTTTATGACACTTGCTGCATATTAGCCTACTGCGCAGTGTTATTAGGCTATTAGCCCTGTTTTTAACTGCCACGCTACTGTGCAGTGTTATTAGGCTAATATGCAGCAAACATCTTGTGTAGACGCATCCAGTGCGACCAAGATTTCACCTCTGGGACTAAATACTTGAGCTCTTCCTCTGAGAGGGTTTTGCGTGAATAAGGACAGCAGGATTTGGCTTGGTGTTTACAGCAGTTCTGGCATTCAGGTTGTCCCTGTTCTCTACCTTCTTTATTTCATGCAGGAAATATTGTGGAGTTGAGGTTGGAAGTGAGAGAAATGCAATACAGCTTTTGGGGCAACATGTGCTATTACAATCTATTCCCTTTTTTCAGATTTAATTAACATTTATTTTATGAACATAGAATATTGACTTGTCGGAGAGTTCCTTTTTAAGGTCTCTTCCCTGCAAAGGTAAGGGTGGTAATTTTTTTTTTTCCCTTTAGCTTCCTCACAATTGCCTGCTTCTACTTTTAGTAGCAGCTGCCCATGCATATAGTCCTGCCTGCACTTGTGACTTCCCCTGTAATAACAGCGGTGTCTGGGGGATATCAAGGGGCCAGGGAATCCAGAGTGTGAAGGCAGAGCTTTTTTTGATATAAAACTTCAAGGGCTGACTTTTCTCCACACATTTCCATCCTAAGTATGTTTGATCATTCTCTTAAATGGAATCCTTATGGGGAAGTCGGTGCCAACAGCACAGTTTGAAACCTGTTAGCCGAAACAAAAAGCGTTCTCTTTTAGGGAAATTAGAGGCCTGACTTTTGAAATCTAAGCACTTTTGTCCATCTGTCTTTCTTCAGATAGAACACATTTAAAAGCTTAAATGGAGGCTAAGTGCTCTTCCACTAAAAACATTTTGGGGAGGGTTATGAATTTCTTTGGATAAAATGACTGCTGGCTCCAGCTGTAATGGTTTGAAAATACTAGCCAGAAGAAATCCAAGTTACAGGCTTCTCTTAAATTTCATTGCTGCAGTCTACAAAAGAGGTCTAATACTTGCTATGAAATTGTCCCCAACTTCAGGGAACCTGCAATGTTCAACCTGGTTCAGAAGCAAATGGGATGGAATGGCACTGAATGACAGATTTTTGGGGGTTTTTTTATCCTGCTGTCTTTAAATACTAAAAGACACTGACATGCATATTATTTTTTCCTACCCTGATTTAATGAATATCAGAATTGTAGCATGTTTTCATGCGCTTCCCCTTCCCCTTCCCCCTCCCCCTCGTCCCCCTAATCTGGTAAAAGTTAAACAGTTATAACAGCCATGACTGTCCTCTAGTGAGGATTACAATTATAGACCCTGATTCCAGTCTGGATGTGCACACAACCTGTTTCAGTTTATTGGGGCTCCACATGAAGTTGTTTGCAAGAGTGTGAGGCCTTAGTGTTTCTGAAGAGGAGGTCCAGAAATCGGAAGGAAAGGCTAGTGGCTTTGAAGTGGCTTTCCATTCCTTTTGCAATTTCACGTTGGCATATAACACATGGAGTAAGATTGTCCATTTCATTTGTGGCAGGACTGGAACGCTGCTTCTATCGTAGATCTGTATTTGTAATCTTTCAGGTCTGAAGTTGGATGCTGGACAGCTCTAGATCTGTGGAGTAAGCAGCAACCCAGTTTGGTTTGGAGTTTAAAGTTGCATACAAATTGTTGCAGATAACAACAAGTTTCAAGGTGCCAGAGACTGGCTTCATGTCAAGCACGTACCAATTGAGGCTAAGAATTCTTGCTGTGGGTGCAACCACATGAACGTTGGTTTCACACCTAATGCTGTCTTTGCACTCCCCAAACAGCTCTTGTGAAACGTTCCGAGGCATCTGCCTGCCTACAAACAGTTCTCAGCCTGGGGCCAGAAATAATCTGTAATATGGCATTCCCATAAGCAGCTGAGTTAATGCAGACAGTTTGAAAGGCGTTTTTGGTCCTAGTTTGCTGTTGCCTATCATCCGTTTCCCTACAGCAGTGTCACAACGTGGGGATCTGTTGAAAAATGGAATCCTGGCAAGAGCTCCGGATGAGTCAGCCTTCAAAATTTTGTGCTGATTGTTTCCTTAAACGTTACATGATCCTATGGGTGAAAGATATCCTGTGACAAGCCAGGAACAATGTGCCTCAGGAATATTTGCATGTCTGTGGTGGCAAATATCTCCAGGATGAGATGAAAGAGCTGGTACTAGTCATGGTTGAAGCTTGTTGGTGCTTGTAGTTGTTTGTGGTGGGCAGAAGTCACTGCCTTATAGGCAAAGGTTTTGAAATATTTTCTTTTGCAGCAAGATAGCAAGTCTTCCAGTAGATTTTGAGATTAACCAGAACTTCTTTGTTTAGGGGCTGTGACTGATCTGCAAGAACAGACTTTTAAATTCAGATTGTTAGCAATATGTGACGAACCAGACTTGGGTTTTAGACGGGGTTTTTCCTCCTCGGCTACAGAGTTCAGTCATCTTGCTTGGTCAGTTTGCATTGCTATCTGCTGTAAGTTAAAAGCAGTGTATATGTATTCAGATATCATGACACAGTAATGAATAATTTACAGTTCAGAAGGGAAAGAGCTCTCTTTTCCTTTGGCTGGCTCCAGGAATTTTTATAAAACACCGGCGTTACTGGTGTGCTCATTTTAAATAAACGCAGCTCCATACCGAAAGCAGAAGGTCTCGCTGCTTATCAGTCTGTCGGCATTTTGTGAAGCTGTGGTGCACCGCTCAAAGATCTTGTTTAGATGTGTTGGTTCGCTACCCCTGGATAGCTAAACTTGGTAAATGCCTACAGTAACTTCATTGGTTACAGCTGGGTTTTGATGGTTGGCAGCATTTGGAGCCAAACTCTAAATTTCTTTGAGACTAAGGAAATGCTGTCAAGTGCCTCCTGAGGCAAGAGTCAAGGGAAATGCGTTTTTATTATAAGAGACTTACAACCGGGCTGATCAGCGTGCATGTGTTGGTGGTAGAGGACAGCTTGCAAGCAAACAGTTTAAGAACATGAAGTATATCAGGGGTGTGAAACATATAGTGCGTGGGCCAGATCCAGCCCGTGTGTCACTGGCCATGGGTGCCACATGTGGCACAAGGGTTTGACCTGGGATACTTGGCTATGCCAGACCAGCCCTGTGCATTGGCTCCAGCGTGGCCTGATTAGACCCGCAGATTGGCTCAACAGCCTTCATTTGGCCTATGGGATTGGAAAAATTTGACCCTACTGATGTATAGGAACGAGAGAGATGTGCTGTCCAGTTCTTGGTTTCACATTGCAACTGTTGGCAAAGATGCTCTGTTGTAGCCTCTGCTATTAGATAGTTGAGGGTTCTTTTTGGTTTTTTTTTTTTTAAGGAACCTGTGCATTTTTTGTGTATAGTCTGATGTTAAAGGCATTTCTTATAGCACTTCAAAGAGTATCTATATTGCAGTCTTCAGCTTGGAATAATTTAATAGCTTATTGAATTTTGGTACAAACAGTATTATCTGCTCTATCATTCTCCTGATTTGAGCAATGTTAATAGACACCCAGAAGTTCATACAGAAGTTAAAATTATGCTGCTGTGTAGGAATATATAGCCAGGAATACAGGAATGTTTTTTGTGAAGTAGCTCTAACCTGGTGAATTCAGATATTGAAGTTACAGCAGAGATGCTCATCCATTGTTTTTGATACCTCTTGAACTTCTTAAAATAAAATATGGTAAAATAAAACTATGAATTACCCCAGATTAAACTTCATAACCCACAACATAAAGTGTATATATAGTTAGAAACACCATCCTGCACTTGGTATCAGAGCCAATTCTTTAGAGCATTCTTGATTTAAAGCTGTTACATTTGTTGGATTTCATACTTCAAATAAGCTCTCAGTTTACTCTGCTTACATCTGGAGTAGTTTCTTTCCATGTCTTTCTAATGCTCTAGGGACCTACTTCTCACACCTGGTCCCTCTAAAACTGGTCTGTCTCACAGGTGCTTATCAAGTGAAAAATGATCAAGTACACAGTTGGCTTGAAAACTGGAATATTTGGTCTATATGCTGTTGTGACGGGGGAAAGTGCTCACTTTGATCGGAAAGGAAGACATTCACTGTTGTAAGGAATCCATAATTGACAGTTGGAGGGGAAGGGAATGCAAAGGGCGTTTCTCTACACCGCAGCTTTTCTGTTTATTCCCTTTCACCTGATAGCACTGGCAGCCTTAGGGGAAGGCAAGCTGGGCAACCACCACACTTTAGGGGGCCTCAGCATTTTGCAACAAATGTCCAACTTGGTTACAGGTAATCAAAATTAAGCCTCCAAGGGGCCCCAAATGGCACTTACTCAGGGCCCCAACAACCCTAAGGCCACCACTGCTGATAGAGTGGCATAATTGCATCTGGAATTATTGCAAAACAACAGTATTGCCAGGACTCTCTCTACTTTAAGAATTATTATTATTATTAGCTATACAGTATGAATGCTGCAGATTATAGACCATACTTGCAGGGTGCGTAGAATACAGACCCTGTGTTCTTTCTGCGTGGGTGCACGATGGGGAACGGCTGTCCTGCCAGCAGTTCACTAATGCTGTCAGAGTTGGAGTTTTGGATCTATTTGCCATGTGCATCTGTTCTACTTACGAATATTACAGTCATTTATAACTCTGTAGGCTCCTCTTTAAATAAGTAACTAATGCTCTGGTAACATTCACCAGAGCAGATGAGGGTTTTTTTAAAAATGTGAATGGTTTCCTGAAAAGTTTTTTGCTCTGGATTGCTGTGACACAATGATTTAACTCTTCCTGGTGTCTCACCTGTTCAGCCAAGTCTGGGATGAGGAGTGTTAGGGAAGTGAAATGTGGTGGGAGTATAAGGCCAGAGGAAAGTAGACCCTGTCCTCTATGTTTTGTATTAAACAGATGTCAAAGCTAGACGCCTTTGAGAGAAATGAATAACAAATGGCTACTGGAGGCAAAGACCCTTGCGTATGGACTACATTAAAACCTGGTGTTAGCAGGATGGAGTTTCTAAAAAGCAGCTACACAAAGACTAGGGATATCTTTTTTTTTTCTGAACTAGCAGTGATATATGTAGGTAGGTTTCCACAGGGGAAATGAAAAGGAGAATGTGGGTTTACAGAATGGGAATTATAAAATGCTCAAGCAGACTAGCAAAAGAGCTCCATTAGTTGTCCAATACCAAACCTTTCGTTACAAGCCCACCACTCCTTCCACACCTGCAGAAATTAATTGCAGAAACCACAGCTTTGCAAACCCTGTTAAATCTTTCTTGCTATTCAGATATTTTCCTCAAGCTAAACACAAGTGGTTTTTGTTTTCGAAGCAAATTTAGTGGAAGTGAACTTGGGTTTTATTTGTAGACTATAAAATGAGCTTAAATCCAAACGAATCTCTACCTAGGCTGCTCGGGTTGTTTGGACTTTGCAGGTAAAGTCTTTTAAATATGCACAGTTTTAATAGCTGCAGCTCTAAGGTAGAGCTTGGGGTGGGGGGGTTGGGTTGCATTTTTTTTAAGACATTAGAAACCAAACACAATTATAGGTATAATGGAAGCACAAAGATGAGAGAGAATCCATGGGGAAAGCTAGAAGCAATAAACTTCTAGGAGTCTGGGTCCCTTTGCCATCGATGTTCAAAATGGCTGTTTATGACCAGGTTCTGACAGATTAATGCTCCTTGATAATGGCATTTCTTGAAAGTTCAAACATCTGTGGTTGGGCCTGCCCTTTTCAAAGCCTTTCAGAATTTGTCTCGATTTTGTCTAAGCTTCTCTTTCTCTTCTTGCCTCCCCCACAGATCACCGTGGAGTAACAAATATGATCCTCCTCTGGAAGACGGTGCCATGCCATCTGCCCGCCTGCGCAAGCTGGAGGTGGAAGCCAACAATGCCTTCGACCAGTACAGAGACTTGTATGTCAGCTCTACCATTTCAGAGCTCTCTGCTTTCTTTGCTTCCTTCATTTGCACATCATAACTGCACAAACGGGGAGTCTAAGAAACGTCGTTACTAACAGCCTTTGAGAATGGCTTGCTGTATATTACAGAAGGTAGAAGGGTTGCCAAAGGCTGCTTGATTTCTGCTGTACTTCTAAGTTTGTAACGTGAATAGAGGAAAGCATGTTCAAATATGGCAGATGATGCAAAAACTGAAATCTGGAGGGCATAAGAGATCAGAGTTCTTTCCTGGCCCATTTTTTTTTGTGTGCAGGCACTTCCCCTATCTTCCCCTCCCTCTTCCTCCTGTTGCAGTCTTGCTCTGAAATGACCCTGTGTGCTTATTGATCTTGGCCAGGTTTGTCTTTAAATCAGTTGTTCTCCACTTGCACTCAGCACTCCCAAATGGTGTTCTCGCAAAAAAAAAAAAAGCACAACCCCAAAAATCCAACCGAAAAAAGAAAAAGCCATTTCAACATCTGAGGAAAATGAACTATAAAGAAACTTGCAGTTAAATGTATATCCTATTCTAAAATAATACACAGATGTGCTGAAGCTTAAGTCGTGTGTGGTTGTTTCCCCTTGGCTTTTTGTGTAAGGATTGTTCTGTGACACCTTGCATATCTCCAAACAGCAGATCCTACAGCAGGGAGGTAGTGTTCCCTTCCTCACTTGGCTGGTGGACTGTTGGGTGACTTTGGGCAGAATAGCTCATCTGTGTCCATTTTCCCCATCTGATAAAATGCTCATCTCCTTTGTAAAGTGCTTGGAGATGTATCGGTGGAACAGGCTGTATAAAAGTTTGGTATTTTTCATACCAGCAGAGAGGGAATTATGTTAAGAACTTTGCAGTCAAGTACAATATCTTGTCTGTTTTTGTGTCATCAGTCAGTCCAGGTAGGCCAGTTCTCTTATAAATAGTAGCTCTTACTTTATTCCCTTTTGTTCCACATACTTTAAAATGGGAATTAAGAGGACACAAAGGGAGGAAAAAGGTGGAGTATTAGAACTAATACATTTGATAGCATCTCTTTTAAAGATGTAATGGCAACAAATCCAAATAATTTTCTTAGTAACTAATTATTACAAAAAGTTGGGACCAGATTGTGTAGACCATGTTTTTTTAGTCACTGCTGGGATGTAAATCCCAATTTGATTACTTTCCCAAGGCTCATGTATGTTGCAGACTGAAACATGAACTACAGCATGCCCAATAAGGGGCTTTATTTTTACTGGGGATTTCTAACAACCATAAAAACGTGAGCAAACTTCTAGCTTGTGCATGCTGCCAGAAGCCTGATTAAAAAAAACAGTTTTAGATGCTAGCTCTGATAAAGAGCTATACTTAAGCATAAATGCAAGCAAAAAGTAAAGGTTTTGCTGGATTCATTCCAAATATTGAAAAAAATAAAAATCCAAATGTGTGTGTGGTTTGTACACACTCAGACAGTTGACAGTCTGGCATCTGTAGGGAGCAGGGTCTCTCCTGCTTGTACTGCTTTTGTCTGCTGTGCTAGGAAACGGTATAAACAATGTATTGGGCAAGGAGACTGGAAAAGACAGAGCTCTACCTGTGCCAGTGCCCAGGCTGGCTAGAATGGAGAGGGAACAACAATTCAACCACCCTGAGATGGTAATAAAGGGAGCAAACAAGCATCAGAAATCCAGCAGCAGCAAAGGGGAATGAACAGGGTAAGGTGAAAGGACTGGAGTTGGTATGGGGAAGGTGGGCAACTGAAATTCTGCAAACGAATCAACAGTGGAAAATACGACAGTGCTTGACCATTTTATTAGAGCTCATCGTAATGTGTACGCACAAAGGTCACTAAAATAAGGCTGTACAGAACCTTGTTCTGGCATTTCTTAGCTTGAATGCTTGATATTTTTTTTTTTTGTAACATTTATCTTTTTATAAAGGGGTTACAGTACAGGGAATCCCACCACAGATTTAAGAATCTCAGTGGTATTCTTAAATCAGAAGGGTTTGGTTTTTTTTTTAAATTGGGTCAGATGCTTGAAAGGAAGTAATCTGGCAAAACCCTTTACCTTTTGCTAGTGTTTATGTTGAAGTATAGCTCTTTATCACACCTAGTGTCTGTCTGTCGTACACACTCAGACACTTGACAGTCTGGCATCTGTAGGGAGCAGAGTCTTCCTTGCTCATACTGCTCTAGTCTGCTGTGCTATATATATGCATTTTCCCCCCCCAAAAATGGATGTCAAAAAGCAGTCTTTTGAAGTTTCACATACTTGTTCCCAAAAACCCCTAGAGGTACTATCAGCTTATCAGTGAAACAGTTGGAAGACTGAAATATGGGCAAAGCTGTGTATTTTCTCCCTAAACTAATTTTTGGGTGAGGTGGGGGTGGGAATTGGAAAACCATATCCCAAGGCAGATGTCCATCAAATGTTCTCCGGAAAAATGACAGTTTGATGGGTGAGAACAAGATAGTTTTAATTCACTTCTGTGCATGAGCCTGCAGTTGTGCAACAGTTACTGTATAGCAGCTATTGCTTGTCTCTGTCGGTCCATACCTCTAAATATACTATTAATCAGGTATACAATTGTGCTGTCAAATCCTGGCTGCACTGTGATGAATGAAGAAAGCGACACATGATGGTGTCCTTTTTTAATATGAAGGTGAATCTTCTCTAATGTGTTTGGAGTGCAGGATAGTAGGAGGCTTAGAGCCCACAGAGTTGAAAGAAAAGCTTGAATGCAAATTCTTTATCACATTTTCATTTTTCAATTGTTAGGTTGTCTTGGAGAGAGTACTTTCAGGGGTTTCTAACTTGAGGGGGTAGAAAATGGCAAGTGAAGATTAGGAGTGCTTTAGCTTTGGTCCAGGGAAAATGAGAGGCAAGGATTTCTGCGGGTCATCAGCTGTGACTGGACCAGCTGTACAGTTGGGAGAGATTAGATGCTTCTAACTGGTGCTTACTAGTTCTGCCAACATATTCCTAATTAATTGAAAAAGTGTCTTTAAAAAAAATTACCGTATTGTCTCTTGCTCTCGTTGGTTACGATTTTAGCAGTGTGAACAGCTCGCAAACTACTTTTGGAAGTTAGCATTCCAAGCTTTCAGAAAGTAGAAATATTGGTTTCTGGCTCTAGTGCTTATCAGCAAAACAACTACCGAAACCACATGGGGATTTGAGAATGCAGAGCGTTGAAAGGAGAACAAGATGGCAGGTGCTGAGAGGCATTTCTTGCGGTCTGCTACGGCTGGAAACTAATGATATGTATGCCCACTGGAAAGTCAGAAGGAGCTTTGGTTTCATGCACTGTTTAACTAAAGGTGTCACTAGTTCCTCTGTTTTGTTTTTGTTTTTGTTTTGTTTTGTTTTGTTTTCTTGGAAGACTGGTTTGCACTGAATGATGCAGCAGTTCAAATATATTGGGGCAATGCGGTTTTTTAAATTCTTGGACAATGAAGAGACTTCCCAGCACTGTAAAATGTATTTGAAGCCAGGTTTGGAATTATGATGCGTTATTCCCCGCTTCCTTTCCTCCCACCTCCTCTTCCCCTCCACCCACTTCTCAGAAAGAAAAGAGTAGATCAGTGATTGTCATGAGTGTTGTGCCTTGTACTGAAATGATGCATGTCTTTTTTTGAGGAGGAAATTTGTGCTAAATTAAATGCATTGGTGACCGTGATTAGGGTTCAGGAGGCTTCAGGAAAAGTGTATGCCACAAATGAAAAAGAGTATCAAGTGGTCCAATAAAACCACTGTGTGGTTTAATAGCAGAGGTAAGGAGGCCATCCAAGGCAAAAAGGCACCCTTCAAAGAATGGAAAGTGTGCCCAAATGGGGATGCTCATACACTCTGGTGGGTCAGATCTATAAAAAGGGAAATAAGGCAGGGCAAAAAAGCATAGCGCAAAAGAAGCTATATATTAATGATAACTTTGCTGAAGTTAATAAACTTTCAACAGCTGTGTCAGAAGCAGGAAGCCAGTGAGAGAACTGGTGATGGCCACGGTACAAAAGGTGCACTGAGCAGAGAAGCTAAATTAATTCTTTGCCTCATTTTTACTGCAGAAGATACTGGTGCAATTCCCATAGTAGATCACAAGGAAGTGCTCTGCTGTGCAGCACGTCGTTAACCTGTGGAACTCATTACCACAGGAGGCTATTGAGGCAGATGGTATAGCCAAGTTCAAGGAGGGACTAAACCAGTGGTTCTCAACCATGGTGCCATGGCACCCTCGTGTGCCTTGATCCTTTCAGGGGTGATGCATGGTGCCTTACAGTGTTACCCTGTTAGGTATACACATGTGATTCCCAAGATTTCCCGCCCCCCCTGGGATTTTAAGCAGGAAATAGCGTCAATGCATTTTGACCTGTTATGCTCTTTCTGAGTGTTTTGCAGCAGCAGAATTGCACTATTATTTTCCTGTAGTTAAAAAAAGGGATTAAAACTAAGAGCTGGCACTTTCTGAGAGGTTCCTTGAAGCTAAGAAGGTTGAGAAGCCCTGGACTAGATGCATTCCAGTACGATAAATCTATTAAATAGCTATTAAACAGTAAAGAGATGTGGCTTCTGGCATCTCTAAACCAGTGATGATGGATGCTAAGGAACATAATGATTGCTTTAGATATACCTGGTTCAGTGCTCTTCCTCTAAAGCATCTGGTTCTGCCCCTGTTAGAGGCCAGGTTACTGGGCTAGATGGACCATTGGTCTGATCCTGTCCTAGGTTATTACAATCACTTTGAATAACTTTTGAATTCAACTGCAGAAACTTCCATTTTCCCCACTGCAGTGTGCTGGGCCTGACCTAGAGAGGCAAGTCCTTCATTGCTAGCAAGACGTATTTTACCTACACTTTACTCTGCAATTTTTGTTCAGTAAATAAGGGATATCTTGCCATTGCTTGCACTGTAGTTGTAAACAGGGCATTGTAAGCAAAGAGGCTGAGAGTCCCCAGACTGCCAGGGTGACAAGTAAGCATCTCTGGTTCTATTTGCGGCAGGTGCTGAGTGTATTGTAGATGTGTTGCATGCAGTACTTGAAAGTGCAACCTGAAACAGTCACACTGTTATGTTTGTGCCAGAGGGATGACACACTTGTTACATTAGCCATGATGATTAGCAAAATTGAAACCTCAAGTAGAACTTTTTTTCTTAATTTGAGAGAAGCAGAAATGCAAGCTTCAATATGTTTGTTTCCCCAGGCAGTTAAGTGACTTCACTTCCCCAGCGAAGGTTCACATTGGGTCTTGCTGAAAGAAGTCTGTGGATTTGCTGTTATCTTCACCATTTGAAGTACTCTGGAGTTCTTGCATTGCCTTTATACTTACAGCCTTCCAGGCTGCTGGTTTGCTTTATTTACAGCCCCCAAATACGGAAAGTACAGAATGTTCTGCTTCATCCCTGATTCTAAAGTGCGGGAATTAAGATCAGTTGTGCAGAAGACTTAAAATAGGAGAATCAGTGTATGCCATGAATCCTACTACAGGTGATGGGTACAAGAAAGTACGGATTACTGCCAAATGATCTCTGATACTGAACGGGAAGTGAGCACTGAGGAGAGTCTCTTCTCAGGCATCGTTAACTCAAATTCTGTCATATTTTTCAGTCCTTTCAAAATTTGGCTTTGCAGTTCTGTTGCTAATAAGCAGTTGTCTGAAACTGTTGCTGTCACAGAGTGCAGTGGGTTTCTGCCTGAGACTGTAGGCCAGAGACTGCAGGCGAAAATAATAGAATGGAGAAAAAGCAGAAACCTTTCTTGACTTGGAACAAAGTGGTGCCTTGTAAGCTTTAGCTTCTTGGAGTTCACTTGACATGGCATATACTTCATTCCCTGACTTCAAAAGAAATCTTGGACTGATTATTCCACTGCCTCTCGCTGGAGGTGGGATGGGGGGGCGGGGAGAGATGCACACTTCTATTGTTTTAATGAGAAATGAGTTTGTGATAAGGTGTCATTCCCAACCTGCTGTCAGACAAAGTAGAGTCCAGAGTCCCCTACTGTTAGGGTTTGGTTTTTATTAATCATGATACTGCATAAACTTCAGCTCAGACTTTCCCCACTGACTTGGCTGCTTGGGGGTTTCCTAGTTGTTACTGTGCAGCCCACACCCTAGAGCTGCTTTTAGATTACTGCTGTAACCAGGTGGGGTAATGAACCATCTACATTAGTGAGTTATCAGAACCTATTTAGCTATTGCTCAACAGAATGAACACCTGTTGAGTGGGCATTGTTAAAGGGCAGCAGTTGGTGCTTGTTATTTAAAAATATATAGATCTAGATATAATCTAATGCAAGTGTGTGTGCGTGTCCTCATGTGGTCATGGGTGGTGGCCTTAAGATTTTTCTATTGCCTAAAATATATGCTGACAGTTCACTTGACAGCACTTCACTCTGAAATGCTGTTTGGAGAATTTGGTTTGGTAATGAATTGGTTAGAGCCATAGATGCTTGAGGCCATTTGGCTATGGAGTCCTGAGACTTGTTCCCTACAATCGTGTCTCGTTTTCTGTTCGGTCTGTTGTTAAATATCTCCAGGAGTGGCCAATCTTCCACTCATGTGAAAGTCTTCCGGTTTGCAAACAAGTTTCTTTGGGTAAATCCAGTATCTTTTATTAGACCAACTAAATATCAGATTTACCCAAAGAACCTTTTCTGCCTATGTCCTTAGACCAATGTGGCTACAAGCAATATCCCAGTTGTAAAGTGCTTTCTGTCTGGACATCTTCCTAAAGCAGTTTAACCTTTCATAATTTTTCAGCGTTACTTCCTTTTAATTGTGCTTTTTGCCACTTGTGTTTTTCAGATATTTGTAATACATTATGGCTTGTCCTTATCCAAGAGAGTCTTCATATAAGTGTTTCTGTTTCCCTTAAAGTCCACTTTTACAGAAATGCTTCAAGCAGTTGCCTGTGCATCTTTTACTTTGCAAATCTAAGAAAATTGAAGCAGGGGAAGAGGAGTGGCAGGGGGAAAACCTCTTGTTAGGTTGGTAGTATTGGGATTACGTTGTCTTACTTTTGGAGACTGGAGCTGAACTCGGTTTGGGTCGAAGAGGAAGTAATTTTGGTCTACGGTGTATTCAATCTGGGGAAGATACAAAGCAAGGAACAAAAATAAAATGTTCCTAAAATCATGTCGTTAACAGACATGCACGTGACTTCCAAAAGGGAACTTTGGTTTTGATCTTTTGCTGTGAGGTTTAACTCATACGCTGCCTAAAGCTAGGTATGCTTTTGTTCAGTAAGTTATTATTCCCATATGGAGTCTAACATATCCCATTCAGCTAGATCCTTGGCGCTGTCTTCCCACACTGAGCAGATAATGCCTTCAAACACGTGGTTACAATTTATTGCCCTTAAGTTGATGTGTGTATGTGCAGCTGATTGAAATCAAAGCATAATGAGGACCAGGGAGTCCAGATAAATCAATCTATATTACATTCCATGTTCTGTTGTTTTGGATTAAAGATAATGAATGCTTTAATTCCTCCCTGCAGAAGGGGTGGATACCTCTGGTTTTGTTTCTTTCTAGAAGATGTTTTTCATTAAGGCATATTTTGGCAGGTTTGGCTGCATCAGCAAGATGGAAGCTGGCATCCACCTTGGAGGACACTTTTCCTTACCTCTCAATTTCTTGGCTTAAGTCCTAGTTTTACTAATGTTTTCTTTCTGGCAAAGAAAACCACATAATGTTCTCATCTTAGTCGCCATGTTTCTTCAAGTATTTGCTGTCTAATAGTTCATCGTGCTTTCTGTCAAAGGCACTCAAAGTACTTTTACAGGTAACAAATTAAGTCTTGAACCCATTTCTTAGATGGTTAAATTGAGAGGCAGAGTAAATCACTGTTGGTAGCATGTGATGTCTTTTTGGAAGACTAGGAGAGTGCTTGGGGGAGGGAAATGCCTCCTTGTGTATTATTTTATTGTATTATATCTTCAGCGGAATTAGAGCTTCAGAAAGTCCTTGTATTAAAACAGATGATGACACCCGTCTTTCAGATAATATTGTAGTATGGGTAGAAAGATCCACAACTCCTTCCTTAAGATGAAAGAAGGGAAAAAAAAAAAAGGATTCAATAATATTCCCTCAGTCTATGATTTGAGGATGTGCACAGAGCTTTCTTTTACATGGATTCAGGTGGCTACTGATCACAAACAGGGAAATCCCATTGGTGTATGGAGGTTGACATCTTGCCTTTCCTTTTGGAGTCTGGTGCGTCAACTCTGCCTTCATTTTAATTCCTTTTATATGGGCTTCATGTACTATTATTGGTGACTTTTTGCAGCACCGCCTTTGAATCCCTCTGACTTGGCCATCGCTGCCTGTTTGTTTTATTGTAGCCAGCTTCAAAGAATTTCCCCTCCCATTTTTATCTTGTTCTGCTTTGGGCCTCCCCTTTTGTTCTACCCATGGCTGCTGCCCTTGTCCCCCTGCCCTGTTCAAAGAGCAGATATTGTGCTTGCTGTTTGCGTGCAGTGTCAGTGTGCTCTGCATGGATGTCTCGTACAGACTTGGCTCTCTTGTGATGCTTGCTGAATGCCAGTGGCTTGCACACTTCCTTTACCTGGTGCATTGGTCCTTATACTACAAACCATGGGGGGGGATGGATAGTTTAGGTTTTTTGTGCATGGAAAATACTTGGTTCATTTGCAGCAGTATCAGTATTTTGCGTGTTTAACCAACTGTGTTGGTTGGTATATGGAACAGATTGGATTCCGCTAAACATATTAAAAGGCATGTTACCAGGTGTCAAAGGCATAATTAGTATGTAGTTTTAACAGATGAACTACTAGTCCCCATGCCCTCATCTGTGCATGGGAGACCAGTCACTGAAGCTCAGATGGCTGCAGCCTACAGTGCAACTTTTAATCCTCAAAGTGATCAGGCAGCTGTGAGCTCTTGATGTAAGTGTTCTGTCTTGGTGTAGATGTAAACCCAGTTTGTGCAAACTGCAAACCAAGGGAAAGCTTTGAAGTAACTCTTGCCATTAGCTCGCTGTTCCTCATTAATGGTTACTAGCCCTTTGTGATGGCTTTCTCTTAGGGCATGATAGTTACTGTGGTTTTCACAGCAAGGGCTCTGCAGATTGAATCCAGACGCATTTGTTATGCATCCCAGCTCTAAGGAAACCTGATTTTTCCATCCCACGGCTGGCTGGGACTTTGCACAATAGGGTGTGACATCAGGATTATGTCATCCATGAGACTTTTGCCTCTGGGCCCGACTGATAAGTACAAGATGAGGCCTCATAAGACTGGCTTCAATTGCCAAGATGCATGTCACTAATGTTTGCATGCTTATAAAATTTAAAACACAATGTTTACACCAGGAAATTTCAGATGAGGAGAGCACGCAGCGAGATGGGGCTGGGTAGGGGTTCTTACTGCATTTGCCTGTAGTCAGCTCAAAGTCTAATAGGAGACCCCTTGGCAGTGGCTGGGATGGGTTTAGAAGAGGAGTCAAGTGAGATGCAGATTTAGCTGCTGTGGATCAGCTCTTTCTTTTTTTTCCCTCTAGTGCTTCATTTTTGGTCCATCAGCGTGCAGACTCCCTTCTGACTTGCGGCCTTTGATTCTCATTAGAGCAGTTCTTCTCTCCCTTGGATTCCCATGTTGTACTATCTGTAGTGTTACAAAATCTGAATATTGGGAGAGGTTCGGTTAAGAGGTCATTGCTGGTTGTGCAACATTTGTCCTCACAGTCCACATTCCTAGTGTCAGTTAATGGACCTTAGCAATAACTGGTTTTCTGCCACTTCCCAGGGAAACCATTCCACTTCGCTAATCAAAACCTTTTGTAATAGTTGCACAAATTTTCTGTTTGCCTTTCTGTAGTTTTTGCTGTTTGCTGGGTTTTTTTTCCCCATGCAGAAATGCTCTGTTGTTGATATTTCACTATCTGTAAATGCTCTTACGTTTCCCCCCCCTCTGCTGCTCAGCCACTTCCTAAGCAGGACATAAGTATTAAGTTCTGAATTTTTTCTTTTGAAATCAATGCATCTGCGTCATGGTTGGTTTCGGTTCTTTTCCCTGAATTCTCTCAACTTCCTTAACTTTTTTAAACTGGGATTAAAGATCTTCTGTGTTTGTTGTCTGTGTATGCCACCTTCCTTGTTACAACACTGGCAAACTGACCTAACACAATTGACTCTGCATGTGCCATAGGACTGCCATGCATCACTGTGTTGCTGTTCATAGTTACCCTTTGCATGCATGTTTTAGCCTGTTCTTGATCCAGAGTTTCCTCTGCAAACCAGTTTCTTGCAGTGATAATAGAAAAGCTGCACTCTGTGCCTCTGCCTCCCCCACAATATGCTTAAAAGTATATTGTTTTAAATGAATAAATAGGATAACTCCAGAGAAAGTCTTCAATCTTGTAGCCTGACTGGTTAAGAATAAACATGATGTACGAATTTGTATATCATAAATGAAATATGCACTTAGCACAGACTTCAATAAAAACTGAATAACCAGTGCACAGACTCATGTTGTTCTAGGCTCTCCTTTTGCCAAATACATTTCAATATTCAGTTTATTGTTCCAGCGGGAAGAAAATATTCATAGATGACAAGTGCAAGTATGGAGAAGGTGGCATTTGGTACAGCTGAATGGCTGGTGGATTTGCTGAGACCTCACTCTAGGCTTATTGTATCTTTCCACACGGCGGCAACACAAGTTGTCCTCCACTCCTACTTTCACAACAGAGCAGGCAGTGGTACTCCTGAATTATCCAGTCTGGTTTGATTTGGAAGGCCTGGTTGCAGGCCTGATTTCTAGCAGAGGATGACAGACTTTGGATGTCGAATTTAATACGTAGGGAGAATTATGAAAGGTAAAAGCACTCTTAGGAGAGGTAGGATCTAGAAAAGGTACAGAGTCTTTCTGTACTCTTACAACACAGCTTAACGAAGCTCCCTAATTTTGCATTATGCTTCTGTTCATTCCCCCTAGATGAAAGGAGATCTTCCACTCAATTTTAGGGTCCTGAAAGAAATGTGGCCCCAAAATCTTTTGGTAACCTCAAACGTATGCTCTCACTCCTTTTTAGACTAGCCAAGTTGCAGCTGTAGTTTGCAGAATCTAAAACTTGACAGATTAAGTTAAAAAAGACTGCCTTTTATAGAGCAAAATGTTACATGGAGGTGAAAGGCTTACAAGCAGTTGCTGCCTCTTGCTGTTTAATGAACGAGTTCTGCAACTGGAGGTGGACATTACAAGACGGCCCCAGGTATTGCAAGACGGCAGTTTTTGCTAATGGTACTCTGTCCCCAGGTGGCTTCTCAAAGAGGCTTTGGCCACTAAAGTTCAGAATACTTTGAACAAGGAGACAGTTGGGAAATCTGTGTGGTGGTGTTGTTTGCCTATTGTGAGGTACCAAAGGCACAAAATCCAACTGTTCTGGGAGATTTGGCAGTCTGGCTGCCATTGTTTGGATCCTTTTCTCCTAGTTTGCAGAATTACTGCTCTTTTACAGCTCTCCTTGCAATTCCAGTCATCCAGCCGCAGTCCAGATGTGCACTTTTAAGTGTAACTGGTACTGAAGTTGCACATACCTAATTTGATTGGTATGTTTGCTCAAGGGATTGTTGCACCTGTGTACGCTGGAAAGAATTTCTGTAAAATACCTGTACAGAGTCCACAGGCATATTTGCGGATGTGTTCATTGAGTTGTGGTGAAAAACAGCTGGGCTGAGTATGCAGATATCCTACTTTGTTTTTTTTTGTTTTTTTGTTTTTGTTTTAAGTTGTTGAATAACATCCTCAAGTAACTTTTTTGTGGGTATGGTGATGGGGTGTGAAAGATGTGAGGAAGGGGAGAAAGGAATTTTATTTTGTTTCCACTCAAACTAGTAAAAGAAAAAAGATAATTGGGCTTTTATTTTACTTTTTTTTTCTTACACATGCACACACCCTCCTCCCAACTATATATTGGTTGGGCATATTATAGTGTGTGTATGTAGATGTATAGATCTGTATCGATAGATCTATCTTAGAGAGAGAGAGAGATCTATATTTTATATAGATTTCATAGATATCAGGGCTGGAAGGGACCTCAGAAGATCGAGTCCAGCCCCCTGCCCAAAGGGCAGGAAGTCAGCTGGGGTCATAGGATATAGATTTATTTTTAAAGGTAGAGATTTCACTGGTTATTAGGTTTTTAATAAAAATATATATATTAAAATAATTTTGTTGTAGTTCCTTGCATTGTACTGTTTTGTACATTTTGATGTCTGCTTTTGTTGATGAAGCGTTCTTAATTTTCTCGTGCTGGAGGTATGGGATGGAGAAAATGTCAGTGGTAGGATGGCCTCAAGTTCTTGTTTTTTGCCATGATGGCTTTTTCCAGGCTTAAAAAAGTAGGATGAAGTCAATCTGAATAAATGGCCTGGCAGCATCTCTTCCCTTGCCGAAACGTCTTGCTTTCTTTGTTCTTCATTTTCACTTTTGTCTGAGAGGTGAAAATTTCTGTTTAACTTGTTGCTGGTATGTGGTCAGCTGTCCTAACGACCAGTGAAATCTCTGCCTTCAAAACCAGTGAAATTGAAGGCACTTACTAGAGCTACCAGAAAAACAGAGGTCCCTCTGGTGATTTTTAACAGGTATAGCTGTAATGAATCTGCAAAGGAATACTGTCTGCATCGATTAAACTTCAAGATGTCTCTGCACCGAATAACTGCTTGTTGCACACCGCAGTCAAAAGAAGTATCCGTGTAATTCTCTAGAAGAATAAAATTGGGCAGTGCTGCTTTACCACAACCAAGCTGAAACACCATTTAACATTTTTAAAGGCTTTCATAAACCAGTCTGTAATTCCAGGTATTGGTACTTAGCATTGCATTTTTGTGGTTTAGGGTTGCAAGAATTGTAAGCTAGATACAAAAAACCCACCCGCTGTCTTTGGCACTGGAGTACCTCCTGGAAAACGCATGAGCGTTTTTATGGATAAGTGACTTGGGTTTAGTGAATTGGAGAGCCATCGTTCTGTTTTTATTGCTGTGTGGTGTAAACTCATTTTCCTGGTGTATTAGTCTGGCATTCGGTGCAAGTATTGTTGTGGGAAATGGTGCCATTGGAAACCTAAGTGTGTCATTACTAATCATGGTAAGGTAAACTGGTTGACCTGTCTTCTTTTTCTGAGATGTTGCTGGGAAATGGGAAGGGAGGGTGGGTTTCCACCCCTCTCAAGTCCCTCTTGAATTTATAACTTCATCCTGGCAAAGCCCGAGTTCTGTTTCATGGTTACATCTTGAGTTCTTTAAACAAGTTTTTCATCCTGTGTCTCCACCCACCTAAACTTCAAACACTTCATAAAGCTTTGGATCGCTCTTAGCTTAAATATTTTCTTTTATATTCACACATATAAAATAGGTCAGTTTGGTATGTGACTGCCTTTTTGTGTGCGTGTTAAAAGGCGTTTTCCAGGCGGTCTGTGGTTGAAGTCATGGATGTAAATCCTGTGCATCTGCCTGTGACATTCAAACTGGAAGCGACTTCCCGTGAAAAATGACATGTTACTCTGAATTTTCTGGGGAGGGAATTATTGATGCTATTGGACCCATTGCTTCCTAAGTAACTCCAGGGATCAAACTCTTATGTGTAGTAAATGTTTCCAGAAACCCAAGTCTCGGAGCAGCTGTTCCAAAAGTCATTACTGAACATTGGTTGCCCTCCGAATCGTCCACAATGCTGGGATGTGCGTCACTGGCTGAGGCCTTTTGATCTCCAGTACGGGGAAGTGGTTGGCTAATGCAACCAATGGGCTATTTTTTTAAATTTTGTTTTTATTGTTGTATTGCTAATTTGCACTGCTCTAAAGCCAGCTGCAGTCCGGTGAGATTCCACCCCTTCAACAGAGCAAAGCCGAGTTCCCTGCTGTTAATGGTTTGTTTGTGTTTTGGGGTTTTTTAAAGATGTTTCTCCTTTGGGAAGCTTGAGGGAGGCACCAAATTTGCATAAGGATGTAGGAATGTTCAGACTGAATTGGACCCGATGTCCAACTAATCAGGAAACTAGCCAACAAAAGCCAGTAGTAGATGCTTTGGGGAAGATGCAAGAAATTCAGCACGTCTCAAAGGCGACTGCATTCAATTGTGTGCATTGTTATTAGGTCTCAACCCGGCTAAGCTGGCTCTGACCATGGAACTTTATTGAAATAGCATGTTAGTATTTAAAACAATATTAATACTATATTTGATTCATTAAATATACAAAGGCTAGTTAAAGTGTTTCCATGTGTGTTCTGTTAGTTCTGGCAGGAGGTTCTTCAGATGGTTTTATGTGGTTTCAGACAACATTTTAGCACATTCTTAAAATACCCACAAAAGCCTTTATGTAAAATCTCATAAATGTGAACCGCATAAAAGTATATAGATATATTTTTCCTGTTTCATGTCGTTGGGATCAAAGTACAGTAGGTAATAATACATTTCCAAGAACCTTGTTGCAGCTCCTCTCTTAATTAACGTTTCATGCTCATAAAATGTGTAATGGGGAAACTGTCTGTATGCCCCACAGTAATCTCATGGACTGCCTGCTCCATTTTGGGGGATTTTTGTACCACACTTGTTATGAAGGTAGAGGGTTGTGCTTATTCCCTAACCTTTTGAGCCCTGCTGCCCTCTTCTACAAAGAAGTGTCAGTCAGGTTGGAACTTGTGCCTTCTGATCAGTGCAAAAGTGAGCCTGCTCTTGAACACGGTAGAAGGTTTCTGTAACCCAGCGCTGTGTTGGCTTATGCCTGCCAAGGCTTTTCATTTCTAGCAGGGGCAATATCAGGGTAATATCACCAGATAATGAAATGCCGTGGACAGAGCTATGCCTGTTTGCTACTAAATGCCAAGTCTGTGCTCGCTGGTGAATAGTGATGGGCGCCTGTTAGAAAAGAAACGCTGCTGTTGTGCAGTTACGACCAAGCTCCCTGGTTCCAGCATTCTTCGGCATAGTGGTGCATAAGTGTAGATTTGGGCAGGGTTCATTGCTGCTTGTTCAGAACAAAAGCAGCTGTGGGCTGCGTGGTGCTTGGATCTCAAGGCATTTCTTTCCAATAAATTCTCTTTCCATACTCGTGTGTGGCACTTGAGGTCCCATTAGATCCTCCCTTTTCTAAGAGTGCTTTCCCTTTTAGAATTCTCCCTACGTTTTAATCCTGTATCCAAAACCTGCCTTGCATAGCACCTTGAGTGCAGTTGACAAATACCCATTCTCGCAAATTACTCATAGATCGGTGTTTTCCTTTTCTGCTGAGGAAAAGCAGTACGAAACCATTTGTTAATGAGTGCTGTGCTCAAAAGGTGTTATATTGAGGGTGAAAAACTGTAAGCTGCAAGAGGCTTTCTTTCTCTCTCTACTGAGAGCTGTAGCCCAAACAGCCTCTTCACTCACCTTTTGCAGCTGTGGGCTGGAACGGATCCAGAGGTGAGTGAACGTGCCCTAGGACCCACAGCGCAGTGAGCAGTCCTACGGATGAAGCCCCACGTCTGCAGGGTGCTGACCTCTGTCCTAGCTTGCCTGCACTTTTATGCTTTTGGTTTCTTCCAGACACACATTTTTCAGCTATTATGTGCATTCACAAGTGAATGGTGTGAGCATAAGAGTTCTCTGTCTCAAATAGAATTCAACAGCTACGTAAATCCTTGTCTTCTAGCATTTTTGGCCACTGCACCTGCAACAGATTTTAAGGCTACTTTTTAAACTGTTTTTGATTACAAACAATCAGGAGTTTGGAACGATTGCGTGCACCACTACTCATGACTAAGAGATGGCGAACGGAGATGTTTGTCAAGCAATGTAACAAAAAACAAACAAACCCCAAAACCCCTGATTTGAATTTATATTTTGTCATCTGAATTGGTAAGATAAGACCTACAACGTGGGCTAAATTATTGAAACTCAGAGAGACAGACACGTCTATACAAAATGTAGAGGAACTGTAATAAATTCTGTGTTTATCCCAGAGAAGTGAGGCTTTGTGTTTTTTGTTAGGTTGGGGGAGAATAGTCTTACTTTTTAGGTCATCTGCTTCAAGAGGGAGGTTCATTACAGCTCCTCACTTGGCTGGAGGGTGGGGTAGAGGGGAAATCTGAGTTACCTTGTTGCAATGCTTATTGCTGGTAGCTTCAGTCAACTAAAAGTTAAAAAGTTCATCTTACACTTCCCATCCTCCAAGCTTACAGGTGAGAGTCAATGATTCATCTACCGTGTGCATGACTGACCCAATACAGAAGATATAAAGAAAGCGGGGGGGGGGGAAGTTCTATAGAAATACTAGTTTTGACAGTTTTGCAAAAATTTTCTTTTGACCATCAAAGAGAAGAGTGTCAGCATTTTTAATTTGCTCCTTGTTGTATACGAACTTGCAAGCACATTCCCAGTAGACTGACCCATTTAAATCTAGTCAGTAGTCCTTTATTTCCAAAAACCATTGGTTTCAATTAAACTCTGATTGGAATAAATCAAACAGTCAGCTTTCTTCACACTGCAGCATAAAGGCACTTTCTTGCTCCCTTTTGTCTTAATTAGCAAACTCCTTGCTATAAAGAACATCCAGACTCCCAGTACGGAGGCAAGGAAAAACTAAGCTATAAAGTTCAGCTTTACTTTCAGCTTAGTTTTGTATTTGCTCTCTGAACAGCTGTTCTAGTTAATTGGAATCAGAAGAATTGTTTTGCTCAGGTAGTGTAGAAATCTGTAACTAGCTGTTTATTACCAACTAATGTAAAGTTTTCATTCTCCTTGAGAGAAACGTATGATCACATTTTATTAGAACAAATGTGTATTGTAAAATTATCTGAATTGCTAAGGCCCTGGGTATCTTGGATGCCCTCAAGCAGTCTCTTTGAAATTTGCTGTGTGTGTGTGTGTGTCCATCCTGAGTCTCTCTGGCTTCAATCTTCCTCAATTTTTAACATTCTTCCTGCAGGTATTTTGAAGGTGGAGTCTCCTCTGTCTACCTCTGGGATCTGGATCATGGCTTTGCTGGTGTGATCCTCATTAAGAAAGCTGGAGACGGATCAAAGAAGATTAAGGGATGCTGGGATTCCATCCATGTGGTGGAAGTTCAGGTAATGCCTCTAGGGCAGCTGATACTCTTAAATGAAAACAAAACCCAGTTAATTCCAGACGGTTAACAAGCACAGGTGCTCAGCTGAACAATGCAATATTGTATTGGGCCTGTAAACCTCTTTCTCTTGTTAATTTTTGAAAAATCCCCTGAAGCAATCTGGAGACAGATAAGTCGGGGCTCTAATCAGAAGGATTCCAGAAGGCTTGAGAATATGTTCACTTATGTGCATCTGACCGCATGTGTGTGTGGTGGGTTTTTTTACAAGTTTGCAGATAAATATCACTAATTCACTAGTAAAAATGGAACACACAGGGGGAGGAGGGGATTAAACTGCTCTAACCAGATTAGTTTTTTAGAAAAACGGTGTGTGTAACCTCTTTAAAATGTTTGCTTTTGTGCCACCTTGGTTATACTTTTCCATCTTGCTTTTGCTGGCAGGCCCTCCCTGGCTGGGTATCAATAGTTTTTTTTCAGTTTTAACTTCTCTCTGCACCTTCTCTGCCCCCCACCTCAGGAGAAGTCCAGTGGTCGTACTGCTCATTACAAGTTGACCTCTACAGTGATGCTGTGGCTGCAGACTAACAAAACTGGTTCCGGTACCATGAACCTTGGAGGGAGCCTTACTAGACAGGTACTACAGTATGCTAGCACTGGCCTATCTTACACACAAGAAGCCTTTCTATTTGTGCTCTTGTGGTAGCACCTAAAAGGCTTGGTCTGGGTTAGAATCTCTGATGTGTACCATGTTGTATAAACACTTACATTTTTGCAGGTGTATTTTCAGTCCAGTAGAAAAAGGAATGCTGTAATGATTGCCAGGTAGTTATTGAGCACTTTGGCTGATGGCAGACGTTCTCTCAATAAAGCGCCCGAAAGAAAAAGCTTCATTCAGTAGGAATTTAGATTTTCATGCAAGTCTCATAATGCTTCATTTGGGTGGCAGTACCTGAACTCCTATGACCCTCTCCTCTATGATGTCCAGACAAGTGTGTGTACATTCAATCTAATCTATTTGCAGTGCCATTTGCAGACTTGCTCACTTTACTGCTGTCTGCCCTACAAAATCAGGTTGTGGCATAGGAAAAAATAGGGTTGGAAGAGACCTCAGGAGGTCACATCTAGTCCAGCCTTCTGCTCAAAGCAGGACCATCCCCAACTAGTTCATCCCAGCCAAGGCTCTGTCTAGCCAGGTCTTGAAAACCTCCAAGGACGGAGACTCTGCTACCTCTCTGGGGAACCTGTTCCAGTGCTTTACTACCCTCCTAGTGAGAGAGCATTTCCTAATATCTAACCTAAACTTCCCTTGCTGCAATTTGAGACCTTTGCTCCTTGTTCTGTCAAAAAGATGTCTTCCATGCTTCTCCATCCCAAGCCGCACAGCCATATGAGAGCGATCCTGTGTCTTGTGTTCATGACTGGACTCTTGTCTTGACTGCTTTCTGACAACATGTAATTTTTCACTTGTTCCTCTCTTCACACTCCAAATAGACATGTAATTTTTTGTTGCTACTGCATTAGACTTCTCTTAAGGCTGGTTCTTCACAGCAGCTTGTTTAACCTTTGCAGAGAGAGAGCAATTTAATCTGTTGCTAGGTAGGATACCGCCCTACAGTGTTGGTGCCTAAGACTATTCTTACAAGCATTAGTAAGAATAGATGAGGATTGAGATATTGACAGCAACCAGTGTAGCTTCACTATGAGCACCTCCAGGGTGGACATTGTCTGTAATAAAATGAACAATGCAGAGTCTAAAATGAATGATACAGTTCATATTTGTGTGAGTGTTTGTGCCGGGCAGGGGAATAAAGGGGCATGTGTCCACAGAGCAGAATGGAAACCCCACAGTGCCAGTACAGCAATGAGAATTTGCCATAGACCTGGATTTTTTTTCCTTCTGCTTGAGTGGATCTACACAAACTGGTCAGAAAGCAAAAATATGCTTTTGAAAATGGTTGCTGGGTCTTGCATGCCATTTTTAAGTGTTTTACAGCAACTGGGCCTGAGTTATGGTGACCCAGACAAATATTTAATCTCGAGTTGTCCTAGTACTTTAAATCATAGCTGTGAAATGGAGGCCAAGGTTTTGACTCTAGTCATGGCCTTGCAGTGCATGGCAGCCATGCCAAGGAAAACAATAGCCTGCTGAGAATGGTTGTCCTCTGTACACCTTGGCCAGCACTGTGAGGCCTTGTTTAGTTTGACTTTCACTCTCTGGGCTTTAATGAGGAAATTCATGCTTCTGTCATCGTTTTAACAGCAGATCATTTAATTCATGTGCAATGCATTAAAGCAGGGGCCTGCTTCCAATGTAAGTAACCATAAAAAAAAAAAAAAAAAAGCCCTGGGGTAATGATGCACTACCTCTGCACAAACAATGGAAACTTGAAGTAGAGAATTTAGCTTTGGGCTTGAGACTTTCAGCTTTGCAAGTACTCTAGTAGTCTTCCTAGTGGTTTTGTCAGAATCCAGTGCAAATGGTTAATTGGTCTTCAGGCTTGCTTGAAGAACTGATATGCCACGTGTGCAGGGTTGATCTACAGAAAAATGCATACGTTTGCTTTTTGATCCGTTTCTTTTGTAGATCTTTTTTTTTGTTGTTGTTCCAGAGACTTGGCCTTTATTTTACCTCAAGGCGGCTGGGATAGTCTTGACTAAAAGTCTTCATCCTTCACGCCACATGCCAAAAATTTGCCTTGTGAGCTGGAGTACTGTGCTGTGTTCTGGGCACAGCATTGTAAGAAGGATATAAAGAAACTGGAGGGGATCCAGAGACGAGTGATGATGAAGATTTTAAAAGGGCTAGAAAGGGAAAGCTTGGATGAATTTAAGAATGTTTTAATGTAGACAAAAGGCAATTTAAAGAGGTGACCCTTGGGGGTTCATTCCAGCTCTGATGTAGAACAGCATTTTCTTTTGATAGGTTTGTTGCACAGTCTACCATAAGTCACCATTAAAAAAGTATTTTAGTCCTCCTTGAATTGGGTTTTACCATTTGGCGTCTTTAAGATAGGTGAATGCATTTTAGTGTCATTGCTCACAGTTCTGAAAACCGTTTTTCTGTGGACAGACCTCAGCTGTTTTGAACATCCTTCCATTTAAGATATTGCAGTGTCAATGACTACCGTCCATCTGGAAAGAGGAATGGCAGGTGTGTCCGTGTTTCACTGGGGCCTTTTGAATTGTTCACAAGCTTCACAATATCCCAGTTTGTTCCATGGAGAGGAGTTTTCAGAGCCTCAGAAGGGAGTTGTATGGAGAGTCGTTGTTTTGAAACAAGTTTGGCTTTTCTCTTCTGCAAATTAGGGTACCCTTCAGTGATAACTGAAATAATTAGCATGGCTAGAAACAGGAGCAGAAGAACCTCTCATGAAATGCCTCCTGATTTACCAGCTCTGGCTGCTACAAATTCTAGACAGGCCTCCACCTTAAGTTCTGTGCTGTGCAGGGCATGTGCAACTCAGAATAGAAATGCTTGCTTTTTAATTCCCATTTCTGTTGCCTGCTCCGTGGCTGAGGTGGTCAGCCCAGCACTGCTGTTACTGTTGGGTATCTAGATATTTTGGGAATTGGGCTGCCTTTGAAACCCTTGTATGCTCCCTGCATCTTCCACTATCACTTCCATTTAGCTGAGCACAGGTCTCAGAATAGAGGTCCTAACCTCCAGATTTCTGTTCCAGATGAAGCCGGCCAAAAAGAAGCAAAGACTCTGTAGCATCTCTTTGGAATAATACCTTAAAGCATTTCTGCTATGGAATCAGACTGCAGATCTGGAAATTGGGCTCTCTTTTAAATAATGTGTATACATTATTTAGAGGAGAACTTGTTCTAAGGAATGACTTTACTTCTCAAATTCTTATTTTAGAGGTGTCTTTGCTCATGTCACTGCTTGTTTGAGTATCTTAAACATGGGATCTAGGACAGTCTGGATTGTGTGTATCTGGTTAGATTATTTTGGAGGTAAAATATTTAACTGTGTGAACTTAATGGCATTGTTAATTCACTCTCTCTGCATGCATGAAAGCCCAACCTGTTTCTATCCATTAAACCCCAAACAAGAGTCCTTGACGGCTTTAAAGGTTTCACTACTTAAATACATGGTGCAGGTCTGCATCTCTCAGTATCACAATAGCAATTTGCACTTGTAAATTGTCAAGTTGTCTTAACTGTGGGGCTATCTAAATGGAAAAAAAAATCTTCCCTGTTTCTGTTTGAAATATGAGTTACACTCATCCAAAAAACAGAGCAAACCAAAAACGCCTTCGTTCCTTGAAATGAATGCAGTAACTGTCTTAATAGGGACTTTTTTCTGAAATTGGTGGTTGGGATTCTCAGCTTGAGTGTGACAGAGTTTTTCTCTCCACTTGAATTGGAGAAAAATAACAAAAGCTTTTAAATTTTTCACGTGTTGAATTAACCACTTCAAGACCAACTCTGTTTGCCTGATCCACTGATTATATTTTAACTTAGCTCAGAGAGAATTAACCCGATGTGAGCTTTTTTACATTGGACACTTCGTAAATCTGTGCAGAAGCAGGTTTTTTTAGGTATAAAACTAACGTTCTATTTAATTTGCATAGCAGTAGTAGTATTTTAATCCTTAACTGTGTATTCATGTATCTGTTTACATACTAAAAGCAGTCACCTGATTTATTGCAACATTACAGAACTAGGTTTCCACTGGACTGAAAGAAGAAAAGATTGATTTGTCACCATAGTCCTTCCCCCAGAGCGCATGAAATGTTAGCAGGGATGCTTTATTTTCATCAATGGATAAATAGGGATGCTGTCCCAGGCACTTTGTGTTCAACAGACAAACTTGGGCGCTGTTCAAGAGAGAGCAGAGTGGAAGCAGTGCAGGCCAGGATGGAGGAAGTAACTCCTAGCTTTGCATCCAACACTGGCAGGCTTCTGTAAATACAAGGGCTGAGGTTGGAACTTGGGGAGGGACAGAGTGAATCAGGGGATTGTATACAGGCTGCCTTGACTGAGGATGGCAGATTGAGGGATTAAACAGGTGCAAGCAAATCATGCCACCTCCACCTTGAAGGGGGCAGCTTTTATACCTGTCTAATATACACAGGTAAATCTTATCCAAGCCTGGATCTTTGTGCTGCATCTGTCTGACATGGTTGGAAACGCCCAGTTGCTTTTGGTGGTCTTTTGTTTTTTGGGGGTCAAAAACACAACTCCAGTAGGCTGCACTTCATTTAAATATGAGCGGCCGCACAGCCCTGCTCCATTTTATGCAGAGTAGGTGGGACCTTCAGGCTCCAGGCAAATGGTGACAAGGGCACTTGGTTGGATAAGACTTTGCTCCCAGTTCAGAGGCAAGGCTCAACAGGTGTCTTTCTGAGACTCTGACACACAAAGAACCGGTGTGTTTTTTCCTAAATGAGGTTGAACATCGCAAGGAAGTGCCAGTTTGCTGAGGAAAAAAAATTGGCTCCAGAGCTATAGTTTATTTACATCGGGAAGTGTGGGAAGGGGAGGATATAAATCTGTAGGGGAAATGTAGCCTAGGGTTTCAGATTAAAGCACCACAGATGTGTGCTAACTTTTTTTTTTTTTTTAAGAGTTGAAATCCTCGCTAGTAAAGGTGGAATGTCTGCAATGCTGGATGAAGGCTGGTCTTTTGCAAGCTGAGCTTTCCCTGTGTTCAGAAAAGAAGTGCCCTGTGATATATCGTTGTGCAATAAAACACCAACAGAGGCTTTCTGCCATTTATCGTAATAGGAAAATCTTCCCAGGCTTGTACTCTGCAATTAGGCAAGTCATATATTTTCATCAAGTTGAGCTTTCAAGTAAAGACCTATCCCACTGACTTCCAGATGTTGGAGGACTCAGTGAGGAGTAGAACAATGTGCTTCCACCAGACAGATCTTTTTAGAAACCGTGATGATCACAGTCCTTGTTACTCCCTCCTAGTAAGTGCCCCCATTCCTGGAGGTGCTCACTCTTGGCCTTGCTTTACTAAATCAGTTGTTTTTGGTGCATGGAACAGTTAAGAGTCACTTAACCGTGATCGCACAAGGTGTTCTTTCTGCTTCAGATGAATGTGTTTGACTTCTGTTGTCCATTCATGTAGTACTGTTAGAAGGAGAAGGGTGCAGAAGCACAGAAGAGCACATATAGGTTAACGGGGTGCCAGTAGGAAATTGAAGGTTTAGAATATACGATGTGGGGGAAAGAGAAAGTGAATACCAAGCAAGCTATAGGTAGTTGAATTTTTGGTAGGTTTACAGGCCTTGATCAGAAGAGTTTTACAGTAACGTTCTGTAAAACTAGTAGCATCGGTGTGTAAATTAGTATCCTCACATTTTGCTTTGCGGTATCTGGCTTAAGTTTAAAATTAAACTTGGTGAAAATTGCCAAGTTTCTCCTTTTATGTGGTATCCAGACACTTCCACACCTCTCTTTCCACATGAGCATTTGACTCTGTCCATCAGCTGAGGCTTGCAAACCTTTGAGTTAAACCAGTCAGGTTGGGTTTTACTGAGGACTTTTTGTATTTCTCTGTCTCCAAAGCAGCCATGTACGTTGTCATCAACTCATCAGTAATGCCGATAATGTTTTTCCTTATCTTTTTTGGGTTTTCAGGCAGTTTCATGATTAACTGAAGCATTTATCCGGCTTGGTTCTTTCATAGCCACTTTTTTCTGCAAGCAACACTTGCAGCAAGCTCAGACAGCGCTCCTCCAGCAGCGAACAGCTGGTGTGTTCTGTGTACAAGACATCCCAACTCTCCATTCGGCTATCCAGAGCTTAGTATACCCAGAAGAGTTAACTTCCTTTGGAGCCAGACTTGTAGCAGATGGCTGGAGAAATGAGGCAAGGAAGCCAGCCAGTGTATCTCTCGGATGGGAGAGGAGTGACTGGGACGTGTAGATCGGACTTGGCTTTCTGGAGTGTTAGCTTTTTTGGCCGAGCTCATCAGCAGATGGGGAGTGACAGTGGGAAGATGAGCTGCTTGTTAACATCGGTTTACGGAATGGAATTTCCCCTCAAAGCAAATTAAACCCTTTTTAGAACAGCTGTAGGCTTTTGTTTTTTTCCCTTCAAACAGCTCATTGAAGGTACCTTTTTCAAGGGGGGAGGAGGGGAAGCCTGCTGTTTGTGTAACATGGCTGTGTACTGACTCAGAACGCCATTAAAGCAGCCTCTCGTAACATCTGGGCTTCTACAGCGTATACAAATGTTTTCCTTCTGGCAGCAGATTTTACGGAGACGTAATAATACACGGTTTACAAAAATAATTCTATTTTCAGATTCTGTCGCTTGCCAGCAAGCGAGGCCCGTCCCGGTGCAGAGGAGACTCGGTGGGGAGCCTGTGGGAAGTAAACCGGCCAGTGCCAGCTCCCACCGTGCCCCAGATTTGTTCGATTTGCTGATAGTCCCCAACCTCACCATAATGCATGTGTGTTTGTCTAGCTCGGATTTACATTCACCTTCCGCTGAAACCGGACCCTTTCTCTCAGCAGCATGTCTCCATTGTATGTAAACAATCTGACTCTCTGATCTACGGGAAGAATGAAATGTGCTTGTTCCCCTTCCTTTTGCCTGTAAGGTTATTTTTTTGCCTTTGGGGCTCGAGCTAAATGACATGCTCCCTCAGGCTTGTTAGTCTCATAGCTTATTAGAAGAAACCTGTAGCTGCTCTCAGTTTTCAGACTTTGACCCTGAGGGAAGGATATGAACAGATGGATAAGAGAATTCAGTGGGATTACTGAAAATCTTTGAAGAGTACTCTTCCCACCACCTTTTTTTTTCTCCCCCCCCGTTATGCTATTTCAGCACATCTGTATCACTTGCCTGTCTTGGGACTGATACTCATTGTTTTGCGGTTTGTCTATATTTAGTACGAAGAATTTTCAGCTCTTAAATTAGGCAGAGGAGCCAGTCTTTTCACTAGCACCGCAAGGTTACAGATCACATAGGGCTGGCTGTGTTCTGCAGCTGAATTTTGCTTTACGTTAGACATAGCTGAATGTGTTGAAGGGAGCGTGGCATTGCACTGCATGGCCTCCCACTTGTTCTTGGTGGGGAGCGGTGGTTTGAGTCTCAGTCAGTTTGCTCTGTCACCTGTTCAAGCTTTACTCAGCACTGAACAAGGCAATGTGGGCATTTTGCTCATTAAAGCAGTAATGTTAAGATCAGGGCTGGATTTTGTCTTTGGCTGCAGGAGCATCACGTTAAACATTACGTTATCTGAGAGTGCCCTGCAGAATAACCTTGTATACCAAGTATTTCCTGGTTTCTTACGTTTTCTCAGTGCGTTTTGTGGGATTTTTCTGTTTCCATGTGCCTTCATCCATACCGGCTGAAAGCTGGTAGCAGGCTTCATTATCACTAATCTGGCTGAAGTCTGGTCTTTCCCTCCCAAAACACAGCAACTTAGGGCATCTACTCTTCTTCCCGCTTCCAATGAAAAATAATCTCCAAGGTGAAGATCACTAGGAAATCCTGAAAATTATAGGCTGTGTCCCCATGAGTTGTTACAAATAGCACTGAGATGAAGATGAAAAGAAACAGCTGCTTTCACAAGGACGCATTCCAGCTGTTGGACTGAGCACCATGCACATGTGCACCTCATCAGCAGCTCTAGTGGCTTCAGATTTGGACTGCTTTTGTGTTCCCCACCAAAGGACACTTGCAAGCTGTATTATGGATCTAGTGCAGTCGCATAATAGACCATGAATGGCCATCCCATAATGTCGACCCATTTTTTTTTTTTTTTTTAAGCAGTGGTGGTGGGTGGGTGCTGGTGCAAACGGATCTTATGGGGCAATAGGGTTACTTTGGGTGAACTGGGATTGTAGCGAGAAATCCTTGAAGGAGGCATGCATCTGAATCCAGCGACTCGAGTCTTCAGATGGCTTGCTCCACATGAGAGAGCTCCTTGTGTTGGCTGGTGTTTTGATCTCTCATGACATTGGCTCTGCAGTTCGTCTCTGTGAAACGCTAGCTCTGGGCGTTTCCAACCTGCTAACAAACCATATGCTCGATATATCTGACCGTGTGGATGAAGCTGCGTTTTACTCCACAATTCTAATTTTACTTCGTTCTCCCATCCCCAGTGTTAGTGAGGGGAACTGCCAGTGTCCCCTGCTACCTCCATTTCTTCATTACAACTGCATGTGGGTTTTTGTTTTTTTTTCTAGATGGAGAAAGACGAGACTGTGAGCGATTCCTCTCCACACATAGCCAATATTGGACGCTTGGTAGAGGTATGTACACTGGAGCCATAGCAGTTGTGGTCTCCCAAGAACTCTTTGCCCGTATGTTGCCCTATGTGTCCAAACTTCTTGTTGTTGGTTTTTTTTTTGTATTAAACTCCTAATCATATTTTGTATCGGGACTAAACTTCCCCGGAACTCTTCTCTGTAGTAGCTCTTAACTGTGAAAAGCCCTTCCCTGCATGGCTTGTAATGGTGCTTTCCTCATCTTTCTCTCATGCAAACAGTCTCCCAGTCAATACAATAGTAGCCTTCCTAGAAATGAAATGGTCATTTCCTGAGAGCTACTAAACATTTTCCCACCCACATAGTCATTTTTACAGTCATTATTTTTGACAGAATTATTTAAGAGCTATGCTGTAGTATACAGAGCTGCCCTTTTAGCAGAAATGTCAGCCTGGAGTAAGTGCTCATTAAATGTGCAAGAGTTACTCCTTACAGTGCTTGGTGTTACTGCCATTATTGGTCCTGTATCCTCAACTGGATTAAAACTGGAGCAATATTTGGTTGCTGATACAGAATTTCTTTCTCTGTTCCTACAATATCCTTTTAAGCAGGCTACCTGAAGCAGCACGCATAAAGCACATTTAATTTGGGCCTTTTGGTCAAAGAAAGGGAGACCAGTGATGTTTCTGACTGGGTTGAGCTGGAGCTGGAGGAAGGGATCAATGCTGGTTGGCAGTATCTTTCCAAAACTAGAGACAAGTTGGTATAGCTGCTGTGCTCTACAGCGAGCTGGATTATCAAATTGACTTCTTAAGATCCTCGTGGGTCTTAAATGGCTAACTCAGAACCTATGAGTTTGTTCCGTGTTGTGGATAAGCATTATAGAGGGGGACAGAGAATACAGTGTCCTATTTGCAGTGGAATACAAAAAAAAGTTTTGCATCTTTGTACAGAAACTGCCCTCTTGTGGCCCTGGATAGGTATTTATGGTCATCAGACACTAAAGGGAGCTGAATTTAGACATTAATGGGAATTGTGTAACTGTTAATTAAGAGTGTGTTGTGGGGAGAGCACAGGTCTGATTAAAAGAATTATATATGGGAAAATAATTGGCCAAACCTTGTTATGGGAAGTATTTGTATCTCTGCAGTTTAACTGAGCAGTGAAAAGAGCTACGCATGGGAGTGTAAGTAGAAACAACTGCAGTGATTTAACCATTTAACGTCTCCCTTTCTTTCTAGGACATGGAAAACAAAATCAGAAGTACGCTGAATGAGATTTATTTTGGAAAAACAAAGGACATTGTTAACGGACTGAGGTAATGGACTCTCCACAGCTAGTTTTTAAAGCCCACGTGGTCCTAGCTCTTCCCATTATTATTCCCTTCACTATTGTCCCACAGCCCAGCAGTGATTTGGCATTGTGTTTCTAGAGCTTCTCCATCCCTATGGAAGTTTTCCATGTGTCTAGTCATTTTGCTGGTTTTGAAAACTCTCTAGTGGGCGGTGTTTTTAGGGAACCTATACCTTTTAACTGCAGGAATTTGCAGCAACACCTTAAGCTCTAGTTCCTAATTCTCATATATCTTTTTGTAAAGTCAGACCATGACAAGGAATTGGAGAGTCTGTGAATAGAGCTTTGTGCTTTACAAAAAGGGTCTCTAGTCTTCCCCGTGACCCCTTGGCTGAAATGCAGTTTACTAGAGCAGATGAAGAAAGTGACCCTTCTGTACACTTCTGTAGTTTGACCCCCTGATCATGCTCAGTCAGGAAGTTTTTTTGCTAAGTAACACCAAAATTTGGTTTTTCTTTAAACTCTTGTGGGGTTGGGGAAGGAGACAAAGCTATGAGGTATTTGAATGCTGAATCATTCTAAATTTAATTCAGAATAAACCACTGGAATGAAGACAGTCTCTTTTCCATGCTGAAGTAAAAGAAATTAGCAGCCCTGCTCTGCACTGGGTATAAATGTCTGGCTCGGGTTTGTGTGCTGAGCTATGGGTGGGAGGGTTGTGAGTTCAAGTCTGGGTACGGACCCAGAGGCTTACATCCCCTTTGGGTTTTGGCACGCCACGCTGATCCCCAGATTTTTGGTCTTGTTGTCTGGTCTAAATACAGTACTGATGGACCTGTTCCTGCCGCCTTGCTAATGACCGTATGGCTGAAATGAACACAGCTACCTGAACCCGAGTTCTTTCGTCATGTTGAAAGTTTAGGTTTGAAAATTGAATGAAATCGATGAAATTATGATGAAAGTTTAGGTTTGGAAATTGAATTTCTTGCTCTGTTCATACAATGCCCTTTTCAACAAAAGACAGACTACCCGAAGCAGCATGGATAAAGCACGAATGCATCATTTTGGTGTGCAGGGTATTTGCCAGGCAGCTTTCATTTAGCCTTTAAAAAAAAAAAATATATATTTTTTTTTTAAGGCTAATATTGGATTTATTTTTTTTCCTTGTGAACCTTGTGGAAAGGCACTGTAGTTGAATCAAGTCCTTCCGTCCCTTTGTGGCTCAGTTGAAAAGAGCTGTTATTTTGTGCATCAATGCGATTATCCATTTAGAACCTTTTACCACCTGGTGCATCTAGGTTCAGCTTTTCCTCCTCCACCTTTTTTCCCCTGTTTCTCTGACTCGTGTGTATTTACGCTTGTTCTACCTGAGCCCGCTGCTAGTGGTTTCCAGAATGCCACCTATCTGTGTTACTGAGTTCCTCTGACTGTTCTTTTCCCTACTTTTACTTCACTCGTTTCTGAACTACTCTCTGTAGATCTATTGATGCTATCCCCGACAACCAAAAGTATAAGCAGTTGCAGAGGGAACTTTCTCAAGTGTTGACCCAGCGCCAGATCTACATCCAGCCTGATAACTAAACCAATCCAGGTACCCCTGCCTGTGAGGTGTGACAATTGGCACTAAATCCAGACTCACCCAGCCAAGAACAGGCTGTCTTACCACTGCATGACTACTGAAGCCAGAACTAACCCGTAACTGTTGCAGACTGATGACCAGTTTTTAATCTGTGTCTCACCCTAGGGTTCTTGGCTCGTAAAACCAGCTAGTGCCTTGACTTTTTTTTTTTTTCTGCACACGCACACATATGCTCCCCTTCCCCTTCCCACCTCCTTATTTGGAGATTCATGCACTGAGATGTGGGGGCAAGAAATACAGCAGATAGTCACGTACTCAAAGCAGTGTTAGCTTGTACTCTGTTTGTCCCTGGAAACTCTTGGACTCTAACATCAGCTGTACAGGTTCCATAATGAATTCATTCCCTATAATCTTCAAGTACTCCCTTTTTTCCCTGAGAAGCAAGGAGGAAAGATTTGGAAGTTAACAACTGTCGTTTCAGTTGTGGCGAAGCACCTCTCTGATACTTCCAGAGACGTCCCAATCTTCTCAGATCCCTGCACCTCACAAATTTTCTGTTTTGCCTTGTCTTGGATTTTCTTGGAGCTTAAAAATTCAGCTCTACGCATTCTCTACTGAAACATTTCTAGCCTCCACTTGCCTGTGCTCTGCACAGCTTGCACAGGGCTTTGCTCTTGTACTGTAGAGTTTTGATTTGCTTGGGATGCATGGCAGTGACTAACCCGGGCCAGTTTAACCTTCCACTCCAATTCCTAACGAGTTACAGATGTTGTCTTAAACCCATTTAGCTGACGAAGGGGAAAATGCACTGTTTGTTGATAATGGCCAAGAACCATTACTTTTAACCTGTGACAAATTCAAATGTAAAATGTATGTATTTTTTTTATACAAGCGGCAGAACTCTCCAGAGACAAGAGAATGGAAATATGTTCTAATACCATTAGGAAAATAACTGACACAGACGATGGATTTGCTTACAGGAGAGAACACCCAGGCACAACTAGATAGCCATGCCTACAGGAGAGGGTGTGAAATGCAGAGGGTACAAAGCCAAGTCCAGCTAAACTGGATGCCAGTGGCTTCCTGAGCTGTCAATGGGACAAAGACACTGGGCTTTGTAGAGATGCATTATCAGATTAACGTTACTGCATAGCTGGATCTCTTATGATCTTTAAGCTGTGTTACAGCAAGGTACTTTGCCATGGCCATCCTAAATGTATCCAAGACACTGCCTGGCTAGTTTCCAGCATCTACTAAAAGAAAACCAAGGTTTCATTTTTGCCTGCAGTACTCTTACCGCCTCTGTTCTACTTCAGTGGTTTTGATAGTGACAGCTGTATCTGATCACTTGAGGTGAGGAATAAGCAGATACCTGAAGAACAGACTCTTTGCCTATTCTGTGTCCCAAATAATAAAAGAATGACGAGTAATGCACCTGTGTATAAAGCAAAGTTGTATTACCATTTTTTTTCCCATGAGCCGCATGAGGTGACAGCAGCTATCAGAACTACCTCTGTTATAAATCTGCTTCAGCTCAAAAAGAAAGAGTTATCAAAAAATGAAATGATTCTAATGCAGTGGCTCTCAACTTTTTCTCAAACTGACTCCCTGATCTCTGGCTTGCTGCCTCTATGCGGTTTGTAACCCCCAGCTTGATAGCAGCTGCTCTGGAGATCTTCTGCGTTCCTCTGTAAAGTAAGAGGACAGTTGCTCTTAACTTTCTTGGGAGTTAAAATACCTCCTCTCGAGCCCCTGAGCAATATTTGAAAACCGTTTTCTGGCCTCACCATACGTATCAGTGAGAACCACCCCAGGAGCCCCAGATTTGAAATGTTATTTCTCTAAATTCTGTTTGGAAATCCTTGATGAAGCCTGTGGTTAACAGTTCTCCATCTCACAATGGAAAAGGGTTTTGCTCCCAACATGGCAGATGGCTCACTAGGAAGACCCAAGGATTCACTTCTTTAGAAATTGCAGCTTTTAATGTGAACTTTGTATCAGCTGAAACTTTAAGCAGAAGGTGCCTAGTTAGCTAGTTGCATTTAAAGCTGTGCATTGTGCAGCAAATAGACCCGAATGGAACATTTTTCATGTGGCGGTAGAGTCCGTGGAGCTGCTCTCAAGTCAAGAGTTCAAACAACTTATTTGAGCTCTACTTTAAGCCTTGCTTGTTTAATGCCTGGTTACAGCAGGTTCTTTTCTGTCTGTGGTGAATGCCTTGGAAGGGAAAGGTTGACGTGTTTATCTGAACTCTTACTTCTACTACATGGAGAGCCCACCATCTGGACCATTTCACAGTTGCTATAAGATACTATCCGGTCTTAGTTTCATGGACATTTTGAGTTTGTCCAAGTTACATCTGGACACTTCAAAACGCTAGCGTAAATATTGGAAATCTTCCTCCAGAAGCAGGAGGCACAGTGGAACTTCAGGGGAAGTTTTTTATCTTCTGATGCTGTCCCCGCTAGAGTGAATTTTAGCTGTGGTTACTTGCTAAAATGCTCCGTTTTTTATTTCCATCTTCCACGCTTGCTCCAGGCAAGCAGAGTTTGTTTCCTCTGAGCCTGAGTTGACGTGCTTGTGCTATTGCTTCAGTCCCAAAAGACCTGTTAAATTCCTGCTTTAAATGCACCGCTTCTAATTTGTGTTTTTCCTTCCTCCCAACAGGTCTGTGCAGACTTTTGCAGACAAATCAAAACAAGAAGCTCTTAAAAATGACCTGGTGGAGGCTTTGAAGAGAAAGCAGCAAAGTTAAAATACTCTTCATGCTAACAAGACATGCCATGCACTCATTAGATTCCTTTCTTAGAAAATTCATTTTCTCCCCTGCCCCCCTTTTTCTGTTACATCATGTCACAGTTTGCATTCAGTACTATCCATGCGATGCCATCTTCTCCCTATAAATAAAGCTGTACAAACTTTTTCAGTCTCTGAGGCCTACTTTGCACCCCATTTTACTATCAGGACCTTAGACTGTTTCCGTAGAAGTCATGTATTTTTATTTTTTTTTTCTCTTCAACCCTCCCCCATTTATATGCATAAACACCAATCATTCTGTTTGTCTGTTCCTCCCCTTCCTGCCTTTTGTTACATTGGTGTAAAAAATGTAAAACAAAAAAATTTATTAAATACTGTGGTGTATGAAAGCGGAAGAACTGGAAAACCCTATTCCACGTATGTTTGGGGGCTGGGCACAGGGGATGGCTGGTGGGAGGGAGGGAAGAGAGGGTGTTCCTCGGTGTTGTACTATACTGACTCAACCAGACTTGCAAGGGGACATTGATTTGGTGACCTGCTGAAAGTTCTGCTCTTCTACAGCCTGGTTCCAAGGCGCTTTTCTGTCAATTTTTATGGAATGCAAAAGGGGATTTTGTTTTGATTTATTTTTGTTTTTTGTTTTTTTGTAAAGCTTGAATTGAATCTACATCTTATACTTGAGCCTCCATACTAAAAAGAAAAAAAAACTTAAAAAAAAAAATTACAACAAAAAATAAAAATAAAAAAATTCCCGGGAAGCAGTGTGCAGCTTGGCGTCCTTCTTGTTTCTCTCCGTTCCTTTCTGTTGAGCTGCTTGGAGTTCGTGTACCGAATGCTGTCCTCCGTAGCGGCAGTTGCACCTAGATCTTGAGGTGCAACTCAAACACAAAGCAAGCATCAGAGGTTTTGGTTAATCCAAACGACCACTTAGCCTGCGTGGTCACGGAAAGCAAGTAAAGCTTTTCGTTTCTCGCACCTAGCTGAGCTGAAATGGATTTGTTTGGAAGGAAAGGCTCGCTTCACAGATGGAGTGCATCTCGCCAGCACAGTATGGCTGTTGTTCATTAGCTTGCCATACTTTCACAGCATTGGCACCAGGGTGCTGGCACCCTGCTGCATGTTGGGATCCATGCCTCAGGCACGCAGCAAATGCAAAACAGATGTATTCAGAAAAGAATCAGAATATCAGGCTTTCCCTTCACTACGTTTAATGCACACCATTAAAATGCTCACGTTTGGAGAAGAGGTATTTTAGTCTGCCAGCACATGGTAGATTTGAAATGCGGACATCTCGAACCGACTGTAGTAATGGAAGGCCGCTGTTCAGCTTCCCTTTGGCTCTGTACTTTGCATTGGTGGCCTGAAGGATATTCTTGCTATCCTTGCCGTGGCTTATAGTCTCTAGTTCAGTTTGGAGGAGAATACCCTGTTGCTGAAGCAGCCAGGTGGCAGATGGTCCATCTTCAGTTGAAGCTGTAGCCCAGCTGTAGGGAGGTGATCCTCAGTGGAGCGCAGCCAAACTCGCCCCCCTGCTCTGAGCTGAAAATGTGGCCTGATAGTTTGTTAAACCTTATTTCTCTGGTGTTTGGAGACTCCTCTTAAACAGCTACAGACCTGCTGCCTGCTCTTGTCCATTTGCTTCATGGTTATAATGAACTCCTAATCCTGGGAAAATACAATGAGAATAAATGCCGTGCAGGCTGTCAGCATGTGGCTGGTAGGGCCATTCAAAGGAGAGATTTCTATGCAAATATGAAATGCGAATATAGGCATTAATATTGATTCAAGTGCCCTTTCTATTCTAATTGTGCTTTTCCAGGTGACCTGTTTAGCATTCACACATCTGCATGTGGTTAGGCACTGTGCCAAAGTGTTCATCGGTGGGCCTCTGGTTTCCAGTTCGGCTGATATGAGGCAAGGGCTGGGGCAGGAGAGTCGCTGCACATGCCCTTGCCTTAAAGTTGGGAAGCCCCAGGGACACATTTGAGTTTTTTTTCTTTGGTGGTGTTGCCGTTTGAGTCTCTGACAGGGAACGTTTGAAGTTGGATTGAAGTATGTAAGCACTCCCTGTAGTTTTGAAACTGCACGTTGACCAAGCAAGGGGAGTTGCCTGCTGTTTCCAGTTTTAACCAGTCTGTGATCTAAGTTCCCCCTTTTAAGAAAATAATAGTGAATTTCAGAGGAGCCTAGACCATTTGCATCTAGTCTACACGGGGATCTCTTACAGGCCATACTATTTTGGGGCATGACTTCTTTTACCAAAATGGCTATGTGGGTAAAGCCCCTGGTGTTGTGCTGTTTCATAATAGCACAGGTTTTTCCACCCCCCCCTTTCATAGCCATGCAAGTATAATTGTGGTCATGAGTGAAGGGAGGGAGGAAGGACGTATTTACTAGCCCTGTATAATTAATTACAGAAGTCGCACCACCTTGTGTGGACAAAGTCTTCACTGAGAATAAAATGCAAATTAAAGGCAGCCCAGTTGTTTGTCAGAACCCATATAGCATAGTGGATGGGATGCTGGCCCAAGACATGGATCTGAAGTCAGTTCTTGGCTCTGTTGGTGGCTTCGAGCCATGGTTATTGTCTGCCATGGTACCCATTTCCCCCAACACATTTTAACAAATTTAGACTGAACAGATTTTTTAGGTTGGGGATTGTTCTACAGTGCTTAGCATGACCCATATCCTAATCTCAGCTAGAACCTCAACAGGCTGCTGTAATACAGTTAACCTCCTTCCACCAGCAAATACACAATTGTTCCTGGTATTTATGAATTTGGTGTTTAAAATACCAGGAAAGACCATGTCTGGATTCAGATGTAGTGCCACAAAGTTACACTATAGGGGTCCCTTGGACCACCCTGCTCACATACCTCATCCAGTTCAGCTCAAGAAGTATCCCGGCGGGGAAGAATGGGGATGACAAGAGTGCGGTCTTTATAGTCTTACTGATTTTAAGGGATGGGAAGGGACTAATGCCTGTGACAGTGGTAATCTTGTCCAGCTCTTTCATAAGCCTTTCACCACCTCCTGAACACTGCTTCAGGACACATGGGTGCAAACAGTATTTGGATTTAACAAGCAGGTTCTCAGGTTTTAGAACATAATGTGTGCTTTATAATTGAGCCACTGTAGTCCATTTAAATTCCTGACGATGCAATGCAGTTTTAAATTTAAGTAGCTGCTTCCCTGGAGAAGTAATCATTTAGTTTTCATTTGACAGCACCTGAAAGGAGTAGCAGTGACTACAGTACACTTACACAGCTTGTCAGCAGTGCTCCACTAACACGAGGCTTCAGTCCAGAAATTCAGACTCTACCTCGAGGTGAGCTTTTTCTAGTCCTCTTGAAACTCTTACTTTCATCTTCCAGGAAGATGGGAATAGATTTTTGATTTGTCACGCTTCCCTAGCTATGATGAAAGGGAGGTCTTCAAACCAGAACTGCTCACATGCATCCTAGCTCTGATTTGTGTGCACAGCTCTTGGAAGTAACTTTGTTACAACTTTCTCTTAAGATGGATGTTGTCCTTGCTACCTAACCCTGCCTCCACTATGGTTAACTTGGTAACTAATGCAGGATGCCTACCTGAAGATAAGCATAGTGAAAACTAGGCACTTAAGCTTATTCTACTGTAAAAATTTCCAAGGTCAACTGTGCACTTGCAGAGCATTGATCCTGGTGAGTTTACATTACGGTAATGTGAATGTGTCTGGGCTTTACAATGTTTTCACCTTGAGGGAGCATGTGTATTGGTTATTAGGGGAGATACCAAAAGGTGGGTTTTGGGCAAGGTGGTTTTATGTACCTAGCAGGGGAGATCCCGTTCTTCCTGGCCATGATTGACTTGGTGCAGTTGAGGATGGAGACCTGTCCATTGCGCTGCAGGCAGGCGCCCGTGTGAAACTCTACTGTAGCCTCCTAGAAGGGGGATTTTGGCTATACAGTTTATGAGAAGGGGGGGATTTCTCTGAGGCTCTCTGGCTTGTTTGTGCAGCCTTTGGACTAGGGGCAAATGAGACTAGGGGGCATCTGACCTAGAGGGCCTCTAGGTTTGGGGCTTGCACATCAGATACCTGCCATGTATTTGGAAGTATCTGAAGCCCCAGACTGAAGAGTCTGGGCGGTAGGATACTCACTGGTGGTAGCGCCACACAGATTTGAGCAACGAGCTCTGCTCAGTTGACAGAATTCAGGACAGTTTTAGCTAATTTGGCTTGAGACACTAAATTAAAAAAAAACAAAACCCAAACAACTTGGCTTCTGAACTGTAATGAACTGGATTTCACATGCTAACTAAATGGTATTGCTTTATGCCTCACGGAAAAATGAGCTTATTCTAAGTAGCGTAAGCCGGACTTTAAAAAATCATAGCACATTAAGAAGAGATCAGCAAGGAATTCAGAGGCAAACTCGGGCCATTTAGGAATTGGAAAGGGGTAAACGTAATTCCTGGCTTTTAAAAAGCACAACGAAAAAGGGGAACTATGCATTAACGTGAAAATCTTGCTGGCTCCATTCAAGGGTGCGGTAGAAAACACCTGGAAAATTAAATTAGTTTGGGAAAAGCAGTAAATTCAGGAAGGAGAGATTAGTTGACTAATCCCTGCAGTTCTCTAGGAAAAAATTAAAATTCCTGCAATTTTTTAGGTAAGGGAAAATGCAGTATATGGCCTGGGCTTAGACACTTAGTGACTTTTCACTGGGGCTGTGGTTAATGTGTAGTTGTACAATAGGGAAATGCCTAGGAAGGTTACTGATCTCTGATTTTAAGGGGATTAGAAAGAACCCCAAGGGTCAGTGGTGAAGCTCTTTCAGCTGTTGAAGAACAGGAAGTTTGCTATGACATTGCAATTGCAGAGCAACAGAAAACAGGGAAGAGGTTTTTAAAGCATTCACAAAAGCGGTAGCTAAATGCTTCTCTACATCTCCAACTTCAGAATTGGGAAAGCTCTTTTATTTCAGTCTGGAGACTTATCTTACTGCAGAGTAATTGAAAGGAAGGTGATGGTAACAAACCTCTCCTTAGTTGCACACTTTTCCATAGTACAAACAACTGTTCTCAGCTGCCCTCTTTCTTTGCTTAGTCACTTGAGAGCTGTGTGTGGGGTCTGTACCAGCTCTGAAATCCCAGTTACCAGGAGCTGTGTTCTGATGGTAGGAAAGAAGCTTTCCTCTTGCAAGTGGATACAGCCCTCTTGCGGCCAAACCCATGCAGGTCTGCCCAGCCACTGGAGAGAAGCACAGAGCTAGGCAGTAGGATGTTGAAGAAACCTGCTTTTAACTTCTTTTTTTTTTCTCCCTTTATCTAAACTTCCTTGGCAAAGGAGCAGCTGGCTAAGGCACCTAAAATGTTTAGGAGTCTTGGTAGATTCTGATAGGGCTGAGTCTGTACTAAAACAGGTTCATAAAACCAGACAAAGACCATATAGCAGACTGAAGTTTCCCTTCTTATAGTCACCTGATTTATAGGCCTGCCTGTGCTCTGGCTCATAGATTTGCTGTTGCTGGAAAGCTGCCTGCTCTTTACAGCTGTCAAACCTACCCTTTCCCTAGGTTGAGCCACTCTGTTCGTGACAGTAAGGAAGATTTAAGGTCTGTCTGTCTTCCTCTTGCCCTCTTATCTATTAAATCCACCTCCAAAGAGTTGAATACAACTCATTTCCCCTGTGCTAGATTAGGGGTTGGCTCATCATTCACTTGGTTTGTATTGAGCCATGATACTGGCAAAATATTAATTAGTATAGGAGTAGCAGAGACGGGTTAGAAACTGGGGACAGCCTCCTTCATTCACTTGCACATGAATCTAGGTCTTGCCCAGATAGCTTTTTACAGCACTTGAATTGTTTGCAGTCGCACACGGCTGGTAAGGGGCAAAATGCTATTCCAGAAGGCGTAAGTGTGCACCAGCTTAGCTAGTTGTAGCACATCAGTTCACATACTGTGACAGCTCTTAAAGTCATTCTGCACATTAGTAGCAGTTTTGTCTGGTCAGAGGGGAAAGTGCTTCTTTGGGTTTTATGGTTCTTTTCCGCTTGCAGGGCTTGAACATTCAGCACATCCAGGGTATTAAATCGCATGCATGGACCAGCTGTCTTAGCAGTGGTAGCTTCTATATCAGTAGATTCAAAAGGTAGGTTCTTGAATTTTTTATATGGTTCCTATGGTATTACTTACCTGCAGCCAGTAGAGATGCCAGAGGCTTGCAAATTCTTATTTTGCAGGCTCTAAAGCTATATACATTTAAAAACAGGGGAGAGACCTAGGTATGGAACTCAAAAGTGGAGATCAAAATGGACATGCACTTATTTTTTTTCCCTCCTCCTTGGCAACAAGAGTGACACTGGTCAACTTAATGTACTGAACCTTTCTGATTCCATCTGGACTTAAATATCCAAATCACACTATAAGCTATGTTAGAAAGGCTATATAAAGGAAGCCAGATTCTCAAGCCCTTATCTGAATCACCACCATGCTCAAGCGTGTGCCAATACCCCACCCTGCCCCTTAAGTCTTAACTAAAGGGAACTGATGTAGCTCCCCACTTCATACTAGTTCAGTTCATAAACACCAGTTTGAGGGATTTTAAAGATTCAAGGATGTTTGTTTCCAAAACTGGAAAGAGCCACACCTGTTGAGTCTGGTTTGACTCTATTGGTAAGTGGAACAATCTGTTATCTTTGCCATTTAAGTACAGCAGTTTTATGATCCAGAGCACTGAGGCTCTTAAGCCTGCCACTATTAGCCCTCTGCAAGTCAGGGAAATATTAAAAAAAAAAGTCCAACTTCAGTGCAGTTAGGGTCATATGCTGTGGGGGCAGGGCTCTGGGATCCCGCATACAGATCCTGGCACCACAACCTCCACCGTGTAGCACTAAGGCACCGTGGTGGCCCATGGGCTGCATGCTAGCCCCTGGCAGACTGCCCGTTGGACACCCCTGAAGTAGGGGATTAGACTTGGTATAAAGCGGTTTACTGAGTGGCAGCCCTTTAGTCTTTGGTAAAGGAAGCCAGACTCTTTCCTACTCTGAAGTTTTCCCTTTTGTAATGGCTTTTATAGAGACAGGAATTGCCCCGCTGCATTTAGGCCAAATCTGAGATCTTTTTTCTACTCCATTTGTGCTGCTGAAAGAATCTCTGGTCTTGGAAGGGATTTAAAAAAATAAATTTCCAATATAGTATTGGCAGTTTCCCACCCTCTGCTCACCCCAAGTAGTTTGCTACACAGTGCTTTGAGAGAGACATTTTAGACCCACGCTTCTACAAGACACCCACTCTCTGGAGCAATTTAGCATGGTCCTTGCAAGGAGTGGTTGAGCAGAAGCAGGGGGAGATTGTGTTGCCCATTGTATTTGGCTTAGGGCTAGTACAATATGTCTTAATATTCCTCTAGTTTCTAAACCGTTGTGGGGATGGGGGAAAAGCTATTTTGTCTAGAGAGAGACTTTTACTGACTCCCTTTCTCCCACTGAAACCCAGGTCAAAAAGGGAAGCTCACAAGGTACCATATTTTCAAGAGGGGTGGTTTTACTAGGGAGAGACACGAGCCAAATCCACTTCTGAGTCACAAAGCCACAAGAGAGATGCTGCATAAGGATTTATTTTATATAAAGCTTGCAGCCAAAAATATTAAAATGTGTATACACATGTATTAAAATACTTTCCCTTTACCCAGGACTGGCCTCATTCCCTACCTTATCAAGGGCTAGTGACTGGACCCTCAAAGGTGTAGCTGAGAATTGAGATAAGGCTGTGACCAAGCAGCTTCCACTTAAGAGGGTCAGCCTAAGCTCCTAGGGTCTCTTCCCTTTAGGCAGCAATAGCTGGCCTGGAGCTAGTGCAAGACCTCCTTTCTAAGAGAAAGGAGGGAACTGAGTTCAGCTACAGGACTTAAATTAAAGGTGAAAAGTGACTGTGATCCTGGAATAAGTGTTTCCCCAATATTTATCCCTTTAACATCATTGGTATCAGCAGGTGTGACATCTGCCAGCAGCATCCTGTGCCACACAGCCAGGCATAATCCCTCAGCAGCATACCACACACTGGCTTGTGTTCCCTTTCATTTGGGATCGCCCAGAGACAGGTGGGTCTGAGAGTCCAACAGGCCTTGGTGAAGACCTGCACATCCTGCTGTTCCTGCACCGGGCTAGCTCCTCTGTCAGCTGCTAAGAAGGGCCTCCCTCTCTTCTCGAGTGCTAGGTCTTCTATTCCGATAAGCAAGGAACTGGAAGGAGATCTGAAGAGGAGTTAAGGCTTAATTTCCTTCATCCAACGCAGTAAATGAACATGTTGTATCCAGGGAGATGGATCTAGTGCCTGGGGTAAGAATGAGGTTGGCTCTTCTCATGCAATGAGGTCTTAGAGCGAGTGTAGTGGGTCAGGCAGTGGCGAGGCCCCCCCATCCTGCTCACAGGAAAGCTTACTGTAAGGTAGTTTGGAGCAGCTGGTTGTTACAAAATTATGTCAATAGGTCATTAAAACACACAGGAGAGTTTGGCTGAAAAAACTATAGTGCAACTTTTCCAGCCTCTAAACAGGCCTCTCCACCTGCCACCAGGGAGCAATTTCTCCAAGGTATTAAATACTAGAACTGGTATCAACAAGAAGTCTCAAGAAAAAGCATAGCAGAAAAAGGATACACCAATGTCGAGAGAAAGGACACCCAGACTGCCGATCAGCCACGGGAGGTGGTGGAGGGTATAGTCACCTTTGGTTTGCCCCGGGTTGGGGTTCTTCAGAAGCACGCTCACTCCGTACAGTGTGTTTCCCAGCATCACTAGAGCAAAGAGGGAGTACGACACCCCTGCGGTAGACTTCCTTTTGAACTGGAAGAAGGGAAACTGTTAGAAGGGGCTGGGGCTGCAGTTGTCAGAGAGCTAGTCTGCAATTCCCATGGTAGCTTCCCTTGCTCTGCTACAGTAAGCCAGTGCTTGCAAATCCATACCAAGCATTGCCTCTGCCAAGAGAGTCCTACAAACCCACTTTTTGGATACTCGAGTGAGAGTTGGCTCATGTCCAGAAGCACCAGTTCCCCTCTTAGCTGTAAATTGAGCAAAAAGAGTTGTTGCCTTACAGTGGGATATTTACATTAGTAGGAGGAGGGTAAGCAGCTACTTCTGGAAGTTACAAAGATGCAATAAAGTCAGAAAGCCAGTATGGAAACACTGAGAGAAGTCAGGTGATGCTAAAGGGGATGTGGCTGGCTAGTGGCCTGGAGCCCTCTTTCAGCCCTACCAGGGATGGAAGGAGAAGGCCTTCCCTACCCTCAACTCTGGAGTCTCAACATGAAAGAGAGACCTCTTTGTACCATTCTCCTGTGGGAGACAAAAAGCTCAGGAGCAAAACAGCTTTCGCTCCACCCCACTCTACTTACATTAGTGTAGATCTGCGGCACTCGGGACAACAGATACATCAAGGAGGAGAGTGACCCAATGGTGAAGCCAATGATTTCCTTCTTGCTGAAAGACTGCAAGGGAGGACATGTAATGAACAGTGCAGAACTCACATGCTTAGCATCTGGGTGCTTTAGGAGGCATACAAACAAGCTTATGCGAGCAAACTTAGAAATGCACTGTCGTCTCGGCTGGCCGATTTAGTTCTTCGGATCATCTAGCCAGTTGTTCCCCCAAATGGGGTCACGGCTGTCCTAATCTGTCCAACTCTCCCACTTTCAAATCTGGAACATCCAGAGTTAGAGAGGGACTCACCTCATGCCCAGACTCATCCACTGCAGCAGAGAGAAGTGTCCTCCCTTTCATTGTCACCATTGTTTCCTGAGCCAAGGAGCCACCTCCACCGAGTAGGGAGGTTGTTGACACCGTTCCCAGAAAGATGAAGGCAAAGATGACATTAATAGGAGCGAGGACTGGAGAGAGAAAGCAGAGATGAGGTTGGAGACATCACCAAGTGTGTGCATCTGTGATGCAGTATTCTGTTGGCTTTTATCGTATGGGGGGAAAAAGGTAACCTAGATTAGGGTGAAACATGTAAACCCTCCTTCCTTGGGAAGAGGGGAACCAGTGTCATCCTGGCATCTGGAAGATGTTGCTTCTATTGTGTGTTACATGCAAGTATTACATGGCCAAACATAGCTCAGCAGCCAACTGATCCCACATTAAAAAGTGATCACACAATACTCCCAATATGACAAGAAGTTGCTGGTTAAGGGTCAGCTTGTGTGCCTGATCAACCATTTTTAATCCAGGGATGAATCTGTTTAATGTCTGGCATGTTACAGTTTACCATGTGATACTTGCATGTAGCATGCAACTCTGCCAGACCCCAGGGAAGAGGGAAGCACCAGTTCCACTGGAGCAGATTAGGATTTTGCAGGAAGGCTGGTCTTAACCAGGTCCACATTTTGCACAATGAATAGAGCAAACATTTGAAAAATATTCTGTGAATTCAACGTTCGCTCTGCTGACAGCTGGAGTTGCTAACCAGGGATATGGTAGAGGTTTCCCTATTGCCGCCCTGAGCCAGTTTAAATTCCTTTTATTCTGCAGCTTGTTTTCTCTCTTTCTCTAGCGAGGGAAGAGGAAACAAAGCTCAGGATATCTGTGCTGTTCCAGCTTGGGTCAAGCCTGTGGTTAAATAGTTGGGGCAAGTAATGATAGGAGATAGCATGCATGGGCTGTTTATCTCACTGCAATAGGAACAGTTCATCAGGAAATTGTTCAGATCTTAATTTGGACAAGCATTCTCCTAAAAATGCTAGAAGAAAAACCCTCAAAAGTCTGATCTGAATCTTGTGCAGTAGCATGTACTCTGTGCCCTATTTCTGCAAAATATGTCCCTTTGAGCAAGCAATCTGAATAGTTGCATACGCTTTTCTTTCCGGTTCTCCTACTTTTAAACTTAGTTACCCTCGGGTTGGATTTGCAACTTGAGGTAAGCCTTTTATTATTTGTATGACTCTATCTCTCAGCACTGCAGGAAGGTGACAGCTTTTAAGAATGCATTTGAAAATTGTGTTGTAATAATTAACTCACAGCTTCCGTTCTGGTTCTTGACTTTGTAGTAGCAGTACAGAGACAACATGATCAAATCTGCTGACACATAGTAGATGGCAGTGTAAGTCTAGAGGAGGAAAGAAGATGCGACAGTGATCTGGCAAAACTGCTTCACCTGGCTCCATCGAGTACATTGACCCTACAGCCTGCTTACCCAGGGCTGCAGTGGTAGCTGCTAGAAGTTTGAACAGACCACAGCTAATTTCAGTTATGGACAGGCAGTTTATGGAGGCTTCTGACCCAGCATAGGCATTGCAGGCTGATCCCCACAGTCTCCACAGGTAGAAGGCAGCTGCAGTTATAAATTATGAGGCTACCCTAATCTAAAAGGAGAAAGAGAGATCCGATCCCGAGTTCTCTCTGTCACTAATCCCACGTGTAAACAGAGGAAAAAAAACCAAAAAAGGGACACTCCATCATCTGGTGCTCTTACAGAGCAAAGCCTCTCAAGCCACAATGACATCTTCTCCGATAAGTATGAAATTCTGTTCCACACGCTGCACCAGCTAGAACAGTGGTTGCCAACCCTCTTTTTCTGTGCCCCGCTGCTGGGCAGTGTGGCAGTGGCTCGGGGACAGGGGAGCTCCCAGCATGCGGCGCGGCTCGTCTTTTCTGTGCCATGCCACCGGCATTACCCCCGCGACCCTCATTTGGGTCACGACCCAGGGTTGGGAGCGGCTGAGCTAGAAGGTCCATAGGGAGAGAAAATTCTGACCCAGGAGACCAGGAAATTGATTTGAAAGTAAGTTGTGACAAGTAATGTCTTGCCTGCCTGTGGGACTGAGCAGGAGCATGGTGGGTCTGAGCTCTGGCACCTTCAATCACAGACCGTGAACTAAACTTCATCCTGGTGGAGTTTTTCTAGCGGTTTGATAGAGCAAGACTCCAGCACGAGAAGCCCCTGCATCTTGGGAGCGTCAGCTCCAACACCCAGCTGTGTATCGGAGACGCTTCTCTAGTTAGTGAGTGTTCTGACCTACAAAGGGCTCGTTATCATGGAATAATTATAACAATTTTTTTTATATATTGTGTGTGTACACACAATACACACATTTCATATTATACACAGCCGGAGAGAGAAAACGTGTATCATTTGGACCAGCAAGCAAGGTTTTTTAATAATTCACTTGAATTTTAAATCTACTCCTCCTTCCCATGCCACAGGTCTGGCTGAAGGTTCATTTTCACATCCCAGACCTGCCCTGCAGGTCTGTGGGGCTTCTGTACCACGGAACAAATTTAGTTTGTTCTAATCCACATCAACCAGATTCAGTCATACGCAAAACATAAAGCAGTACCTGCAGTGGGAGCTGGTCAGCCAGGAATGACCCTATCAGATTGAAGGAGTCTCCAGCCAACCATCCCAACAGGAAGTATATGGAGAGTGCCTCGTCCATGTTACCGGTTTTACAAGCCTGGTAATATTGGCTGTGGAGAGAGGGAGTGACCATTAAAGAGACATGTAATCAGTTCACTTAGACCCCAAGGACTCCCTGACTGGTCATCCTTGATGATGGGGCTCAATGAAGTGGTGACTACAGGGACCATGAAACTGGCACTAGGTATTCTCCTGTCCAGCAGGTAAGCCCATGCCTTTAGCAGCCCTTCAGGATCTTCTCAGTGCAACGTTGTTCATCCTCCAGTTGAGGTGATGAACTACTGCATCCAAGAGCACAATTCAGTGTGTGGCCTGTACTTCCCCTCCTCTTCAATGAGACTAGCACCCTGGGATAGTTCCAGACCTGGGAACGCCTGCCAGCATGCTGGTTCCTCGCCATTAGCAGAGAGCACAGTACTTTAAGAAAGCTCACCTTGCTCTGACCTTTACATCTGCATATTCAGCACCACTTGCAGTGACTTGTGCCTCTCAGCTACACCAGGCTGACCTCAACTCTCTTCCCCATCTACAACTCACAAGCTCTGCATTCTTGGGCAGCAGGAGGGACAGAAATATGTTGAACTGCGTGCACAGGGATTATGTTCCCGAACAGGAAGTGATTCACTTCTCAACCCAGTGGTAGCCGGTAAGCCACAAAACACACCCACACCTTCCCATTCTTTGTAGGCTGGAGACAAAGCCAGTCATTTCAAGGGACTGCCCAGCTCAGCAGGACTTGCAAGCATGTGATATGTTGGGTAGCAGGAGACTCATGGTGGGAAGAAACTGATGACCTATTACAGACTTCTAACTGTGGGAGCCTACATGCTAAGCAGAAGTTCCCCATGAAGAACTCTTTTTCTGGTTGCAAAATAACTGTATCATATTTTAGAGAGAGACTAGAGTTTTTAGCACAGCTGCCTTTTCCTCATGTCCCAGTCAGACATCAGTCTGATTTTTTGTTTGTTTGTTTTAAATCTTAGGATCAGAGTATTTTGCAAAACTATACAGCTTCATCTACTGAACTGTAGCCATCACAGCAGTGGTGTCTTATGCTGGCAAGGCAATACTAGGAGGAAGTGGGCAGTGGGGTCCCGCAGGGCTCAGTCCTCGGGCCCACACTGTTCAACATCTTCATCAGCGATTTGGACGAGGGGGTAAAAAGCACCTGTTCAAATTTGCTGATGACACCAAGATGTGGGGGGACGTGGGCACACTGGAAGGATGCAACAGGCTACAATCAGACCTGGACAGGTTACAAGGATGGGCGGACGAGAATAGGATGGGTTTCAACACAGACAAGTGCAAGGTGATGCACCTCGGGAGGAACAACCGGCACCATACCTACAGGTTGGGGAACTCCCCTCTTGTCAGCACGGAGGCGGAAAGGGATCTGGGGGTCATCATTGACGCCAAGATGAACATGGGCCGGCAGTGTGGGGAGGCAGTCAGGAAGGCCGACTGCACCTTGTCGTGCATCCACAGATGCATCTCGAGCAGGGCCAGGGAGGTGATCCTCCCCCTCTGCGCGGCACTGGTCAGACCGCAGCGGAAGTACTGCGTCCAGTTCTGGGCACCGCACTTCAGGAGGGATGTGGACAGCATGGAGAGGGTCCAGAGGAGGCCACTCGCATGGTCGGGGGCAGCAGGGCAGGCCCTATGAGGAGAGGCGACGGGACCTGAACCTGTTCAGCCTCCACAAGAGAAGGCTGAGGGGGGATCTCGTGGCCTGTTATAAACTATTCAGGGGGGACCAGCAGGCACTGGGGGGTCACTGTTCCCCCAAGCACTGCCAGGAGTGACCAGGAATAACGGTCACAAGCTGGCAGAGGGTAGGTTTAGGTTAGATATCAGGAGGCGCGACTTCACGGTCAGGGCGGCTAGGGGCTGGAACCAGCGTCCAGGAGAAGTGGTGCAGGCCCCTACCCCGGGGGTGTTTAAGAGGAGGTTAGATGAACACCTTGCCGGGGTCATTTGACCCCAGTGCTCTTTCCTGCCATGGCAGGGGGTCGGACTAGATGATCTGCTCAGGTCCCTTCTGACCCTAGAAACTATGAAACTATGAGTGAACTATGCCTTGTTGTATGGGTTAAAGATCAGAGCTGTAAATAAACAATTAATCCTCCTCCTCCACCAATTCTCTCCCCATATAAAACCAGTCCTTCAAAGCCAAGTGGTTAGGCTCAAGGTCTCCACTGGAGGTGCTGGGTTTCCAAACCCTAAAACCATCTCTCATAGAAAGGCAAACATTCAGCTAGACCCAGAATCCCCTCCATGGAGGATCTCGGATACTTGTTCTCAGACTCGGCAGCTTCAGGGCTTTACTTACGGGAACGAAGCAGCCGCAAAGCAGACGATGGAAACCAGCCCCAACACAATGCTGGCGATGTCCCAACCATCCTGAGCACACTCATTGAACACGTCCCACGCCCACTGGGAGCCATTTGGACAGTCCGAGAAATTCCCCACTGGATGACTCTGCCAAACTTTGGAGTCCATAGCACAATCAGGAAGGTTGTGGCCCTCGCTGGAGAAGCCTGCAGTGGTCAGGCAGCAGCAGGAATATTTTTGTTATGAGCCAGACAGTGCACCTGTTGGAAAAGTAGGAGAAAGCACCAGTATTAATGTGGTCATAATGAGGGGCCAATGGTCTCATGAACCTCTTGCTTGTTGGTTCAAAGCTGGCTTGCACAGCAACAAAGTAAAGATCATTGATTGAGGCCACTTATCGTGACCTCAATTTAGATCCCCTAACGAAGCAAGCAGCATATTTAAGCCTTTTATCAACAGAACCATCTCCAGAGCAGCCAAGCCAATACCAAGTCTGTGCATGATGTTCTTTCATGCCTGCCACGCTGCTCCTCCCCAGCTCAGGCCCATCTCAGGACTCTGGTGCTCCTCGCATAGCCGAGTGCTTAAGACCAGTCTTTACAATGGTCTCTGGGAGCTGGCAGCAGGAAGCAGAACTGTCTGGCCTTATGGTAGGAAATCCAAGCAAGAGATGCAGCAAATCAAAGGCCCCTTTGATGTAGAGCATTTCCTCTGTCCTGCTATGTTGTCTCTCCTAGGGTCCCAAGTATTCTCTTTCCAAAGGAAATAAGGAAGAGTCAGTAAAGAGAAGAGAAAACAAAAACAAAGCCAGGGCTTAGATTTAGGCAATCAAACTGGATACCAGCTAAGCTGCAAATGCCGTCATGGTCGACATGCTCTGCAGATAGTTTTGGCAGATAAGTCTCATTATCAAACTGCCACAAACCTTTTGGTCTGTATATCTTCCTCTTTACTGAAATACCAGCTACTGTTCTCTTCTCCTTTAGTGGTGGCCATAAGGACTATCCTCACTGAAGCCAGCCAATATCTGCCAGTGTCATCAGGTCCAGATTAAGATCCCATGTCTTTTCCAGCAATCTCTGCCCATGAATAGCTAGCTAGCTTCTAATAGTGTTTAGACAACGCAACAGCAATAGCGAGCACTGGGGCATGACCTTATCCAGGGCCAACTCAGGCCTTCTGTCAATAAATAGAGCAGCCTTTGGTTTTAGCCCAGGGGAGAGGATGGGACAGACGCAGGTGAATGCTGAAACATTTCAATTTGCCTCACAGAGGTGGATCTCTTCTCCCCGACCCTCCTGTGCCACGATGCTTCCTACAGAACCGGTTCTTGTCGGAGGTCATTTTGCACAAAGTCCTCCTGCACCCCGGTGCCCAAGGGGAAGGGAAAGTACATCAGAGCCAGCGAGAAGCTTCTATCTGAGTGTTACTGTTTGCTTGTTTTTTTCACTTTTGTGGTACCAGGCCTCTACAAATTAGCCCAACGTGAGCTCTCTTGACTAGTGAGGATGCTGCATCCTGCTCTGCCAAAGGCCATACTTGCTCCACCCACTAGAAGCAGGGCTTTTATTTTCTAAGAGAAGATCAGACTAATTTTAGCTACATTTCAAATAGTTAATGGCAATCAGGAAACATGCTGCATTGCTACCAGTGGTTTATTTCTAGATTTACGGAGAACAGACCAAGACTTTACTTCACTGGTGATGCGTAACGAGTCAGTAACTTCTCTAATCACAGTACCAAGGGGACAGGAGCTGACTTTAGAGACTTAAATTTGTGTCCAGACTTGCAATCAGGTGAAGTGAGGGCTTCCAGCTAATTCATTTGTGCGCTGTCATGTCCAGACGCTGGTCAGAAGAGCCTCATTTATTTACACCAAGCAGCAATCCTTTACTAGCCTCCTAAGCTGTTCTTTGCAGGTTTAGCTATTGTGCTCCATCTGGATTGGGGACCCTTTGAAACCCTGCACCAGGAACAAATTAGCCAGCTCTGGATACAGCCAGTGCATAAAGAGCGTGGGGTTACATGCTTCCCTGCACACCCAGGAGACACAGCCTGCAAGTGGGAAATGATCACTTGTCAGCCAGTCATTATGTCACCTCTGTGACACCCCCATGAAACAAACCTCCATTTTTTCCCCCCCTTTCCACCATATCCTACCAAATCTGCAATTGTCAAGTGCTTTAAGCCTCCAGATAATCCATTAGGCTAACTACTACTGTTCCCATTTTACAGCAAGGAAAAGTACATTAGAGAGCATCAGGGGCTTGCCGGTGTGAGTCTATCAGTCAGACCAGAGCCCACACCTGTTGCCCATGAGGACAACAATCAAGCGTAATAGGCCAAAGCATCTCAGAGTTTAATGACTTGCCCATGTGAACACATTGCTGATCAGACTTGAGGTCTCCACTGCTCAACAGCAGCATCTCCGGTGGCACCGCACGGCTCCCTCCCTCCCTGCACATTGTAAGCCTACCTGAAACTTCAGGGGCATCGCAGCTCCTCCGACAGTTCAGGGTCACCCAGGGCTCTTCCAGCAGCAGGAAGGGTGGGGGGGAAGCCTTAAAAGAAAATAAAAGATGGCAATCGAGTCTGGTTCTGGCTCAGTCTTTCATGAAGGCAGCTACAGGGATAGGGAGGAAGTGCAGAGGGGCCACTAATGAGTCATTACAATACAGTCATCCCAAAAGGGTGGCGATCCTCTGCCGTCATCTCCCGTCCTCCCCGGGCTGCCACACCAGGGGGGCAAGACGCCCTCTCGGCGGGCACAGCATGGCTCCTTCGGCTTCCCAGGCTGAGCTAAGGGCTGGCCAGAAGCAGCAGCAGGCGGACTCTGGCTCTGATGTGGGGAAGAGGAAGGGGGAAAGCCTGGCAGCCCCAGCCCCCGCCCGCGCTCACCGGCCCTGGGGTGCGGCAGGAGCGCCGTGCCGGGCCCCGGAGCTGCTGTTTATGCGGCCGATCAGCTGATCCGCCGGGGCCCGCCCGCCCGGGGGCTGGCCCGGCCCGCCCTGCCCCGGCGCCCGGCGCCCGGCGCGGAGCCCCCTTCCCACCCTCCTGCCCAGCGCCGGGAGGGCAGCTCCCCTTCCCCGGCTGGACGGACAGCGGCTGTCCCCACGGACAGGGAATAAGCACTTTTCTGGCGCCCAAATGTAACGCGCTTTCCTTTCCAGCGGGAGGACCTCGGCTTCCTGCCGGCTGCACGGACACGGGAGGCTGTCCCCGGCTTGTTCCCGCAGCCGCACGGCTGCGGGCGGGCGGACCCCGAGCCCCCGGGCTTGCGCTCGCACGCAGGATGCCCGCCAGAGTCTTTGGAAACAGCTGAAGCCCCAGGTCGGGGCAGAGGATGTTGGCCGGCAGTGGGGCCGTATATGGTCCGGGATTGGGGATCGATTTGGCTTGGAACACCAAAAAAAAGTTGACGAAGCCGACTCGGCTCGGCAGTGGTCTCTCCGTAGATGGTTTCATCAGTCTGCACAGCGCACGTCCTGGACCAGCGCGGCCAGCGAGCTCTCCGCCAAGGTGGAGATACTGGGGGGCGAGGAACCCAGGCCCACCCGCCCCGACTGCGCGCGGAAGTATACGTTTGGGAAATTCGAACTCTGGAGCTTGTGCGATGCGTTACTAACGACCGTTAGCGGTGTACAGATTTACTTTGAAAAGGGAACTGGGAGTAAAGGACCGGGAACAGAGAGTCAACGTCAGGCTTCGGGCCGCAGCATGGGGTTCACTATCACGTGGTTGCTGCCCGGTTTGGGGGCTGCAGCATCACCCCAGCTCCGGGCTTTCGGGTGTTGGGGGGCACGGGAAGTTCTGGCCTCCGAAAACCAAGAGGGAAAAGGAGCCATTTGTGGTCTGACAAAATGCCCTGGAAGCTGACAGCTTAATCCACCCAGGCCAGAGCAACTGCAAAGCCGTGCTTGACCCTAGGCAAGGGTCACGGCCTGGTGGGAACTGCCAGCTACCGCTTGGGAGAAAGGGGCGCCTGCGTACAGGAGGAAAGCACGATGCTACTCAAGCAGGAGGCAGGGGAAAGCCCAGGCCCCCTGGGCTGGGGGGGATTTGGGAGGAGGGAGCCGGCTGCCGCGGGCTGGGCAGCGGCTTTTGCTGGGCTCTCCATGGAGGGACGGAGGAACGGGGCTGTGCCCAGACAGCCTTGCCTCGGAGCAGCACCGGCGCCTCACCTTGCACCAGGCCCAGGTTTGGGGGCCAGACAAGGGGCCAGGTTTTGGGGCCTGCCTGCCCCATGCCCCTGGGAGACATGGAGCAGCAGCATGGACAGGAGCTGGCGTGCTTGAATCTATTCTGGGGGGGTTTCATCTCACATAGCATTCATTACGGTGTGTAGACTACAGCAAGAAGGCAAATAATGCACATTTGAAGAAACCCACCGGACTGCTGTTGCAATGGGATTCGACATTTCATATTTATTTTAATGATTTTATTAATGCTCTAAGCCCCACACATGTATTTGAACACCCTAAATCCCAGGTTATTCTCAGTACTCTCCTGGAGATGGAGAACTAATTCCTGGGGGCTCCAGGGCAGTGCTGCAGGGTGGGCAGCAATGGGCAGGGGCCAGGGCCCAGGCCTAGGGCAGGAGGCCGACCGATCCTGGGTGCGGGCTCCACTAGGTAACACTCCCTGCTGTCCCTGGGGAGGTTTCCTTTGCAAGCCTAAGGAAGACACAGAAAGCGCCTTACAACGTGAAGCCTGGCACGCAGATCCGCAGCCCCAGGGCAGGGTCACAGCCCCCTTGCCCCTCTCTAGTAACCAACACACAACTCCCGTTTTAGGAATTTAGCGACGGTTCCTAAACACCGCACACCAGGGTGAGCCTTTTCCCCGCCTTCCCTGCAGTAGCAGCGCATGCGCTTTAGGGATGGGGGGGGGGGTTGCCCCGAGAGGTGCGGTGGCAGCGCATGCGTAATGGGAATACGTGCGGCTGAATGGCGGCGTATGCGTAGTAAGAATACGCGCAGGTGGTGCGTGGGCGGCGCATGCGTAGTGGGACTACGCGCGGCTGGGGCGGCGGCGCATGCGCAGGCGATGCTGGGGGCCGTGAGGCGGCTGGCAGCCATGGCGGAGCGGCGGCGGCCGGCTACGGTGCTGGGCACCATGGAGTTCGGGCGCGGCGCGGAGCAGGCGGCGAGCGGCGCCATGCTGAGCGCCTTCCTGCAGCGCGGCCACCGCCAGCTCGACACGGCGCACATGTACGCTGCCGGCCGCTCCGAGTGCATCCTGGGCGAGCTGCTGGCCGGGGCCGTGGCGGGCAGCGACGCAGGTACGGGCGGGACGACCCCCCCGTGACTGCGCATGCTCTCAGCCATCAGCCCCTTCCCCGGCATCTCCCAGCACCAGGACAAGTTCACTAGGCGTCACATAAACAGGAGCTGCCTCTTGTTAGTTTTTAACCTGCCCGAGGGGTCTAGCTTCAGGCAGCCGTGTGGAGAGCAGGGGTGCTGTTTCTTCATCTCTCTGATGTATTTGTGTCTGAGGATCAAAGTACAGGCAGCCCTCGGACTTGCACACAATTAGTTCCCAACAGCTGTGTCTTCAGTCGAAATGTTGTCACTTGGAACCGATTTTCCCCTAGAAAACAATATTGTAAATGGGATTGGTTCCTGAGCCACAGCCTAGTACCCAGTTTTCACCAAAAATACCCCAGAATTTTGTACTGGATCAATTATAGATGAGTAACATCAGTGTATTGATATTGTAAATAGCAATCATATTGATTTGGAAGGACTTCTTGAAGGTGACTTTGCTGGACTTCTTGAAGGGCTCTCGGCTGGAGTCTTCTCAGGAGTCTTGTCTGGAGGGTTTTCTGGCATCTTGTCTGCTTTCTTAAAGAAAGTGCCTGAGGATGTTTGGACAGATGTTCTCCAGGGAGGTGGGCGGTGCAGCGAACTTTGTTCGCTGGCGTGGTGTGGCGTGGCGTCGGATCAAGCGTTGTAAAGTCGAAACTGACATCAGAAAGTTGAAACCGGGTGTCCATTTATAAATGTTGAAAGTGCGAAATGATGTAACTCGAACCATTGTAAGTTGAGGACTGCCTGTACTATGTTTGTGCTGTACACATACATACACAAAGGCAAAAGCCAGATCCTTTTCGAGGCTTTGTTCCCATTGAAATGGAAGAGAATTAGGCACCTAAATCCCTTTGAGCATCAGGGACATAGTCCCTTCTGCAAAATTTATAATCTAAGACTGTAATCTAAGACTATATTTATTCATAGATTCTAAAGTTGGAAGGGACCTCGGAAGATCGTCGGGTCCAGCCCCAATCTAGCCTATAATCTAATTTATAATCTAAGATTGATGCTAAATTCTTTGGGTGGGAAAGCAGCAATCCATTGCACTGCTTTAAGATATGTTATCGTTAGCTTTGTACAGCAGGTAGAGGGGGGAAAAATGCCTATAAAGCTATTGTGACCCACTGGATCTTGCATAGCTAGATGGCTGCTTGGGGTTTCCGGTATTTTATCTGTTCCTTGTGTGAATTTAGCTTTCACCCTGTGTATGGTTGTTCGCAGACATTACCAGCCTTGCTTGGAGGGTTTCTATGCCTGTACCATGCTAATGTGTACAGCTTGGGGTTTGTCCGTGCTCCTCATCCCTATCCTTATTACTAAGAGGGATATACAAGTGTATTTACTGTCAATCTTGCTCATTCTGTTTCTGGCAGTGAAGATTGCCACCAAGGCCAATCCGTGGGAGGGGAAGACACTGAAGCCTGCGAGTGTTCGGTCTCAGCTGGAAACATCCCTTGAGAGATTACGGAGGAATAGTGTGGAGCTGTTTTACCTTCATGCCCCTGACCATGAAACCCCTGTAGAGGAAACACTTCAAGCCTGCAATGAGCTACACAAGGAGGTAAAGGGAGATGCTTGAACCTGGGCTTTCCTTCACTTTTGTTGTGTTGTTTCTTTTAAACTAGGATTGCTACTTGTATCTCTCTCCTGGTGTGGGCTACATCAGCACACCGGTGGCGGGAATTCCTCAGTGCAAACAGAAGAGAAAGCAATGATCTGTAGGAGGATTTAACAGCTAACACCATATAAAAACTCCAGTCCTAATCCCTTATCTAAAATCTCATCAGCTCTCAATCTTCAGAAATTATGACCTTTGCTTTATGCTGTAAATTGACCCTACACTAACTTTAGTATTAGTAGAGGTGAGAAGTTTTTAGACTAGTTGCCATCTTGCTTTTGAATCCAGCTCTTGTAATTTAAACAAAATAAAGAAAGCATTCGTATGTAGATTGGTTCTGGCAACTGACCTCCATATGAGGGGATTATAAAAAGGGAGCGTTTGAATTTGAAGGCTGCAGTTTAGCGATTGTCCTTTTCATTGTGTTACTCGGACTGTGTAGGTATGAATGCACTCTGTAAAACTGAAATGAAATACTCTTTTATTTCTCAACAGGGAAAGTTTGAGGAGCTGGGTCTCTCAAACTATGGGGCTTGGGAGGTAGCAGAAATCTACACCCTCTGCAAAATCAACAACTGGGTGCTTCCAACTGTGTACCAGGTGAGGGATACTGGCTTGATGCAGGCAAACTGATCTTCCGGTGGAGAATAAGACGAAAAACCCCAGCCTTCTCCAGCATGGTGTCCTGTGGTGTCACCATCCAGGGTAGCTCCTGGACAAATTAGTTCTGCCTGTTGTTACTGATGCCAAGAGTTAGAAAAGCCAGACAAGCCTGGAAAATTTACAAACTGTTATCCCACTTACTGCAATGACTCCCTATCATCATGATTATTAGTTACTCAGGTAGTTCCTAGGAGCCTTGCCCAGGGACTTAGATCCCATCGTGCCAGGTACGAAGAACAACTACCTATTCTGATGAGCCCTTTGGACAAGAGGGATTACGAGGTGAAGTGGGGTCATTTGTCAGACAGATAAATAGGTGTTTGTCCTGTGTTCCGGTAACCTCCCTTGATGTAAAACCTATAGTAGCTTAATAGAGAGCTACAATCCAGAATTTTTTTTCCTCAGTAGGCACCAGCTTCATGTGACCTGATGGCTCACAGTTCTGATCTGTTCTGAATGACCTGTAGTGTCATGGGGGAAGGGAAAGAAGCAATTCTGTCTCCTTTGTGCGGTGCTAGGAACATAGTAAAAGCCACATGATCACCTCACCTAGGGGGTAAACAGGAAGCAGTGTGTATGCCTGTGTATGAGCATGCCTGTGTGTGTGCAAGGGTTGAAATAACTGCTGTGAAGAGCTTGCTTCTGGGGACATAAGCTTGTTCAGGAGTTAACTTGGGAGGATGCCAGTCTGTAAGTATCAGTGGCTGTGAAGATAGGCCCAGAGGACAAAACAGATGAAGAGAAGAGCACAAACATTCTTCTGAATGTTAACTTGTTTGCACTGCTGATCTGGGGCTTTGAAATTGTCACTGGTACATTGTGTTGGGTTGGTCATGGGAGCCTCAAATCTATATAGCATTGATATTCTACAGTGTTAGGGCCCAGCAGTGACTGATACATACAGGTTAATGATGCCAATGGTATTGATAATCCCCTATGAATCAGACTGAGTTGGCTTTCATAGATAGCCAAAAAGCCAATCAATGGTAACAAGCTATTACTAGCCTGGTTTGGATTCACACTGAAGGACATCAGAATTTTCCTCTTTCATTTGCCCTTGAGCTATCCAGGTACCATTCTGAGGGTCTTTTTATTATTCTTATTTGTTGTAGGGCATGTACAATGCAACCACTCGACAAGTGGAGACGGAGCTGTTACCGTGCCTTAGACATTATGGAATACGGTTCTATGCCTACAACCCATTGGCTGGTACGAGACGGGTGAGGGTAGGAGAAGTGGTCTGTTAAATGAGCCAGAGGAATGGATGAACAAAATTAAACAAAAATGGCCAGTAAATTGGCCTGCTATAAACTCTATGCAGCAAGCCAATACAAATACCAATGCTTAGCCTCCCCTATACAGCAAACCACTGCCGGAGGCTTACAAGTGAAAGTGGTGTCAGAGTAACTGAGTGGCTCAGAGGGCAGATAATGGTAGCTGTCCATCTGTATGTTTCCAGCCTGAATCCAGCTCAGGTTAGTGGCAGCTAGAAGTCTGAAGGTAGATTTGATCTCAGTTGATTCCCTAATTGATCAGTGTGTGGTTATTGCTGTATGCTCCCCTGCTCCCTCTTGAAAACAGCCCCAGTGTTAAGAGCATCACCAGAGAGAGAAGGGGTTGAATTAGGCTATGAAAGCTGAACTCCCTCCTTTGAATGGTAAGCTGTCTTTTAAAGTCCAAGGCAGATTGCCTATTCTGCATTTGTCTGACTGGAAGGCTGTTAAATTGGCACCTTTCCCACCAGTAGATTCACACTGAGACTTTTAAAGAGGGAGTCAAAATGACAGTCTTTCATTAATGTGGTTATGCCAAGATACCCCTCTCATCTTAGCATGACTCCCGTTGGGCTGGTCTCCCCCTGCCTTTGGAAGACTTCTGTCATTTAACCTGAATGTGTGGGATTTTTACATCCTCAGAATCGTCTCTTCTTTGTCCTGTTCCCTTGTAAGGTTCATGTGTGCACCTTGGGCTATATAGAGGCCAAGGGGTTGGAATATTTAAGGCTGCAACAATCAAACACACAGATTGTAAAATCCAGGCCATTGACAATTGCCTGTTGCTGAACCTTTGCAGGAGGGCTGCTGACAGGGAAGTACAAATATGAGGATAAAGACACACGCCAACCCACTGGCAGGTTTTTTGGAAATGACTGGGCACAGGCCTACAGGAACAGGTATGATTTCAGTAGGTGGATGGACAGAGCTGGAGTTCCTCTGGTACTGGCATGCTGGCCTTGAGCTGACCTAGCTAAGTCATGCAGTGAACATGTAGGAAAAGACAAGCGACTAAAGGCTCTTCAGCAATTGTCCCACAGGCAGATGGGCTCCTGTGGCTATTGTAGTGGTACATGCTGCTCACAAACAACAGTGCCTTTACATTTTCCTGGAGTAGCAGGATGACAACTTTGTTGTATGAGACTTGGTAATGGGAAAAAGTGTAGAAAGGTTAAGCACGTGACTATGTAGGGGGGCCCCTAGGTTCTCCTTTGCTTTACCACTGAATTAATAAGAAGCCTTATGAAAGATCCTTTGAGTAGCTCTTTGCTTGTCTCTCAAGCTCTGGGACAAGGGATATTTACCTCATTACAGGTGATTGAGGCTTCATGTTTGCAAAGTTTTTTCAGTTCCCCAAAGGAAATCCCTCCTGCTCTCAACAGAAGCAACAAATTGCAGTAAGGCAATTGCTGCCTAACCTCACTTCTGCCTGTAAGTACAGTAATGGCATAGTTGTGACAACAGCCAACTCATACCCTGCATCCTTTCTCACAACACACGTCTACTCTGTTAGCTGAGAAAAACTTGCATTCTGCACCAGAGAGAACTCGCCATTGGGTCCGAAGCCTCAGCTGGTAGGGTTAAGCTTGTTAACCTCTGACTGCAGTACCTTGGGGAGGTTGCCTTTGGGGTCAACAATAAAATCCACAATGGGCAGTGTAAGTCACTAGGGCTCTGTTGGTCCAAGACTCCCTGTGATTGGCTGGAGATGCCCCTCTCTTCTCTTACACAGATCCAGCCCCGTAAGACGAAACCGGACGCAAGAGTTACTGACTTTGATATCTTATAATGCAGGTACTGGAAAAAGCACCATTTTGAAGCTATTGCCCTAGTAGAGAAAGCTCTTAAGGAGGCGTATGGGGCTGACCCACCCAGTCTCACCTCAGCTGCTTTACGCTGGATCTACAATCACTCCCAACTTAAGGTAACTGCTTGGCTTTAATTCAGACGGTTGGTGTGTGCAATAGAAACAGAATCCTAGAGTTGGAAATCCTACATTTTCCAATTGCAACCTGTCAGCAGTGTGGTCATCTCTTAACCCACACATTAGCTTTGGACATTTAAAAAAGAACCGTACCCCTCTGGCTAGGGGGTTGTCCTTCCTGCTGTATCATGTCTCCAGGGGATTGTTCGAAGGAAGGTGCTATTATCATCTTCTCTAGTTTTGGTTTCTCAACTAGTTCCTTTCCCAGGAGGTGCCAAGTTGCCTCTTTCATGTGGCCACAAATGTAATGGCTGGATTTTCTTCCTCCAGCCACTGCTGGCCACTTAAGGAGCATAAAGCAGCTGCCTTTGAGGGTGGTGAGAGTTGTAGACAGCAGCAGCAGCCTACTGAGCCTTGGCTTTGTTAGTAGGAGTGTAGTAAGCCTCATTTCCCTAGGCACAACATGCAGCTGGGGAGGCAACTTAGGTTTTCTTTAAGAAAGGTAACTTCTCTCTTCTCACTGCAGGGGGATGTGGGAGATGCAGTCATTATTGGGATGTCCAACATGGATCAGCTGCAGCAGAATCTCACTTGCAGCGAAGAGGGTCCCCTACTCCCAGCTGTGGTGGAAGCATTTGATAAAGCTTGGGACCTTGTTGCACATGATTGTCCCAACTACTTCCGCTAGGTCATGGTGGTAGGAATATCTGTGCAGGGAGTGGTAACCAAAAGTTTCTCCAGGTCTGAAACCACATCACCCCTCCCAAAATGACAGATTATTTTTCCAGCCTGGTCCTATGCGTTCTGCCTGAGAGACACTTGGTGCTGCTGAGCATTTTTTTCCCTACACGATTGAGATCTTTCATGTGATCATAATCTAGCTTGTCTGAATGCTGGTGGCATTCAGTTCACAGACCATAACAGCATCTGACCCTTTTTTCCTCTTTCAAGGCCAAAATGCCTTGAATATCTCTTAATACCACAGCTCTTGCCAGTCCTAATCAGTCACACACCATATCATGATTCAGTGATATAAGTAATTTAAGGAATGGAACCTAAACCAGTTAAGAGAACTAAAGTGGAAATGTAACTTGTCTGTCTCCAATCTGGACAGCGTCTTTGCTGTCAAAATAAAGCATTTTCTAACCTGGATTATGTTGGTTTAGTAGTGAATTTTGTACTGAAGTTCTGCTGAAAGCTATTTTTTGCTAACTGCTAATTTGATTTTCAGTTGTAGCTACTGGACATGCGCAGTTGCCCTGTTTCCAATCCAGCTGTGACGCTTAGCAAGCCTCTCAATGATCAGGGCTGACCTTTAAACAACTAATTAGGCCTCTTGAAGCTGGCTTTAGCTGATATACTTGCTGCCTCAGCTACAGGCTTCTTAAAACATGTTTAAGAGCATAACTGAAGGAATGATCTTTGTTTTGGTGTTGGGGAAACTCAAGCACAGGAACCGTTCCATTTGTTCAGTAACTAATGGCTGTGTAACACTGTCTTCTCCCAGTTTTACTGAAGATGCCTATTTGGACATTAGGCCGAGGTCCTGGCTTAAGAGGCAAATATTAAACTTTATTTTGCCTAGAGCGGCATGTTGAATTGTCAGCATGCCACCAGTAAAGGCTGGAGTTATGCCCAGGCTCCCTTAATGTGTGAAACGCATTAATTGTAATAAGTCAGATGATAACATCATCAGAATGATGTCCTCCCCTTCTGCCTCGACAGTAACATTTATTCCACTGCCTACGGTTTTAAATAATTTTCCTTCTCTCTAAAATAAGGAAACCAAGTCATTTGATAAAGTGTGATTAAAATAGCCTGAGATGGAGGAGGGAGAAACTATAGTGGTAACAGCTGTTTGGTTTGGCTGTTGGCCTTAAATTTTTAATTCACATCTGTACTCAGAAATAGACTTGGCTGTAGGCTGACCTAGTTGGCATTCCTTGTTGACTGGCATCTTTCTCTGTTAAAACTAACAGACTTATGGGGCGACTCTAGAGAGAAGTTGCATCTCTACTGGAAAGCAACAAGTTCTAAGCAGTTCTCTGAGGAGGAAAGATTGTAGCAATGAAGTAGATTTGTGCACATACACACTGAGTCTGAAAAATAGATTTATAGGGAAGGGTTTTGTTTTCCACATGATCTTTACCCTGTTCTCAGATTCTGTAAGGTCTCTCTCTCAGCCTCAGGGTTTCCCACCCAAGCAGTGATAAGCTGCACTGAAAGTGTCCAAATTGTAATTTTTTTATATAAAATTTAATGGCAACTTCCATGATAGATAACAAGTCCGAGATGGTCAATTTCATCCTGCTCCAACTGGGAGAGAAACATAGGCTTCTACTGATCGTCCCTAAAACAGAACAACACTGTCTCTTGTGTCCTTCAGTAGCCTTGCTACTAGTCGTCATCGTCATCGTCCTCCTCCTCTTCCTCCATTTCCTCTAGTTCTTCTGCGTCTTTGGCCAGCTGCTGGAAGTCTCCTGTCTCAGAGTTCCACACACATTTGATGGTCACTTTAAATTCTGACATCTCATAGCCAAACAGTTTCTAAAAAAGAAACAGGAAATCATCACTAATGGTTCTAATCTCTTTGTGCCTAAATTGTACACTTACAGTAGAAGCCATTTTTAAATAGGGGGATGGCAGGTGAGGTAGGAATTAAAAGGCTCACTTTTGGAGAGGCATGTTGGCAAATGAACTACAACAATCACCTATATGCAGATAGTTTTCTTTGTCCATTTGCTACATGGTAAGTACTTTTATTGCTGTTCTCATCATGCCTGCTGTAAGCTGACTAGAATGTGAGGGTTAGGGTCTAGGAATGAGGTCAGATGTTATGCACAACTCATTTAGCAATACCCTGGCCATACAGGGAACTTGAACCTAGTAATTTTCCTGTTTTTACAAATAAGCAATAACTGCCTCTCAAACACTAGTCAGCAGCTGGGCTCCCACAGTTGTCCCTTGGATTATCAGTTTTTCAAGCACGTCATTAATTCCCTGTCTTAAGCATTATTGCTTACAGGGCAAACAGTTTTTAGAAAGCATATCAAGCTGTAACAAACAGCAGCTACCCTACATCCTGATTGGTTCCTATAACTGCAGTCATGTCACTTGAGCCCAAATGGCTTCGAGGCACAGAATTTATCTTTATATCCAGACCAACTTGGCACTCTTGGGGCAGCTTAGTGGATGGTGTAATGACAAATGCTGGCTTTTGCTGAATGGCAGTTGTGCAGATGTGCTGGAAGTATGTTACTCACCAACACACGAGCCTGTTCAGGAGTCAGGACATCCCCCTCCTTACAGATTTCATAATCTGAAAGCAGTGTCACCACTCCTGCAAGAACATGGAAAAAGGAAGGTGGGATGAATGGCACTTGAGGCAGAGGACCACTGAGGTCACCTGAAACTTCCCATCTGGGACTTTTGCTACCAACATTGTAATGAAGCTAGTTGGACTCCATTCCATCCAGCAGGGTTTCAGTGATGGTTCTTAACTTAAGTTTACCATTTATTCTGATTTTCCCTCTGTCCTTCAAAACTGGTTGATCTTGATCTAGGCTTGCTTATTTGAACTCTTAACAATATATACAGATTCATTCTTGAAACCAGTCTGTCACAGCCAAAGGTGAACCCTGTGATTGATCTATTGTTATGTAGTCAGAAAATGACAGATATGAAACAAGTGTTGAAGTCTTGTTCATGGCTTACTCATTTTCATGCAAATATCAGTTCAGCCTGTTTCTACCAAAGGAATTTGGAGGAGGGAAATCAATAAACTACTCCATGTGTTAGTTTTTGCAAAGACCTAGCAGGACACAAATGTTATTTTCCAGTTGAGAAATCCTTGTTATTTGTAGGTCAGGTTCCTGGGCTCACCCATGCCAGAATGTTATGATATGGAAAAAACAAATATGAAATTAACGGGGACTTGTATCAGATGTTCCCCACTGAACATCTGCTTCTGTTATCTAGTTCTTCTTGTGAGACCCCATGTGTATAAGACACTAACAGAAATGCTACCAAGGTTTAAAAGAAAATTCAGTAAGGCCCCTGCCCCAAATACCTTTCTTCAAAGCAGTTGGCAGTCCCAGCTGTCGTAACTGAGGCTCCATGGAGTGGGGAAACTGCTCCAGGGGCCCCGTGTCCAGACTCACTGTGTATGGTGCTTTGTTACCTGCACGGGCAAAGTCCATCTCTTTGAACTCTGAGAACCATCTAGGAGAGAAGACCAGGGAGCAAGAGCATTAGCTATCTGTGAAGTCACCACTCACTGAAGTCTTACATGGGAAGAATCAGCCTGGACTAGTACCTCCCCTACCCCCAAAAAGCAAAGACGCAGCAAAAACAGCACCTCGTTATGGTTTTCTACTGATGTTCACCACTATGGCACCACATGTCTTCCATGTAAGAGAACAAACTGCTTTAAGAATAACTGCTTGAGCCTCTGGCTCTTGTTAGCTTATAGAAGGCTCTGAGAGCAGAGCCTTCTATTTTTGGGGGAGTGAGTGATAGAGGGAGAGAAGGGGGTGGGTAACTGAGTTTGTTGATATTCCCTCTGTTTTTGATGGGAAAAAATAGCTTTGCAGGGAGCAAATTTGCAAGGTTTCCTAAAACATCATTAAAGAAACTCATCCCTTCCCAGCTGAGTTCACAATAATCCCCTAACAGATTCCTCTGTATAGTCTGGCTGGGGTGAATGACGGGCCAGATTATCAAAAGATGTTATGCTGCTTCCATGCCACCTCCTCTGCAGCCAGACAACACCTGAAGACAGTTTGTACTTCTCTGTGTTATCAGAGGTGGGACTCTGGTGCCTTGCTGCTGTTTGAAAATGTCCTGAAGGCTAAGAGTGAGATCAACACCAAGATAAACTAGAGATCTGCTGCCCAACACTAGCTTTCATTTCACGGAGAGGGAAGAGGTTCTTGGTCTGCACTTTAATTCTCTGTCAAGATGCTTTATTAACAGTCACAGTCCCAGTAAAATGAAGACCCTCTGTCATTAGGCTCAGTCTGCCCCCAGTAAGACTTACTCATTCACTTCATTTGTGGTACGATTGGTAAAGAGGAGACCAACTTCACCTCGCAGATGTTTGCTGATCTAGAAAATGAGAGGCACATGAAACACAGCAGTATATTTATGAGCAGTGCCAAAGACCCTTCAAAACAAAATATATCCAGGCTGTGGTGGAACTTGAAGAAGCCTGGATAAACCACAGGGCCCTATCCTCCCATATGCAGATAGCAACTAAACAAACCTAAAGTTTCTTGCATTCCTTTGCAGGGTGATTAATGTTGGGAAGCAGGTTAAATTAAGGATACAATTGCATGAATTTTCCTGACAGGAAACTTCTCTCCTGGTTGAGGAAAGCCACGGTTTAGCAGAACATACCCACACTAGGCTGTGAAGGATGATTGTCATGAGAGGAGAGAAAGGGTTGTGAATCATTGGGTTGGGGGACTGGATGGAAATCAAGCTTCCGAGAAGGTCGATAAGGAAAAGCATGAGAACCTGATTTTGGGACGTCACTAAGATCTACTCTCATGTTGGGGCGCTTAGCATGCAGGTTTAGTTTTTCAAACTGCAGAACTCCATGGGGTTGAGACACCCCATTTTTTAAAGCTTGAATACTGGATGCTGGGAAGATTCCCAGAACCAGTTCCAGTCCTGGTTCAGCAACAGAACTAAACAGAATTGAAAGCCTGTCTATCATAGGGGGGCCTCTGTAGTTCCCACTGGACAGTCTTCCTATTTTTACTGCAGAAGGATTACACAGGATAGAGTTGCTACAGTACTATTAAGGAATGTCTCCCGACTGAATATCCTGTGAATATTCAGTGTTCTGGGGCTGGGAAAGGGAAGTCCTGTTTCATCTTCATGCACTTGTCCTTATGTGCACTGAAGGATAACTCCTTCACTGCACTCAAATTGATGTATAGCGAGTGAAGCTATACTAGGTGGCAGCTAGTATCAGAGGTTGCCCAGACTGGAAATGGGGCCACATCATCCCAAAGTTCACCTGAAGATGCAACAAATTAGTGAAAGGCTGACTTTGTAGTATTATTCTTCTGGTAGCACGTAGGTGTCCCAGTAACAGACCCACTTCCCTAGGTGCTGAACAAACATGGAACAGACAGTCCCTGCCGTAAAGATCTTCCCATCTAATTATTAACCCTATTTATGGCAGATGGAAAAATACTGATCCAGTCTGGTTGTTTACAGCAGTTCTAGCATTTCCCTCTTAGAGGTTTACACAAAGCAGAGATTACTTCCGAAACACAAGTGCAAAAACTCCAGGAGTCAGAACCTACCTTGTGCAAGTTCTCCTTGTACTCATCGGCTGGACCTCGGCCCAGGGCCACCATCATGACCTTATTTTTTCCAAAAAATATCCTTTAAAAAAAAAAAATAAATAAACTAAACTGCAAGACTCCATGGTCTCAGTACACCAGAGATGATTAATCATGGACCAAGGTAAGTATTCTTCATTGCAACTGTTTTCCTTTCTGATATTACTAAATGAACAGAGAGTGTTGAGACTTTTCCTGTTGTAACAAATTTCAAGAAAACAAGAGTTCTTTCCTGAATGACACACACTTTATCTGACCTTTAAATATTTTTTATGGTTCTCTGCATCCTCCCCAATCAAACCTAGTACTTACTCCTGCGGAACTCCACTAGACACATCTCCATTTAGTGGCCATTCCCACCGAGATGTCAGCTGGCTCGTTTTTAACGTACGCACATTACATACTTTCTTGGTGCTGTGTAGTGCTAATACTGAAATCAAAATGTCACATGGTATCAAATTAAATATTTTATAGCTGGGGTGTCAAACTCATCTAGCGGGATCCAGCCCCCCCTGCTGTGTGCAACCTGGATTTGCAACGCTTGCTGTTTGCACGGTATGTGCCAGCTCCATCCCTAGGCACTGTATGCAGCATGCACCTGCCCTGCCTCACACAGAACATGGGGAGCTGGTCCAGGTCATGTACTATGCACAGTGTGCGTGAAGCCAGTTTATGGGCCTGATCCAGTCCAGCATGCAGGGCCTGCCTGGCACAAGCCCCACATGCAGCCCATGCCCCCATCCCTGCCCCTGAATTATGTACAAAAACCCGCTTAAGCTCTGTGCAAACTTAGAATGCAACATGCAGAAGCATCAATCACAAGGGAAGACATCTGAGAAACTGCTCCTTACCTGCTGTGTTTCCAGGCAGTTCTGATGTCTTTTAGCTTGTTGTTTCTCATGTTGGCAACAGAGAAAATAAAGAGGTATCTGTAGGTATCCACACATTTCCGCAGCTATAAGAAAGCACGTTATGCAGTTGTAATGAACGGTGGAAGATTTCCAACTTCACACCAATACACATAATCAGCATAAAGATAATGGCCTGGAAGCAGTATTTAGGATTTTATATACACATTGCTAACTGCCCAGCCCCCATTAGGTACTGATAATGATACAACTTCTTTTTTTTTTTTAATGTGAGCTTTCTTTATTTGAACTGTTCAATTGGGAAACTACCAGATTCTGCATTAAACAACTGTATAAACATAGGATTTCCCAAAATATATAAGAGAACCCGTAATTTTTTTTTTGTGGAGTGGATGGATCAAGCTCCAAGCCTATGTCCCAGCCCCAAAAATCCATTTCATATAAATTCTTCACATCAAGGATGTATCAGTTATTCTGAACTTTAATATAAAGTCTTCCCATTGAAGATGCATCAGACATTAAACTGAATCCATAAATACTAAATTGAACCCATACATTAACTCCACAGTGTGGACCCTGGTAGAAGTCAATACCAGGGAAGATGGTAAGGTTGTGTTTCTCTGTAACACACACCAGGAATTCACACCCAGCTCCTCAGATGTGCGCTCTTACCTCTTCTATTAAGTTTTGTTTGGCTTCTAAACCTTTCTTTCTGGTTTTTGTCAAGGAAACTGGGAAAAGAAAAGAAAACCAGCATCAGTAGGAGTGATAAGCCGGCCGCTGCTTATGTGAAACAGGACTACAAAGCACAACAACAGAAGCACACCAGTGGACACAGGGCGCTTAGCAATCCACCTTATATTGATGTTTTTGATTCAGTCTCACCACAGTCTTGTCCTGCTGACCATTCGCAAGGTTTTAGGGGTCAGAGTGTCCCTAGGGTGACACTCAGACATAGGCTGCCCAGGACCCTGGGGTGGCCATCACAGAGGACTGGCCGGTTGTCCTCCGTTGATACGAAACCGGATGCCTTGATGTCCTCTGTTTGTCTCTCAAAGAGAAAAACGTGTTCTCATTCTTCAAGAGAAAAACAGAGGACATCAAGGCGCTGGGGTTTCATATCAAGAGAGGACGACAGAGTAGGAAAAAACTGGAAGGTCATCTATGGTGGCCGCCCTAACCCGTACAGAAGGAGGGCCCAAAAATGGTGACAATAATTAGTATCATGATTGTCGCTGAAAAGGGAAGTTTGCCGGGAACTGGCTGACAGCGCCTCGCCGAGGTAGGGGCTTTCACAAAGCGCATGGGCATCAGCAGCACCACGTATGCTGGAAAGCTTCGGTGAGGCCACTGGACTGGTCTTCCGGGGGGCCCCTGACAAACGTCAAGCTTATGCCGCAATGAACCCACTGATCTCATTTAAAGCATGGTTTGGCCACACTCCCAATCAAACAAAGCGGGCTACAACGAGAAATTAAAGCCAATATTGTTCCCCCCCCCGCCGCCCCCTAATATGCGGGTGCCCGCTTCCTAACACGCTTCAACGCAACGTGTGCGCGAAGCGGCGGGGGACACTCACCCTTCTTGTCGCGCTTGGACTTGGGCATGGCTCGCACGTTGCGCCGCCGCCAGGACCCTTCCGCCGCGAGGGCTGCCGGGAGTCCACCAGGACTGTCCGCTCAGGTGCCTGCGAGCGGCGCCCGCTTCCGGCGCCGCGGGGGCTGCTGGGATCGCTACGGACTGTCATGGCGGGCGGCGCGCGGCTGTGGGCGCTGCTGCCGCTGCCGCTGCTGGTGGCCGCCGTGTACGAGGACCAAGTGGGCAAGTTCGACTGGTGCGTGCGGACACGGGCCACGGGCTGAGGGTCGGGCTCGGACCAGCCACTCCGGGGCACACGGGGAGGGACAATTTCCCAGCGCTTCGTTGTCCATTTGTAACCGGCCCTCGCCTCATCACACTCCTTACTACCACGAGTGGAGGCCGGCACAGTGTGAGGCCCGCGTGGCAGGTTTCACTGCCGTTGTTTTTGGGCTGTTTTCCTTCAACTTCAGCAAGCAGTGTAAAGGAAGGACACGCTAGTGTGTCCTTATTATAGAAAAAATAATTTCTTCCAACATAAAAGCTTGGCATTTGGTTGAATATAACGTTTGAACCCCATTAAGTGTGGTGCATTTAATTCCCCCCGCCCCGATCAAATCCTTGTGGCTGTTGGAACATAAAAAGATTAATTTTATGTTTCAATTAGCCACAAGTATTTGAAGTGAAACATTCAATGAGGACAACAAAATAAAGTTAAAAAGTACCCCCACGTTAATGTTATGTCCCAGTAGCCACAAGTATTTGAACTGAAATATTCAGTGAGGACAAAAAAGGGTGCGATGGGGTGCTGCACAATATCAGCACTGTTAGGGGTGGGAACATGATCCGCAAGGTGAACCCAGGGATTTGGTGCAGGGATTCGTAGTGTTAAAAGGATTCCGACCCGTTGTGGATTTCTGAGTTCTTCGCAACAAAAGAGTTGCTCTATAATTCTCTGTAGTAAAAAAAACAAAACAAAGAGAACCCCAAAACATAGCTTGCATTTTCCAAGTCAAGCCTGAACTGCTGCTCTAGCTCGGTCTGAACTTCTGTAGAATTGGGTTTGACATAGAGTCCCAGGCCGTCAGAGTTCAGCTTCTTTCTGAAGTGATTTTCTCCACCCCCCAACTAAGAAAGAAATTGGTCTGGTTGCTCTCTGCCAGTCCTCATCAATGGCATTCGTGATTGCCCTGTCTTTTGTCTTTTGTGTTATAGCCATGTACAGGTGCTCCTCGCTTAATGTAGTTATGTTCTTGAAAAATGTGACTTTAGCAAAGCCAGTTAAATCACAGTAGTTACCTATTAGCAGGAGGCGACCAAACAGTGTTATAACTGAACATTGCACAACTTTAAGTATGTTCCTTAATAGATCGGCAACGTAATAATGAAACAACATTAAGTGAGGAGTACCTGTACTCTAATTTTTATCGTCCTTTTCCTATTCATAGTTTCTAGGGTCGGAAGGGACCTGAACAGATCATCAAGTCCAACCCCTTGCCCTGGGCAGGAACGAGTGCTGGGATCATAATACCCCAGCCAGATATCTATCCAACCTCCTCTTGAAGGCCCCCAAGAAGGAGGTTCGTGCAGTACGTTCTTTTTGTTTCTTACACCTTTACTGAATCTTTTCTTCCTTAGGAGACAGCAGTATGTGGGAAAACTCAAGTTTGCCTCTTTGGAAGCCTCGCAAGGGTCCAAGAAGCTTATTGTGGCTACGGAGAAAAACGTGATGGCTGCTTTGAATTCCAGAAATGGGGAAATCTGTGAGTGGAGCACGGCTTTACATGTTAGGCTGTTTACTACCTCACATTGCAACTAGCACATCTGGGACCAAAATTAAGCCCTGGTAGATATTCAAATTGAAAAATTACAGCTTGTATCAAAGCTTGCGCTTTAACCCTCTTACCATGAATTAGGTGGTAAATGTGAATGAGACATGGCTTTAGCTTTCCTAGAGACAGGAATCTGCATGTTTCTCGCTCTGCATTTGTCAGTTTTATTTTATTTCTTTCATGCCAAGGGGCTTTGTTTCCTATCTTCAAATATCAGTTGATTAGATGCTGATATGGCATGTCTGTGCCTTTGCTTATATCTAGACCTGTTCTTAACCAACATAGTAGGATCAAGAACTGAATGGGGCATGACATTTCAACTCCTCTCTTTCATCCCTCAGACTTACTCTTCCAGGTTACAGATGAGGCACTTTTCAGAGGCAATTATGTGAAAGTTTATGTTGGTGTTGCTCATGTTGTACCTGCCCCATGGTTGAGCAGATGCTGTCAGTCTGTAGCACTGTCACCTGGTACCTTTTATCAGCATGACACTGGGAAGGAGACGAAGGTGATTCTAATGTACGTGGGGGGAGATGGAAGCTTGTTCTTACTTGATGCCTTGTTCCTTTCAGTGTGGCGCCATGTAGATAAAGGGACTCCTGAAGGAGCTATAGATGCCATGCTGATCCATGGACAGGGTAAGCAAAGCAGTTAGGCCTTCCAGCGTAACAAGTGTTTGGTTTTACAGAATTATGGCTGAGAATTCAATAGAGGGCTAAATGCGCTAGAGCTTGTGGCTTTGATCCTGTGGTGGGGACAGACATTGTTAATGTGTACTTACTTCTTAGCTTTTCCTCTTCTGTGTGGATGAGCATTATTTTTTACTGCTCTGCTCTGTTGGATTTGCTGTGTAGTGCAGGCTAGGACTACAGCTACACAAAATGTTTTTTATGATTTGTGCTCATCCCCCTGGGCCTTTAGTGCCAGGAATAAAAGTGACTTACAACACACATCATTGTCTGGAAACTACATTGTGATCACCCTCACTGCTGTGCAGCTGACCAGGTGACAGTTGGGTAACTACATATGCCAGATGTGTTGTACCGTCCTACTGGTGTGAGTAGAACAGTAATTTGTAGAATCAGCAATGAAATAGTTAATGAAGACAACAAAACAGTAATAGGGTTGTTCTCATCCCAACTCCAGATGCCATTACTGTGTCCAGTGGTGGGCGTATTCTGCGTTCCTGGGAGACGAACATTGGAGGACTGAACTGGGAAACATCACTGGACACTGGCAGGTGGGAACTCTTGAGCAGACTGTCAATTCAGAAGGCGAAATTTGTTTTCCCTATAGGTATATTTTAAGGAAAGTAGCTCAAATATTGCTAACATGACACCTGAGGGATTATACTTGATCCTGTAGTAACCTGGTACGTTTTTTTTTTTTTTTAATCGACATCAAAATGAGGCTAAAGATTTTGTATCTGGGCTTGTCAGATGCAAGATGCAATTAAAACCTTGAGTTAGATCAGAGTTTCCTGCTTGTTGATTGAAACTGTGATTGAAATCACTTTGAAATAGTCCATTGTGTCTATCTCTAGAGAGCTGTCTGTTAAAGTTCTACACTGTCAACTGTACATAATGGAGGGTAGCTATTTTTTTGGAAAAAACGTTGGTCATAGCTACTGTGGTGGGGAAGTAGATGGCTGTTTTCTGTTACTTGGTGGTTGCTATGGCTCCAGGAGCTAGGTAGTATCTCTGTGTTCATCATTTCACTCCCTATTTCTGACATGTGCTTAGTTTCCAGATGGCTACTTTAGTAGGTCTGCAGGATGTGGCAAAGTATGTGGCTGTCCTGAAGAAGTCTGCCCTCTCGCTTCATTACCTTTCCAATGGACACCAGAAATGGGTGGAGCATTTACCAGAAAGGTAAAAATCTGAAACAAAGTACTTGAGGATCATGTACAGATCACTGGTTCAGAGCCTATTTTCTGCCATGGTACCTATGTGCTTTTTTAACTGTGCATGTATGTCATCAACCAAACGGAGGGGGTTTGTTCCTTCTCCTGGCATAGCTTTGTGAACATATAGATCTCTTGAGAGAGGGACTGTACGAAGAGAGTGTCCATCTGCGTAATATCAGGAGGGAAGGGGCTAGTGCACCAAAATGCTGCCTTTTTAGTGCTGGCAGGTTATAAACCATGGGTGTTGTGATTTGTGCATAATACAGTACTTACAGACTTGAGAGAGAAGACACGTAATATCTTAGAGCAGTAGAACAGAAATCAGTCAGGAGATGATTTCTCATGCAGAGAAGCAGGAAGCTACTAATAAAAGAACTGTATTAACTAAAGCAAGCCACTTTGCACATAGCAGCTTCCAGTCTGAATGTCAGGGCCTACTATGTGGGGCACTGGAACATAAAACTGAGGAAAAGGAATTCCTAAGGCACGTCTGTGTCAATGTGAAGAATCTTTCTGGTTTGCTATATTTTTGGTGGTTTACCCAGTCTGTCCTTGTGAAACTCATGTCAACATTAAACAGGGCTGTAGAACAGGGAGCTTTAAGCACAGGTTTGGGTGCTGTACATCGTGATTTGTTGCTGCTGCTTTTCTCACAGTGAGAGTGCCCAGTACCAGCTGTTGTATTCCTATGGAACCGGGGTGATATATTCCATTGGATTTGTTTCTCAAAGCCATTTGAATGTTTTGACCTTCAGCCTGGAGGATGGAGACATTTCAAAACAGGTATATTTTGTTGATTCAGGATGGAAACTCTTGTCACCATATTGGCTCTAGAATGGATCCTATGTAACAGAAGTGCTCTCATCTTTAGCACGGTAGCTAAGGAAGTTAACTCTGTTGATGATACATGGATGAGATGGTATCCTCTCCCCATGAAATAGCACAGGGACCCAGAAGTTGAATTTACAACTGCATGTCTTCCAAGTTTGGTGGACTCATGGTGAAGTTGAGAGCAGTTGGGTTTTGGTGTCAGATTGATGACAATTTCTCCTTGAGTTACAGGTTAAAATGTCCTTGTTTTAAATATTCCAGAAAAATTATGCACTCTTGGTTGATGAATGAAGTTCTTCTGTTTTTTTTATGTTGGCTTTTATTGGTGTAACTAAGACAAGTGTTGACGTGTATGCTAAGCCATGGACCACATGCTATCCAGCAAGATGGAAGCAAACTGACACAGCCAAGTTTCCCCTTGGAATTCCTTTGCAGGTTTGCAAACCTGTTGCATCTTTCTTACCCAACAGATAAGAGTTTCAGTCCCCTGGATGAAGAGCCTGAGTGGTGCCTGTAATGTCATAGGGGAGGCAGTGCTGGTGTGTGTGGACACCGATACACATTCACTCTATGCTCTATCTCTGGAAACTGAACACGAGATGAAACAAATCCCGCTACAGGTAAGCCACCCTCAAATAGCCTTCCACACACAGCTTACTTGAGGTTCGGTTAGCCAGTCCAGAGTGGCAATATCAGGGTCACCAATTTCAGAAGTGTCCAGTGTGTGTGTGTACTTGGGGAGGAGACTTTAGTACATACCATAATAATTTGGTGGAGGGAGAAGAGATTACATCCTCTCTATCTAATGGTAGTTTCTGTGCCCAAGTTTTTAGTTCTTCAACCTTTCCTGTGATGTCTTGTCTTGGGAACTGGTCCTTCCTGCAGTGTCAGTTGGGAACCTAGTAGACACTTCAGAGGTTCTCACTATGCCTCTACCTATAGCCTGATGTAGTCTACCTCAGTGGTAGGTCATTGGGCCATGGTGGATTCAGAACCACTGGCCGAACCCTTTGTAAAGCTTGGATTGCTTGTGGGGAAGGGATGCGTCTGTTCTGGTTGTCTGAGAGTTTCAATTTCCACCTTTTTGTTTGTTCTTCCTCCCAGTCACTTGACCTGGAATTTGCTGACAGATTTCAGCCGAGGATATTAACCACCCAGCCCAGTCCTGTCAGTGTCTCCCGGACTCAGTTTTTCCTGCAGCTATCTTCAAGTCGCTTCACATTGCTGCAGTACAAACATGGGCTGCTAAGTCACCTCCGGGACTTCCAGCAGGTAAACAAGGCAAATATTACCATGGAACTGAACTGAAGTTGAAATTTCAGTGGGTTTGAGAGTAGGACTGGCTGCGTTCATCAGGAAAACAAGTTCCTGTATAAATCGCACATTAAACATTATGAAAAAATACACTGAGTTTCAATTATGCCTTCTACAGCAGCAGTTGAAAACCGTTCTTATCTCACCTATGCTGTTTGTTTTTAAAATCAATTTAGGGACATACAAGCGCTGCTGGCGCTTGTAAATGTCGAGTAAGTTTACCAAAACTAGACTTGGGCTAGGCAAAGAGCCTTAGTACTGTGCGTGCCGGTAGTTCCAGTGGACTAGTGGCTACAAAGAATTGTAACCTGTTCCAGCTAATTAGAGATGAGGTACATGCTCGGTGATTGTACTCAGGGATTGTGAAGAAATCTGTTAAGGGTTGTTAGCTCCCTTTCCACTCAAGCTGCTCTGCAGTTCAATTCACTTCACTACAATGGGGACCACTCTTCTTAAGTCCTGCTTAGTTTAAGGCTCTGACCATGTTCTTATTTCTGCTCCTTCCATTTTCAGGCAACTTTGGTGAGTTTTGCAACAACTGGGGAGAAGACTGTGGCTGCTGTCCTGACTTGCAGGAATGAAGTGGTTAGTACAACCCAGTTGCACAGGGTACATACCCGAATTCCATGTAGGATCTAGTTGATGCAAGCAAAGTGCAAAAATTATGCGATGTGGACTGCTGCAAGCTGATAAAACTTAGGCGAGCGTAGGCTTCATAGACAGACACAGCTTGAGGTTGGACTTCGTAAGTATTCCTCTCTGAGGCTGTGACAGGTTGATTTCAAATGACCCTCACTCCCATTTTCTAGGGTTTGTGAGCTCCAAAGTTTCCTTTCATCTCCGGATTAGCCGTGGGAACAGCCAGACTTTGTAGCCTGGATGGAGCCAACTAAATAACTTCTCCCCTCAGCTGATGGTCCAAATATTGTGGTAATAACTTGTATGGAGCTAGATACAGAAGACTATCGTGCTGCTGTTTTGCTAGGTGTCATTGCAACCTCTTTGTAGGCCTGAGTTAACCAGGAATTCAAACAGGGCAACTCCTTTAAGGAGACAAAGGTACACATCCTATACGTGTAAAATATAATACAAACGTTCTCTCGCAGATATTACATAACTTTCTCCTTTATCAGTATGGCTATCATTTGCCCAAGTTCGGCAGAGCTAGGAGAGAGAACTTGCTTTTGTGAAAAACTGAGGATGCTGTGTTCTCCATGCCTTTTTCATGTTTACAAACCCTGTTTCTATTCTGGCGTTCATTGCAGAAATCTGCAAGTCCGGATGGCCTTCATACTGGAAACACTTTGGGACATCCCCATAGGCCGGTATGGAAATTAGCTCATTCATAGGAGTTAAAGGCATTCTTTGTAATCATTGGTCTGCTCCTTTCTGTTAAGCTTAAGAGGCAGAATGGAGGGAAGGACACTGTTATCCTGGAGAGTAATATTTGTGCAACAGTTTGATTCGTTTTTATGCAAAATCACCTTTGGGCTCTGTATTTCCTGAAACCATTCCGCTGGCTGAACACAGTGCCTGCTTTCGGCCTTTAATTTAAGGACTGCTCTTCGGTAGATCCCGCATTTCCCATCCTAAAAAGGGAAGCTACTTTTTAAATATGGAATTTTATGTAGAGTTTCCAATGTATTTAGAAGGAGAGAGTGCTTAGTACTTGGAGCAGGACACCAGGAAATACGAATTCTATTTCCAGATTAGCCACTGATTTGCTTAGTGATTAGCAAAAGTTTTAGAGCCATTTGTGCCTCAGTTTGCCCATTAATTTGATGCCATGTATCCGAGGCACTGAGGCTCAAATGATTGCTTATAAAGTACTTTTTAGATCTTTATAGAAGAAAAAACACATTATAAGAACTTGCTCTGTGGTGTGTGGGTTTGGTTCCCACCCCCTGCTGCCTTCCTTTTTTTTTCTTTTGCAAGTGGGATTAAAATTACAGCAATTGCTCTCAGGAAATAAAATTGGAACTGTGTCTTAAAGCTAATATTACTTGTAGTTTCAGTTACTAAGCTCAAACTGGTGTGCGGTGTTATGTGCTGTTAGGCACTTGCTGTGTTCTACTGCAGAAAGCCTGCACTATAGGGTTGGGAAGTAATCCCTGTAAGTAGTTTATTCTGAAGCACAGTATGCAGTTATCTGTGAGAAGAGGCCGCGTGTAAGTGTAGATTGTGTGTGTTTAGTTCAGCTTGTTTTTGCATAATGTTCTAGGAATTCCCAGACTGTTCCAACCACACCTACAATATTAACCTCTATTTGGTTGAAACTGGGCAAAGACTGCTGGAAACCACAATAACCTTCAACTTTGAGCAAAGTGGTGCCAGGCCTGAGCAGGTAAGATGGGGCCTGTCACTGAAAAGGGGGTGGATGGGAGTTTGTCTTGAACTCAGTCATAGATAAACTCTGAGTCTTATTGAAGCCTTTTTGCTGCTGCTCCTCCACTCAAACAGAAAAGACTCTTATCTGAGGCAGCGTGTCTGTTAGATAGGACACTGTTCTGAGAATCAAGGAGAGCTGGATTCTCCTTTTCCCTATAAAACTAACCTATTGTTTGGTCCTGACCAGTTTACTTCACTTCTTGTGTGTTAATTTCCACAACTGGAAAATGTGGTTAATTGGATTTATCTACATGTGTAAAATGCTAAAAGAAGTAAAGGTGGAAAGTACTGCATGAAATGGTAGCTCTTCTTAACTGCCAGGGTTGGATAGAGTTCTTGGGGTCACTGTTAATGAGAAGTGTGCAAAACTACATGTACTTGTGCTGCACGTGAGCCAGGTGTGGTGTTAAAGCTTATTTTGGATTTAGATTGGGATCGAAGACTCAGGATGACTTTATAGGCAAAGAGGAGCCTTGAGATCATGCAGAAGAATATTGCCAACCACAAAAGAGCCGTTGCATTTGCTGACCTGCTCTTTGTTTCTGTATGTTGATCTCAGCAATTTACGATACCTGAAGGACCATAAGAGCCATATACAACCAGACTGTAGTCTGAGCAGCATATAATTTAGCCGTTAGCCTTACAGTAAGCATCTAATGATTGCTTCCAAACCTTAAATAGAACAGAGTGATCTTAAATCCTTTTATTTTGATCGTACTTTGTGGATTGAATTGTATATTTCTCATCCAGCAGTTGGTTAAAGCCTTCCTTTTCCTTTTCCTTGTAACCCCTCTTCCCAGCTGTACATCCAAGTCTTTCTGAAGAAAGATGACTCTGTGGGCTACCGAGCTCTGGTGCAAACAGAAGACCACATGCTTGTGTTCCTCCAGCAGCCAGGTAACTTGAAACCAGGTTGGCTGATTATCCCTTTTCTGCTATGTAGACTCAAGGAGCATAGGACTTGGGTAGTGGAATCCAGCCTCGTTGTTGCATGCAGACATGTCTTTTAATTGCTGAAAGTTTGAATGGTGTCAGTTCAGTGATCATTGTAAAAGTTACTTAGCCGAACCTCGTGGGTGAGAGTGAAGACTAACAATATATTGCCCCCACAACTTCAGTTTTTTTATGTTACTACAGGTGAGAATCCAGTTACGTCACATTCTTGAGGCGGGGAGGACAGGGGAGTCTAGTTGGCTTTACTAAACTTGTCAGGAGTTCACGGTTCTGTCTGTTCAGAACTTACTACAGGATTAGTGATCCAAGTCATATCATGGTTATTCTTCAATGCGCCAGCAAAAAAAGAAGGGACTTTACTTAAGCAAATGATGTTACGCTACAGTTGGGTTTGAAAGTCATCTTAGTGACTTGAATCTCAGGCCTTGCAAGAATGTTTGCGTTTGAACTTCCTAGCTCATATGTAAAGAAAAAAATGGTTTGATGACTTCAGTACTTTCCAGACTATTCATAGTTCAGGTCATTGGTATGTCCTTTCAGCAATAGCTATAGCTTAATAACATGGTTTTCTTGTCACGGATTACATATTGCTATATACTACACAGTAAAAATAGATACCTGGGTTGGTTCCAAAACGCAGCATTTTGTGATGAAACACACATTTACCTTTGAGAGCCAGATGGTGAGTATATCAGTCTTGAGTGTTAAGGATAGTTGGCAGTCCATTTTAAGTGGCTAGGTTTGGAAGAGCTGCTTCGGTTCTGTCAGTTTTCTGTGCTGCATTCATTGCTGAGAAGGGAAACACATTTGTGCTTTTCTTTGATTTGCCTATGTTACCTCATCTTTGTATCCCTTCAGGAAAAGTTCTGTGGAGCAGAGAGGAATCGTTGGCAGAAGTAGTAAGCTTGGAGATGGTGGATCTACCCCTGACAGGTGCACAGGCTGAGCTGGAAGGAGAGTTTGGAAAGAAAGCAGGTAATAGACAAGGCTTTGCTGAGGGGAAAAGTTGAAATTGCTTGAAGGGGTTTAGTTTTACTTTTTTTTTTTTACCTGTTGGTATAGTTTCAGCATCTTTATCCCTAACATTGGGATTTCACCTCCCAGATTTCCTCTGTAGAAAGTATGAGCAAAGCGAACTGAAATGCACTTGATTTTCAAGGCTTGGAGTGGTCTGTCCAGTTCCCTTATGCAGCTAGATCATGCATGTTCTCTAGTTGTGGTTTCTCTGAACACAGTGTTGTAAGAAATTTCAGCCAGGTGACTCTTTCCAAAACAGTCCCTTTAGTCTCCTTTATTGTCCTACTCTGAAGAGTGAATTGTTAATTGCCTTTTGTTCATTATTTCTTTTCTTGCTGTCCTGGATGCAGCTATTCAAGGTAACCTAAATGGTCATGCAGTTCTTTCCTGTCCTTTTTGACAGTCTCCTTTTCTGGTGGGTCTTTATCTTCGTTGTGTTTCTGAGTGCAGAGATGCAATCTCAGTATGCCCATTAGCTTTAGTTATGCACTTATATGAATGGCTAGGGTGAAAAACCCAAGGAAGAGACTGATCTCAAGTCAAGCCTCCTTGTAAAGTATAGAGTGCCTGGATTATGCACTATGCTGGGGGCAGGGGTTGGTTTAATGAAGGGGTGGCACTGGGATTAAATATGATTTGCTTATCATGAAGGGTGAAGTAGAGTTTTCTTACTGTAGAAATGGCAGCATATAACTTAGACTGTGGCTCTGCTGTGTGTTCATTTCCCCCACTGTGATTATTCCTTTCTACACTAACTGTTGTCACTGACCTGTTTGCAGATGGCTTGCTGGGGATGTTTCTGAAGCGCCTGTCCTCCCAGCTCATCCTGTTGCAGGCCTGGACTGCTCACCTCTGGAAGATGTTCTATGATGCCAGAAAGCCACGGAGCCAAATTAAGAATGAGATCAATATTGACAATTTGGCTAGAGATGAGTTCAACCTGCAGAAAATGATGGTGATGGTGACAGCCTCAGGAAAGGTGAGGGGAGCACAGCTTGGAAAGCTGTTCCTGGAACATAGAAAACAATCTCGGGGAGGGGGCTGATGAGGGGAATTCAGTGTCTGGGACTCTTGCCAGGGTAGGAAAGATGAGGATACCAGCAGTGTTTTAATGTGGACAAGGGAAAAGACATGGGTCTTTCCTCTTCATCATACTCCAAAGCTCAGTGCAACTTTTGGATGTGAAAGACCTTCTTTTACAGGTGTTGGCTTTCCTTTTGTCTCTGTCCATCAGCTCTTTGGCATTGAAAGCAGTTCTGGCACCATCCTATGGAAGCAGTACCTGAAGAATGTGAGGCCTGGCTCTTCCTTTAAACTCATGGTCCAGAGAACTACAGCCCACTTCCCACACCCTCCACAATGTACACTGCTTGTTAAAGACAAGGTGAGTCCTCTGCCCCACACTTAACATGGGTCTTAGTTGTATAGAAATGAAATTCCCCTCACCAGCCTCTACCCTTCAGAAAAGTAGCTTTCACTATGATTAGGCCAAAAAAGAATAGAACAGGCGAGTGATGGGAAGACAGATGCAGAGAAACACTCTAAGCAGCAAGGCCAAAATATCTGGCTTGCTTTTTAAATGTGTTTGTTTTACATTTTAAGAGAGAATTTCGCCCTGTGCCTTTGCTAGCTGCATGTAGAAAATAGGAGCCTGTGTACATTAGCTAGATAGAAAAGGCTACCAGTCACCAAGCAGCATGCAACCAGCTAAAGGAAAGGCATCTTCATTTGTGTTGGACAAAGTATGTGTAGGATCCAGTCAGAACTTAATATAACTTATGTGGTACAGTGGAACCAGCTGAAAACAGCGTTTCAATACCCAGCACCTTCATCTATAGGAAAGGGGCCCAGGGAAGGAAGGAAAGGGCTGTTGGGAGTCAAACTCCGGGTATAAATGGCCAAACTTGCAGACAGCTTCAGAATCTGGGAAACACCCCGACTCTTTTCTTTGCTTGTGCTTCAGAGTTTCCCATTGCATTGTGTGTTTTAGGAGACCAAGATGAGCTCCCTCTATGTCTTCAACCCCATCTTTGGGAAGCGAAGTCAGGTGGCTCCCCCAGTTCTAAAGCGCCCAATCCTTCAGACTTTGCTTCTGCCCATCATGGATCAAGACTATGCCAAAGTGCTTCTTCTGATTGATGATGAATTCAAGGTACTTGCCACCACAAGGCAACTTATTCTCCATCTCCAGGATAAATCTCTCCCCTTGTGGGTCAAGGGATAAAAATGTTATCAAGCTGCAGTTCACAAAAGAGATGACACTATCTCGAGGGGACTTCATAAAGATAGAACTTCATATTAAATCATTTCCTTATCCATGTAACAAAGAACCCTTTTCTCTGCACTGAGCGGCACAGCCTTCTTCACTGCATTTGGTTATCTCACACTACAGGGCAAGCTGATCTGTATTCAAAAATGGAATTGTTCTTGCACTTGAAGAACATCAAGAGAATCCATCTAGTCATGTGCTGATTGGCAAACTTCCCTGGTTGTTAAGCCTCGCACCTATGTTTTTAATCTGCATCAAACTAGCTGTCTTTCTTACCAGCCAGCATAGGAGAGTAGTGCCCTCTGCCTTTGTTTTGCTGAATTCCACCTTTTTGTTGAGCAGTAAAAGTCAGTGGAATTTACATCTGTGGTGAATCTGATCCAGTGAGTTTTCATTGGACTTGATTTACTTTTACTTGTAAATTTGTAAACATAGATGTTCACCGAGTTTTCTTTACCTTCCCAGGTTACAGCTTTCCCTGCAACTAAAAATGTCCTCCGCCAGTTAGAAGAAATAGCTCCCTCCATATTTTTTTACTTAGTGGATGCTGATCAGGGCAAGCTCTCTGGATTCAGGCTGCGAAAGGTATGGAAGATTTAAGGTGAACTCTGCATATGGGTTTTCAGTTCAGGTAGCCAGAAAATGATACAGAACCTAGATTGGCAGCAAGGTAGTTCCTTTGTGTACCACCAGAAGAATGATACCGACTCTCAGTATCGTAAGCAACAACTTTGCCTCAGAGGGTTATCAGTAGGATGGCTCTTTGTAGTGTTTAATGGGATTTTTGATGTGATGAGCGAGTGTTAGAGTTTGTTACTGACTTCTTCCAGTTCTCCAAAGATTCATAAGGTCTTTGTAAACTCACAATTGCAGAAATGCATTAGTGAAGAATCCAGACTCATCAGTAACTTCTTCCTGTAGGCTGGCAAGATTAGAAAAGAAGGAACAGTTCTTCCATATTTCTCTATTTTCCTGGGTACAGAGCACTGTGGGGCTAAGAGAAAACAAGAGCACAGTTATCCAGACGTTCTTTCCCCTAGAGCCTTAAGACCCTACTGCCTGTTCTGAGAAACTGGCTGTCCTAGACAAAATGCCAGGCCAGAGGGAGCACTGCTTTGAACTGGTGTGGTAAATCCAATGGAACGTTTTAGGAGCATTCCCCATTTGTTATGGAAGTGGAGACTATTTTTGAAGGATGAGATAAAGCCACATGTTGCACCTTGTTTCCATAGGATTTGACGACAGAGGAGAGCTGGGAGATGACCATATCGGCTGAAGTACAGAGGATAGTGACCGTGAAGGGAAAGAGGTCCAATGAGCATGTGCACTCGCAGGGCCGTGTGATGGGTGATCGTAGTGTCCTCTATAAGGTACTGCAGACATGTGAAAAGTTGTGTCTTGTCACATTTGCCTCAAAGAGAAGCTTTTAAATAAGTGTCTCAAAACTTTTTTGCTCCTCTTCTCTCCTGATCGAGGAACAGAGCTTTGTAAATCAAATACCATTTTTAGGAGCTGAGTTATCACCTGAGATGTGCCAATTGGTGCCCTGCGATGCTTAGTTTGTGTGGACATAATGGTGTCTCTAAACTTTTGTAGACGCTAAGACAAGTTGAATTTGGCATGGGATGTTTCCTTTGCGTGACTGCTTTCAGAAGGCAGTTAAAGACCACTCACATCTTCAATGATACCTGGAGAAGATAATAGCTTTCTTGATCACTATCTGTGCTTAATGGTAAAGGGTTTTTTTCCTTGCATCTTTGGCCACAGAGGTCTGCGACCATTTGCGGATACAGCAGCATTTGCAGAAACAAGCATCTCTGTTTCTCTCTTCTCACCCTTTCAGTCTTTGAATCCTAACCTGCTCGCAGTGGTGACCGAGAGCACGGATACACATCATGAACGCACCTTCATTGGAATCTATCTGATTGATGGGGTCACAGGCCGGATCATCCACTCTTCTGTGCAGAAGAAAGCAAAAGGACCCGTCCACATTGTCCATTCAGAAAACTGGGTGGTGGTAAGGACAAGTCAATGCTTTTAATGCTTTGTGTTTCAGAAAGAGAGGCAGTTATCTTCACTGTTGGCATATTTGCTAACCTTGCTCTCACTAGCTGCTACCTCTATGTGTTCACTTGTGCCCTACTGCCTTGCCTGGCTTCCTGATCGGTGTCTTCCCCTTTATTTTAGTACCAATACTGGAACACCAAGGCACGCCGGAATGAGTTCACTGTGTTAGAGCTGTATGAAGGGACGGAGCAGTATAACGCCACAGCCTTCAGCTCCCTCGACCGCCCATTCTTGCCTCAAGTCCTCCAACAGTCCTATATCTTTCCATCTGCCATCAGTGCCATGGAGGCCACCATCACTGAACGTGGAATCACCAGCCGTCACTTGCTCAGTAAGAATTGCATTAGGGCGGGGTGGAGGGTCTGAGTTACCTGCGTGTCAACTTTTATATGCAAGGAAAAAACTCTGCAATGTCTAGGAGAGTTATCTGCCATGGTAATTCCTGGGCTTGTTTGAAAGAAAAGTATATCTTTAGGTAGCCAGGGCCCTTCATCCTGTATATAAACTCTGTGCTTTATATATTCTGCCTGGCTGTGCCATGATAGTTCACTCGCAGGCTGCCTTTAGAACAACATTTGTATGCAGCTCTATAATGCAGCTCTGCTTGTCTTTATGAGCCTGCTTTTCATGGCTGGCAGGTAATGGTGTCTCCATATTCTGTGGCATGCATCAGGAGGCCAGCTAGATTAGCCCTGCGAGCTCAACAGCAATTTGCTTCTAAGATATACTTCTTTTGATGTACAGTTGGGCTTCCCTCTGGGGCAATTCTTTCCCTTCCGAAGGCTCTGCTGGATCCTCGACGCCCAGAGATCCCTACAGAACAAAGCAGGTAGGAAAAATTCCGGAGCAGTAACTCTTTTTTCCTCCCCTCACTAAGAGTGGATAAATTAAACATGGTAGCCTGGAATGGATTTTTTTTTTTTTTTTTTTTTTATCCATTCCATCTGGCCAGTTTCACAGTAACTCTTAATCTGAATATAGTGGTTACTGTCTTCTAGGTAATTGGATTGCATTGCTACCAATCCAGGTTTGAGTAAACTGATGTGTAATACAGATAGGTTCTAAAAAGCATCTTCTGCCAGCATTCTGGTAATTAGTAACCCACATAATTAACTGAGGTTTTTAGGAGGATACTTCAACTGATACACTCCCAAAGCCTTGAACTATACAGGGTCTTGCAGCTTAAGAGCCCTAAAATCTAGCTATAGCCAGTTCTTGGCTATCAGGTTTTTCCGCTCTTCCTTCCTTTATCCACCACTGAACGACCCTGCTCAACAATCCTTATAAAGATTCTAGTCTAGTATCACCAGACTTGTAAATCTCAAGTAAGACTGCGAGAGAGTTCCCTCTGTATCGTGTTGAGTTGGATTTTGATCCTCCTCTGTTGTCTTTCAGAGAAGAGAACTTGATTCCCTATTCCCCAGATGTGCAAATCCATGCTGAGAGGTTTATCAACTACAATCAAACTATATCTCGAATGAGAGGGATTTATACAGCCCCTTCAGGTCTGGAGTCTACGTGCCTGGTGAGTTACAGAACAGGTGTACTTTGTAAAATCCGGCACTGAGGGATCTAAGAGGATAGTTTCAAAACTTCTTGCAAGGAGGAGGCTGTAACTTCAGGCCACATGATAGCTCATTACTTCATGGTTTCATGAACTGTATTTTGTTTAATCACAACCATAGGTATGGGTCTGGCGCTGTGTGTGTATATATAAACTAGATTTGTGCTTTATGCTGCCCTAATAGCTTATGGTCTCATTTAGGTTGTTGCTTTTGGGCTGGACATCTACCAAACCAGAGTCTACCCGTCCAAGCAGTTTGACGTTCTGAAAGATGATTATGACTACGTGCTGATAAGCAGCGTCCTGTTTGGACTGGTTTTTGCCACTATGATTACAAAGAGACTTGCTCAGGTGAAGCTGCTGAACCGTGCGTGGCGGTAAGCAGACGAGTGAAGGGGACACCGAGACTGGAAAAGAGGCTGACTGGGATTCTGAGTAGCTGATCATCTCCAGGAGCTCACACCATAAGTCAGCTTAAATATATGTTACAAAACGCACGGCTGTGAACGAGGCAGGGATTTATATCACAGTTCTGCTGGGGAAGATTTAAAGGGAGGAGCTGCCAGTAGAGGAAATGTTTAATACCTCTAGGGAGATTTCCTTTCCAGGACCAGACATTTTAATGAGATTAAAAAGATTCATCAGTCAGCCCAAGACGTCACTGAATCAGTCAGGAAAAAGAACCTGTTTTCTTCAAAGCCCCAAAATTTGGTGACTCCATTATTTTTCCAGAAGCACTTTCCCCAACCTTTAACAGAGATTAATGCCAAGATATTAAGGATGTATTTTTTTCCCCTCTAGTTTGGGGTGTACTTCCAGACCACATGATGGCTTGCCTCTTACCTGCCCCCAAACATAACTAAAATCTTGGTAAGAAGGAGGATCCCTTCAATAATATGTGCTGTAGTAAGAAAATCAGAGTTTGTAAATGTGTGAGCTGCTGTACGTGGGGCATGAGAAGAGGGGACATTGGGTAAGTTCGCCAGGAGAATATCTAAATGATGCACGCAGATACACACTGACTGACCAGCTCATTTAAAGAAATTGCAATGACACAAGGGGGAGTTTGAGGGAAGATACTGGTGAATAAAACTTTTCTGTAGCCTTTATTTATTGCAACTGCTTTTTAGTTTATTAAATGTTTGCACAACACAGACCTCATTGCTTGGATGTTCCTGGGGATATTTTTCTCTGGTTAAAAAATATATTTTGATGTGTGAGAGCAAACATGAAATGCCAGTTGCCTTGAACTGCATCTGTAAACACTCTGCATTCACAGTGAAAAACTAAGTGATAACATGAAACTGGGTTTAAGAATGTTGTGGGGGGTTGTTTGTTTGTTTGTAGGTTTTTTTAGAGTGAAGAGACTTGCAATTTATTTTCCTTCCATGTATCATGGATGGTCATTCTTGGCATGAATTTTAATATTCTAATTTTCTAATTTTTAAGTTATAAGTTGTTCTTGGCACAACTTGTTGGAATATTAAAGGTATTTCAGCACAGCCCACTGCAGCACTATGCAGAAATACCCAAATGAGCTCAGGTACTAGAAGCAGTGTAGCTTCCTTAATGTAGTGCTCCATTTGGGCTAATTGTCACTTCATTAGTATCACACTCCAGCTGGACTAAGTAGCCTTGGTGGAGTGCCTCGCTAATGCAGCTGTACTGTATCTGATAATCAAATATCCTTGGTTAGAAACAGCATTGCTATGGTACTGCACTGTGCTGTACAAACATACCCCAAGTGTTCACATTTATGTTGGGCAGCCTGTGTGCTGAAATGGTTGCAGCTTCGAACACTGAGCCGAAGGGCTTTGTTTGCTGCTTTGGAAGGAGCCTGTGCTTGAGGTATGCTGAAGCGGGGTGTAACCGGATGGCCAGTATCTGTAACAAACTTGATTTTGTTTTCAACTGTGAAAGTGGTTGCATTGCCTGGAGGACTGTGGGATCAGCCCTTTGTATCCATGTGCAGGTCATTAAATAAAAGCAGTTTGGTCAGTAGCCATGAGAAACATCGTGTATTTCTGCGAGAACGCTGTGGTGGTCGGGGTCTGTGTCAGCACTTGTTCAAAAAGGACACAATAAGACCTTTACCTCCTTTGATACATGCGTGTGTATGTAAAGAATTTTTCCAACTATTTGAGCTGGTCTAACAAAAGATATCAGATTTACCCAAAGAACCTTGTCTACCAACACGGCTACAAGCTACACCTCTGTAACACACACGTGTGCGTATGTGCGTGTGTACAATATGCATATATACGCACTCATCTGTACAGATAAGTACGTGTATGTGTGTACACACGCGTGTCTGTAGGTTTAGAGGTGTATGTGGACGTTTACGTGTGTGTGTCTTCTAGGTGGCTGCTCATTTGAAGGGTGGGGTGTGCAGGTTTACAGGTCTGTATGTATACGCGTGTGCGCGCAAGTGAAGCCCCGGATCCAGACCTATGACGTGGGGGAAGACTAGCCCTTCATCCCCCCCGGTGATGTAACGGCCAGCCTCTGCCTGCAGCGCCAGAGCCACTGCGCCTGCGCACCACGAAAGGCGCCGAGCGGCTCCCCGGCGCCGCCAGAATTGCTGAGTCACTGCGCCTGCGCCCCAGCGCCACCTCCCCCCCCCCCCTTTCGCCGTCAGTCATACGGCTGCGACGTGCTCGTGCCAGGCGCGGGGCGAGTTGCATCACTTCCCGTCCGGTTTTCCTTCCCCTCCGGAGAAGGAGGAGGAGGTAGTGGCGGCCACAAGATGGCGGCGTCGGGCGGCGCCGCGGCGGAGCCGGGCTGGGAGGTGGCGGTGCGGCCGCTGCTTTCCGCCTCCTACTCGGCCTTCGAACTGAAGGAGCTGCCGCAGCTGCTCGCCTCGGTCATCGAGAGGTGGGGCCGGGGCCGGGGCCGGGCGGGCCGCGCTTCCCCCCCGCTTGCCCTAGACGCAGTCGTCTCGGCCTGTGGCGCTTTCCCATCCCAGCAGCCAGGGCTTGTTGCTGTGAGGAAAGCGGTCCCCGAGCCTCATTTACCTTCAGGAGTGCCCTTTTATGGTTCACTTCACCCCCTTATACTCCTTTTAGTAGTAATTGGTGAAACTAACGAGAAGTCCTCCCTTCCCAGGTATCAGCCCAATGTCAGTTTCATGCTTGTTAAGGGCTGCAAGGGATCTTGCAGATCATCGGGCCCTGCCCCCCAGCACTGGGCAGGAAAGACACCTGGGATCAAATGACCCCAGTGAGGTGGGTGTCGAGGGTTTTTTTGTTTTTGTTTTTAAAGCTCTCAGGGGCGGGAGACTGCCTGCTCCAAACCCTCCGTGATCAGCTTGTCACAAAGCGTTTCCTTATGCTTAGCCTGAAGCAATCTTCAATCAGGTTGTGCCCGTTATTTCTTGTCCTTTCCTTGGTGAATCCCAAGGCCCGAGGTGCGCCCCTGGTATGCTTATAGGCTGCCACCAAGTCCCCGCTGAGTCTTGTCTTCTCCAGGCCAAACAGTCCCAGCCCCCTCAGCCTCTCCTCATATGCCTTGGTCTCCTCCAGGCCTCTAGTTTTAAGGCTCCTATTAGAGGCATAACCCCTCTGGGAGATGAAGTAAGGAGCCTCACTAAGGTGTGTTCCTGTAATTAATGGGCACTATTTGCATTGAGATAGGGTAGGTGTGTACTGGGGGCAGTACATAGCCTTTCGTCAGCCCTGACTCTGTATTTAAGTGCAGTGCACTGGATGTGAAGATGAGATGGGGCAGTACGTAGCTTTTCTTCATCCCCAAGTCTGTGTATTTAAGTGCGGTGCACTGGATGCGAAGAGTCACAGACCTCTCCGCCATCATGTAACTGTTGTATAAGCTGAGCTGTTCTAGTTTCCTCTCGCCGCATTAGGTTTGCTGTTATAATCGCTCCAGTAGAATCAAGTGCTTTCCCGCCTCTGTCCTAGACAGGTTTCCCTTGCTTTACGTGGGTTCTGTACGTGCAAATTCGCTGTTGTGCAATGACCCTTTTATACCAAAGATTTGTTATATGCAAGGTATAGTCATGCTTGTGCAATCGGTGTGAGGGAAGCCTGTAGTCAGCTGCTTTGTGCAGTGCAGTGTGGGAGCAACGAGTTCCAAAATATGGTCTCCTGTGTGGATCAGTGTGCTCCTCGCTCATTGTCCGCAGCATGTTTCTGTAGTTGCCATTCCCATTGTGGTAAAGTTCACCACCACCACCGTGTGTTTGCATATTGTCTGCTGCTGGTGAGTATCAAACTTGTCTTGTAAAAGTGGGTCTGGGGGTCAGTACAGTCGAGGTCTTGGAAAATATTCCTATTAGTTACACTGTCAAGTGGGTTCCTTTTATGCGGATTTGAGTTCTGTGCTGTTTTCCAGGAACACGTGTACAGTGTAAAGCCAGGGGTGGGCGATTATTTTGGGCAGAGGGCTGCTTACTAAGTTTTGGCAAGCCATCGAGGGCCACATGACAGGCAGGCGGGGCAGATAAATATTAATTTTCTAAATTTTTAGGGACCCTGTAGGCCAGATAGAATGGCCTGGCGGGCCGCATTTGGCTCATCCAAGCAAGGGAAACCTGTACAGCCAGTGAGATTCCAACTTACAGTTCAGTTTTTCCTTACTAGTATTCAAGTGCACAGCTTTGCCTTTTGTACTATTTCTGTCATTTGAGCTTGTGTCATTCTTTCCACATTCTATCTTGATCTCACCTTAATTGACAGTGTCCCCATCTCCCTGTCACTACCACACTGCTGTTTTTTATGCCAGGGAAAATATTAAACAAAACCAGTCCCAAGACCGGTCCTTGAGAAACCTGCCTCCACCAAGTTGCTTCCCTGTTTAAGAAGCTCCTTTATTGTTTTACTGCAGTTTGGATAAGTGAGTTCTCTTGCAGTTCCTTTAGTGAGAGAATTGGGTATCAGGTTAGTCTGGCACAAACTACTTTGCGTAAATACCTGTCTCCCTATATCCTTTTCTTCAACATCTCTTTTAGAGCACCTTCATGCTGTTGAGGTCAGATTTGTTGGCTTACAGTTGTCTGAATCATGATTTCCACCTCCTCAGATATAGGCACTATATTCACTATTTTCCACTCATAAGGTACTGCCTGTGGCTTGCTACACGAATCAAAAAGATGTGCTGCTGTTCTTGTCATTTCATATACCATTTTTTCCCAGAAGTCTGGGATGGAGGTTATCTAGTCCCCTCAACTTGAATGCATTAAGCCCCTTGAGTTGTGCTTCTGCTTCAGTTGTTCATTTTCATTTTTCGACCCTCATACCCATTGTTCACCTTGGTTTTGCCCCTGCTGTCAACATCACTATCATTAGACTAATTGATGTGGATTTGTGTTTTGCCATTGTATTATATTTGTTTAGAAGGGGAGGGGGAAAATTTCCTCATAAGGCAAGGCTGATCTCTAAGGCCAGTCTCTTTTTACCAGAAAGTTGGAGATGTCGCGTTCTGAACGCATGGGACATTTGCCATTGGGAATACTTCCTGGAATTATTAATTTAATGCATGAGTGCTTGCTAAATAACTTATTTTTGTAGCCTAAAACATTAGGCATGAATACTGGAGCACTGTTCCTAGTTCCAGAAAAATGTCACTCACCGCAATTGCTTTACACATTACAAATCGCAGGCAGTCTGTCTGTATGTGCATATGCAGTAACCCACCAAAAACCTGTGTATATATTTATGCCATTCAAGAACCTTCTTGGCAAGTTGTGCTGTGGATGGTTGGCCTTTTTCTAAGAACTGAATGGCTGCATTTGATTGCTTGTATTTCTATGAATAATGAAAATGTTGGCTTGACTTTCTCACTTAGACCAGTGGTTCATTAACTTGTTCGTTGTAAAGAACACAGTTCTCAGCAGGCTTGACCCTGTGAAGTGTGGAATGCCCTCCAAAACCACTGAAATTGGTGTTCAGGGGCCCTTGGAGCATTGCAGGTTTTGGCCTTGTAGTTCATACTGTGTTGCTGCTTGGCCCCCCAGACATGAGAACCTTTTATGGGGGGGAAGGGGAATACAAGTTAGCATGTACAAAAATACTTTAAACCAGGCTGATGTGTTACAAGGGAGAACAGTAGTCTTTGTTTAAAATACAGCAGTAAAATGTGTTGTAATTACATTATTAAAAAAAAAATGCATGTAATACATGACACAGCCTTTAGAAAATGCTGCAAGTATCACAGTGATGAGCATGGTGTCCTGCAGTTAAAATAAGTACAGAACACAATCATTACATTTTGAAATAGCTTTCCAGAATAAACTTGGGTTACTTGTTGTCCTAGAAGCTGCTACTTTTCATAGTTTAGCTCATGCATGGACAGATTCATGCAGTTTCCCTAGTAGCCAGCTTGTTCAGGAGTCAAGTTTCAGCCTTCTGATTTAAATATGCACAATTAAATTTGAATTATACAGTTAATGACTTGAAGGGGCACTACCAACTTGGATGCCTACAATGAAAGGGGGGCGGGGGGCAAAAAGGGTGCCTGTGGCATGGTCAAGTAGAACAGACTGAACAGAAGATTAAGTTAAGAAAACTTTTTGGGTACATCGCCACATGGTGGAAGCTGGTTTTTATGACAGCATTACAGAAAGGGTCTCTTCCCAAACTGTTAAAGCCAATAGGAGCAGAATTGTATCCAGAAAGTACAATAAGGCCTTGCTTATGCCTAGGATCTCTGAGTATTACTAACGATCAGGACTTTTGTATTCTAGTAAAGTGGTATCTGTTAGCGACCCATGGATTACACCTAAATTGGTGTACTGACTCCTGAAAGGAGGAATTGCACAGAGCCACTAGATACGTTGCTCAGGAGGTTTTGTAAAACCACAAACATGTCAGTAGATACGTTAAAATATTATGTGTAGTTAAATTAATATAGGATCCCTACCGAGCATTTTATCATTATAGTTGTTGTGGTAAGGAATATTCGACATCACTGAAATATTAGTGCCCAATGAACATTACAAAACTTGTAAAGCTTTTTACTGTGCTTCATTATTTGCAGAACAATCAGTCCAGTTCATTAAAAACGAAGCTGTTAGTGTGGCCCAGTAGGATGTAAATGCTATTAATTTGTCAAGAGCTGCCTTCTGCTTTTAAATGCCATTTCTTTCTTTAGTAACAGTGTGACTTTCAGATAAGTAAAAAAACAAAATCTCTCAGCTTCAGTCAGAAGCTCACTGAATTTCTTTCCCCTGAACTGATCCAGGTCCTTTATCTTTGTTCTCCCATGTTCTTGTTGGGTCTAGAATATCTCTCAATGTGCCTTGCACAGCAGAGCAATAGCAGAAGTTCAGAGGGGCTGCCAAATTGGTGGATGTGCTGTCATGCTCACATTGTTCTTCCTTGTTCTCCTTAAAATGCATTGTCTTAAAACCGCAGCTGTTGCTTTACAGCGCAGCACAAAAGTGGAGAACCAAAATGTGCAACTGAATCTGTCCACACAAGTCTGCTTTCAAAAGAGGGCTATATTCACACGTCTAGATTCCTGAGCCTCTGGGTCCATAGGGTTGCAGACCTTCCTTAACTACAAGAGCGAGTTGTACATAGATCTTTCAAATTAAAAACAAAAAGAGACCAAATGCTAACCTAGGTCCACATAGATCCCATTAATGTCACAGGATTTGTTTTTTATCTGAAGGGGGTTTATAACTTGAGAGTCAAACGTTGACAAGCATTAGAAAAGGGGAATCTTTCAAAATCAGTGGTATTCTTTCACTGAATGTCTTGAAGGCGTTGGACTCTTATTGACTTCCTGTCTGTCTAAAAGCAAAAGAAAGTAGTTTTGACTTCAGAGCTTCCTATTTCTCTTTCTCCAGCCAAGAGGGAACGTGTGTGGTTTATTCTGTTTCAGGCATGTTTCCAAACATAGCAGCAAAACATGATTCAAAATAGAGAAAAGAGGAAATGACAGGGCATCATTTTGTTGACTGCACAGATTAATAGGGAACTGGTTCCCTCTTCTTTCCCCCCATAGTTCAAAATTACACAATTGTACAGCTCTGTTAAGAGCGCAGTATGGTTTGATAGTAGAGTCAAGAAGCTTCACCAGGATCCGTGCTGTTTTCCACTTTTTGTCCTTTTAATGGTTGGAGTGTGTCCCTTTCTTCATGCTAATATTTCTCTCTTTTACCCTTTGATTTCTTGGAAAGCTGATTGGGGGAGGACTGTTTGCCGGCTTTGTTTCTCTGTATGCTATACCTGAACACGGTCATGGCATGCACCAGCAGGTGAATAATGTCTGAATTAAAGAGTGCTTTGAGCGATCTTTATAAATCCCTCTCTTCTTCCAAAGCAGCTGTGTTTGAACAGGGTGAAATCATTGATAGTCAGACAGAAGAGGGCACAAAGTATTGGAGGGGAAACAAGACATTCAGAGGAAGGTTATTCTTGCAGTAAAAACACTGGATTGTGTCTTCAGACTTGCACAGTAGTGTCCAGATTTCAGTTGAGGCCTTGAGATGCTGTTGAAGTAAAATGACTGAACTTCTGAACTTTCCTAGTGTGGTGGGGCAATCCTGTCTCCCCCCCCCCCGAATGCAACAGGTTTTATTTTTAACTTGCGTGAGTGTGGGCGTTGCCGAGAAGTTTAGAGATTGGTCCAGCGGCCTCCCAGCTCTGCTGAAGTGAGGCATTCCTGGGTTTTGATGGAAGTATCCTGGTTTTTTTGCTTGAAGTGTTCAGGCATTCAGTCCACAGTCGCATTCATTTGTGTCTAGTAAGGGGGGGAGTATAAACTGTCCAGAGAGCAAGAGAGAGAGAGAAATCTTTGTTTTGATATTGCATTTAGAAGGCTTGTTGGGGCTGATAGTATTCCATATATGGTTTTTTAAATCTTTTTGAAATCTCTTTACTGGGTCAGTACTGAATGAAAATAACTGCCATCTGATGGCCTGAGTGAAATGAGTTCTGGTATGTAGTAAACAGGATAGCCACATCACACCGTATCACCACAATTGGCACAGTCTTAATAGTCACGGGATACCTAAAGGGCTGGATCAGCTGTGGAAACAAGCCCTGCTCATCCCTAGAGATTTCTGCCCGTACTTGCATTCAGACACGTCGGTGGGTTAGTGCGCGCAGTTTGCCCTGACGCAGCCACTACTGCTTCTTTTCTGTGGGCGGGGCATTTTCATTTTCCTTACCTGTCAAGCCTCATCAAGGAAAAGCACATCTCTGACATAAAAGTTGTAATGTGCAAGGGTGTATTTTGGCTTTATTTTTACTCTCCCATATGAAGTGATTCCAGGCATTCACTTTTTCCTCTCTATGGTGTTGATGTAGGTGGGAAACGGAGCAAAATTTTAACAGGACCTTTGGGGTTGCACATCTCTGCCACTGGGACAGGTTATTGTAGATGTGTTTTTCCGCCTGTTTATTTTTATAAATTATCAAACATCCCTTTTCCTCTCCTCACTTCACAAGTTAGGTTTTGTGTTGCCACCATTATGCAACTGCTTGTTTTGAACCTTCCAGGCTGCAGAATTGCATAAGCTGTAGTCGGCTCCATTCTCTGATAGAGAAAGAATGCAAGCGCTTCCAGTCCTGGCAAAGCCTGTCTGGCATTAACAAAACAAGCAGTACAAACTTCACAGGCTGCTGAGATGGGAATGACCTTCTGCTGGAGAATTATAGATGGGGAGAGGGATGGTAAAAGGCGCCCAACTGGGAGGCACAGGCCAAGGCGTTTGTCACTTTGTCATCTTCAGTCTGTTGTATGGTTTTCTGATCTCCCTGCTTATGGAGAAGTCAGCATTTGATGAGGCCTGCAATGGGTTTTAGGGAAGAGGAGAGATGCTGCACCGTTTGGGAAAAAAATAAAAATTTACCCCAGATATTTTAGGTGAAAAATATATTTGGGATTAAGTACCCCTCATCTTGCCCGTTAATATCTTGCCTATGTTCTTAAGTGCTTCACGTTTTCGAAGGATTGTGTGGATGCACTCTGTCACCGTGTAACTGATTTCCATTCCTGTTATGTTCTCTAATTACAGCGAATCTGAAATCCTGCACCATGACAAGCAATACGAGCCCTTCTACTCCTCCTTTGTTGCACTCTCTACACATTACATCACGACTGTGTGTGGCCTAAGTAAGTGCTCAATATGCTTTGTCTCCTGTCTTGTCTAAGGACTGAAATATAGTATACGGTGTTGCCATCCTTTGAGTGTTTCTTCAAGTCCTCTTTCTGAACTCTGACCAGTGGACTTTTTTTTTCCAGTTCCTTGGCTGAGGTTGGAGAAGAATATCATTTTGCATCACATGAAACGTTGCACTTCCTTTTGGGATTTTTTAAAATGTTTTAAATTCAAAGTTGGAGTAAAATTAATCTTGGTGCTGTCCTGAAAATTAGAACTATTTGGTGGTTTTGGAGTGATGTAGCCGTGAAAGTCCAGGAAATATGCAAGAGGCAAGAATAACTATGGGTGATACCTTTTATTGGACCAACTGCATGGTTGGGATAGACTTGGACAAACCTTTGAATACGGTGCATTCCTCTTCAGGTCTCACTGCACTCAAAAGCTTGTCCAAGTCTATCCCAATCATGCAGCTGATCCAATAGACAATATCACCTGCAAAAAACGTAAAACTATTTGACTTTTTCAGAATCTTTTTAGCTTCTTTCTTTCTTTTGGATGAAACAACTTAATAAATTCAACAAAAATTTGTTGGAGTTATTTGGTTTAATTGTGGAATGAGGCCTTATTCAAAAATGGCTGTATCAGATGCTAGGAGCAAGGAGAGAGATAATATATATCTATCTCCATTGCATAATGTTTTTGTCAGTAACTTTAAGCATTAATTATCCTGTATTTTGAGATATCACAGCTGATTGATACAGGATTCTTATTTTCTCAGTACCCAGGAACCAACTGCAGTCAGTGGCAGCTGCTTGTAAAGTCCTGATTGAATTCTCACTACTACGACTTGAAAACCCAGATGAAGCATGTGCTGTTTCACAAGTGAGTAGAGGGCTGGATTTTATGAGTGGAAGCTAAGTGGTATCAGCACATAAAGGGTGCTCAGTCTTTTGCTTCTAGGGGCATGCTGTCGTGTAATTCTGGAACTCTTGTACAAGGCAAAATTATTCTGTAAGCATTTAATAGCTTTGAGTAAAGTCTGTAATATCCTGTGCATCCCTTGTGGTTTCCTGCTTGCTGGCATTATGATGAGCAGTGTGATTAAGTAGGGTTCTTCAAGGAGCTCAGTTGACCTGCTTGCATTGTGATTACCTGTACTAAAGCAAACAAGAGGAAACAGTGACTTGAGAGCTGCCTCTCAATTGCCAACTTGATTGTTCTTCTTGTGCAAGAAACGATCTTGACGGTGCATTCATCTCCTAGGGAGAGTTTGACTCGGCCTATGTTCTCTATGGGAGTTTTGAGAGTTAATGAGAATATTTATGTGCAAGTTAGTTGCTAAGTTTGAAGGACAGGGTCAGGTGTTTCCTTTGAGCCTGTGTGCGCTGTAGGGAAGGTTGTTCTTCAGTAGCAAGCAGAAGGGACAGTTTCAGTGACCCGAATTATCCTTCGTTCATTCCCCTTCATGCTCTTAGATTGGCTCTTTTGAGAGCTTGTGAAGATGAAGAAATTTCAAGCTGAAGCATTTGGATTTAATTTGATGTTTCTCATTTTTTATAGAAACACCTGATTCTGCTAATCAAGGGGCTTTGCACTGGCTGTAGCCGCCTGGACAGAACCGAAATCATAACTTTCACAGCAATGATGAAATCGGCCAAGCTGCCTCAGACTGTTAAAACCCTCTCTGATGGTAGGTGCCTCATTTGAAGCCTAGTTAACACTTGCTTCAAAACAGCACTTGCCTGGTGTATATGAAGCATTATGTTCTTCCTGCCCTTGACATATGGAATTGACCCTCTACTTCTGTCCATGCAGTGGAGGATCAGAAAGAGCTGGCTTCCCCAGTGAGCCCTGAACTGCGACAGAAGGAGGTGCAGATGAACTTCCTGAATCAGTTGACATCGGTGTTTAACCCTAGAGTGACAGCATCACCATCTCTTGCTCCAGAGACCCAGGTGAAGAGTCAGCCTTTGTATGAAAGTGTTCTGATTCTGATGCCCCAAATGTGGGTACAGAGACGCTCAGATGATGCTTGTCTACATTGGTTAAATTCCTGTGCATGCTGAATTGAGTGGGGAAAGTACAATACACATGGTGGTGGTTGACTTATCTCACCTTATGGAAAGTTAACATCTTCATAGGTTGCATATGGCTTTTCTGTGTAAGATGAGCTTCAGTTCCATTAAGACATGTCCTGTGGTATCCTATATTTTAGATGCCAGTTGCCTTGTATCTTAATGTCTGCTTGTCTGTCAGGTGGAAGGAGAAAGTGAGGATCAAGTGTCTACTGACCAAGCTTCTGCAGCAAAGACAAAAAGTATCTTCATTGCCCAGAATGTAGCCAGCCTGCAAGAGCTAGGTAAGAATGAGCTTTTAGTTTAAAAAACAAAAATGTGCCCTTGAAAGGTGCTGGGCCAGCAGCCTTGGAGCCACTTTGTATAGTGAGTGGTAGTACAACCCTATTCCATTTCCAGTTCTGGGTCTCTGCTGAAGCAGCCAGCAGAGGTGACCGCTGTGTTGTGGATCCTTGTTCATTGTGAACAGGAAGGCGTCAAGGATTCACTTTAATGCACAGAACTTTGGCATATTCGTATTGTTGGGGACAGTGTAAAATGGTCTGGGGAACAGCACTGACTGGGCTTGGGTGTAGGAAGGCTTAAGGGAGGGGAATTGGAGCCTTTGCTCTCACAAGAAATGGACTCAAGATCTTCCACCTGGCTGGGTGAACACCCATTAAAGGTTGAGGGTTGCTTTGTGGTGCATCTAAACAAGGTTTAAGTCTATCTCTTCCAGTGGTTTTCAACCTCTTTATCTTCAAGGCACCCCACTCCCTTCCCCTCCAGTAATGTTTTTCTGAATTTTGTGGCACCCCAGCTGAGAATCACTGGGCTAGAATCTCAATTCAGGAAAGGTAAGGAGGGGTGCTTCGAGGCCAAAAAGTTTGAGAGCCACTGATCTAGTTGGTGCCAGGTGAGGGTGCTGGGGGCACAACCTAACCTTGATGTGCCCTGCTCTTTCCACTGTTGGCTCCCTCTCTACCCCTCTGTCTACCCGAGAGGGCAAAGGCAGCCCCCACTGCTAAGCCTGCTCCTGCAGGGTCTCGCTTGATGGTGACTGTTCTGTGGTGCCTCCCACTGGCCCCAGGAGTATGGGAGGAGTGGAGGAGAAAAAGCTGGGTTACGAAGTGTCTCTGGTTCCACATCCACCTGTCTGCCTCCATGCAGGTGGGACACATTGTTGGGAGCATCAGGGCTGACGGAAGGGTAGCAGACATGGCAGTCCTTACCTCAGTGGCACCTGTAGCTTCTGCTCTATCTGGGGCAGGCTCAGGGCACTGGAGAGGGAGAGGAGAGCGTTTGCCTTCTCACTCAAGCTGGGGGCACGGAGCCCTGACTGAGAATCAATGCTCTATTCCGTTAGGTACATTGCTGTGACTTATGTCTGTTTCCTCACAACAAAACTGCCTGGAGTGTATTACTAGAGACAGTGCCACAGGAAAAGCATGGGCAAAACATTGAATTCCCATGGGCTTAAGCTAATGGCTTAGCCACTGCAGTGTTGATTCCAGTCTCAAATCTAGCTTATGAAATGATGCAGGTAAAATGTTTCTCCATTGTCCTTGCTTTTGTTCTGGTAGGTGGCTCTGAAAAGCTGCTGAGAGTGTGCCTGAACCTCCCTTACTTTTTGCGCTACATAAATCGATTTCAGGATGCCGTGTCAGCCAACTCCTTTTTCATTATGCCAGCCACTGTAGCGGATGCCACGGCAGTTCGCAATGGGTAAGATGCTTCAGTCTCTTCTTCTGTTCACAGTGGGAGCACTGCCTGAACACAAATGACACAGTACAGACCACTGTGTCTCCCTTATCCATTGTTTGATGCCAGAAAGTCCTTTCTAGAGCATGCTGTGCAATTCCTAAGCCTAACTTCAATGCTTGTTGTAGGTTTCACTCGCTGGTGATAGATGTGACGATGGCACTGGATACTCTGTCTCTTCCTGTATTGGAGCCTCTCACTCCCACACGACTGCAGGATGTGACTGTTCTGGCCCTCAGCTGCCTCTATGCAGGTGAATGAATGTCCTTTGGAAGGACTGGACTTCTGGAAAGCTGAATTCCCTTGTCTTTCTCCACTGTTTTTGGAGCCCTCAGTAGCTCTGCATTTTCTATGCCTTATAACCTGCACCCTTAAGGCCCAGACCATGACCTCTGTCCTCTTTGCTGATGGAGGACTGGACAGGACACCCTTTGAATGATGACAGTACTGTTTTTTCTGAATGGATGGAGTATCAGGCCATGCTTTCTCTCCATGGGTTTAAATATGCCGCCTGCATACAGCATTCCCCAGCAATGCAGCTAATTGTCAAATGACATTTATGTTCTTTAAGTGTGAAGGCTGAGTACACAAGTACATGAGTAGAGTTGGCAGTCCAGACCTTCAGAGGTACAAACCCAATAAATTGATTCATGTGGCTGTCTTCTGCTGTTGTTCGTTATTCCAAAATCTAGCGTTTTAGATCTGCTGATGATTTCCAGAATTCAGCCCTGTTTCTCAATAGTGCCATTAGCACCCCAAAATCAATTAGGGACAGGTTATTAACAGTGATTAGGTGCCCACATTCCACTGATTTCAAAGGGAGCTGTGCACATAAATGCCTTTATTACTGCAAATGGCAAACTTCTGAAGTATTTTGCTCCATTAGGAATATCCACTGCTCGTTTAATGAATCAGATTGTGTGAAATTTTCTTTCTGGGGGGAGATTGAAATGTTTTTTTCTCTAGTCAAATTGACAGAAAACTGTTTCTGGTCTAGTCAAATCCACATGTAGTTTTTACCCTCCTTGACTCTCTGTGCGTGTGTGTGTGATATTCAATATACAGTTCCAAGGCTGGCTCTTAAGTGTAACCCAGTCCTTTTGCTCTCTCCTTTGTTCAGGTGTGAGTGTGGCAACATGCATGGCCATCCTACATGTTGGCAGCACGCAGCAGGTACGAACTGGATCCACTAGTTCTAAGGAAGAAGATTATGAAAATGATGCTGCCACTATTGTACAGAAATGTGTAAGTAGATGACATGGAGGGAAACTATTTGAGGGAGAACAGTCTTGTGTTCACTTGTTTCTGTTAAGAAAGCAAGGGATCAGCTGGAAATGCATAGTCTGGGGCTTGCAGAGAAGAACTCTTTTTGCTTATTGGATATTTTATGTATCTGGGTCACTTTCTGCTCCCCTTGCTTCCTGGCATTGGACTGCTGATGCCAAAAGAAAGGTTGATACTGATGTAAGCTCTGTAACATCTGAGAGCTTGCATTAGGGTGGGTAATTGTTGAGGGGGCAGAAGAAGCTTGAGAGGGGAGTGTGAGTAGTGTCCAGAATGGTTTAGCGACACCCTGTCAGATAGCGTCACGGTTACAAAGAGTGCTGGGTTTTCTTTCAGCTTGAAATCTACGAAATGATTGGGCAGGCCATCAGCAACTCACGCCGTGCAGGGGGGGAGGTAAGAATGGATCTGCTTGTGAAACTTTCTCACTTTACAACCTAGGTGGGTGGTGTATTTGTTCAGCTGGATTCACACAAGTGTCCATTTTTTGTTTTGCTTTTGGTTCAATAGCATTACCAGAATTTCCAGCTGCTTGGTGCTTGGTGTTTGCTAAACAGCCTCTTCCTCATCTTGAACCTCAGTCCTACAGCCTTAGCCGATAAGGGAAAGGAGAAAGACCCATTGGCTGCTCTTCGTGTCAGAGACATCATTGCTCGAACAAAAGAGGGAGTTGGGTCTCCCAAACTAGGCCCTGGGAAAGGGTATGTGATTACCCCCACTGAGTCGACCAGTTTCTGTGTGTCACTGTGGTTATTGCTTTGGTGTGAAATCTCTGCAACTCTGGAATCTGGCTGGTTTCATGAAGACACTCCTCCTTTTCATATTTTGGTCCATTCACTTTCCTTTATCCAATTTTCTGCCTTTTCAGTTTAACAAAGCAATTTCTCAGCCATCTTACTCAGCTTAATCTTTTTTCACCAATTACATGTCAGCCAGCACTTAGATTCTTCTAAGAGGTTTTTTAATCTACAAAACAATCTGAAGGTTCCACTTGAGGCTTAGCACGACTGCTTTCTGTTCTCAAGGGGGAGTTTCTTGTTTTGGCCTGGGTGAAGGCGCAGTTGGGCAAGCAAAAAAAGGCTGCTGTTCTTTATTGGGGGTGTTGGCATCTCTTTCATTCTGGATAAAGAGTAGATGCAGTTTTGGGATGATACTAGCAGTAACGGTTCAAAACGTGTCGTGTGGTGGAGGAGCATTCTGAAACAAAAACTAATTACCTGGTCCTCCTTATAATACAGTTTTGAAGTGTACCTGATCAGTTTGGCTGTTATTGTGGGCAAGACATAACTATAACTTGGAGGCATTGAGCTGTGTACTTTATACACTGAAAGTTCAGAATATATGCTCTCGCTGGATTAAAACCTTCAGAGGTGACTAAGTGATGTAAAATCGTGAGATTGAGTAGTGATTCTTTAGCATGATTTCTTTAGAACGTGGAGTATTGGAGATCTTAAGCCATCATCTTTTATTTTTCTCTAGGCATCAAGGGTTTGGTGTTCTGTCAGTGGTGCTAGCAAACCATGCTATCAAACTCCTAACATCACTCTTCCAGGATCTGCAAGTGGAGGCACTACATAAGGTGTGTAGATGGCACATGGATTCCCTTAATCGGTTTGTCTTCTCCACTGGAATATGCTTTTAACTTTTCCTTTGCTGCTGCCCTCTAGGGATGGGAAACTGACGGGCCCCCAGCAGTGCTGAATATCATGGCTCAGAGCACATCAATTCAAAGAATTCAGCGGTTGATCGATTCTGTGCCTCTCACTAATTTGCTGCTGACTTTGCTGTCCACTTCTTACAGAAAGGTAGGAGACAACTTAGATAAAGGAGTTCTGTAACATTCTTTCTCTCGGTTAAATAATGAGACCTGTACAGAAAGCTCCTCTTGCAAGTATCTACTAACAACCTAAACAGAAGATTTTAGAATTGGCTCTTACATGATCCCATTAAGCTGAATAGTAGTCATGACCAGTGACTTGCTGGACTGTATGCAGAATGGGAGCTTTTATGTTCATACTGTAATATGAAACTAAGCTTGCAGTCTTCCAACAGTTTCTAGCTCTGCTTGCCATCGCAGATGATGACAGGCAATATTTAGAAAACAATATTTGAAGAGAAATGTTGGCAAAGCAATTTGAGCAGACTTTCGTGGCGGGTGATAAAAGAAGAGCTTTGGGAACTTTCTGTTGTGCATAGTAAGAGTTTAACCCTTGCTATTGTTTTAAGGCTTGTGTCTTGCAGCGTCAGAGGAAGGGTTCCATGAGCAGTGATGCAAGTGCCTCCACTGATTCTAATACATATTATGAGGATGACTTCAGCAGCACTGAGGAGGACAGCAGCCAGGGTAATAGTATGCAACAAGCTCTCACACTTTCCTTTAAAGTAGCAGAGGCTTGCGCACTAGGCTCCTGCCTGCCTAGACTGGTGTTACATTTTAGCTGATGAGATTTAAAATGGTTTGTTAGGTTCAACAGGCAGAGAAGTACCAGCTATGCTCAGTCTATTGCAGTCAGCATCCTAGTGATACAGGAGCTTTATATCCGTTTAAAATATTATTTAGGCAGATGCCAAGGAGTCTTTCTTCCCTTGACTGGGAAGTTGCTTTTGGAGCCAGGCTCATTTCACCGTTAGTTTGTGACTGCAAAGAAAATGTCAGGTTTTGGGCTTGCTAATATATTACTTTGTACATTTGCTGGGCTTTTCCTTAGTAAAGCAGCTTGTAGAAGGGAAGCTGCTTTAAGCCTAAATGGTGGTTTCCTACGTCTTTTTTTTTTTTTTTCTTGTCTTTTTTTTTTTATTAGATGATGACAGTGAACCCATCCTCGGCCAGTGGTTTGAAGAGACCATTTCTCCAAGTAAAGAGAAAGTGGCCCCTCCTCCACCCCCTCCACCGCCCCCTTTGGAGAGTTCACCTAGAGTGAAAAGCCCCAACAAACAGACGACTGGGGAGAACGGGAACATTCTGGCCAGCCGCAAAGACCCAGAACTGGTACAGAACAGTCTTCAAGACTCATTGTGTCCTAAGTGAGATATAATGTGGTTCTCAACCCAGAGAGGCTCTCGTCAGTTTGGCACCTAGCAACTTCATTGTTTAAATGTTGTGCAGTTTAGTGTGTTGACAATGAAGTATCACCATCTAGTGGGGAGTGGAAGGCTGGGGGTCTGAATGACAGGGATATTGGTTTCCAGGGAACTTTTGTGCTACTCTTCAGTCAGCAGATATGTCTAAGTAATCATTATTGCCAGGGAAGAGCAGATATAAGATAATCTGCCATCAGTTTAGTTTGCAGCAGGTGAACTTGCCTGATAATGCTGTTAACAGTTCCTTTATTTAACAGTGAAAATGAATGGTGCTGTTGAGAAGCTAATGAACAGTTGTCTGTGAAAGAGACTTGATGTGGAACGGAGCTGTTGTGCAGCAGGCTGGACTGTAAAAAAAACAAAACAAAAAACCCCCCCAAAATGTGTGTTTATGGAGGCAGGGTTTAGCTGGGTATTGAGAAATCTGATAGATTTAGCAATGGCTTTTCTTTGTTCAATGTTTCCTCAACCACTATTGGTCTTGATTCTAAGATGCATATCTTCTTTTCCTCCTTTTCAGTTTTTAAGCTTAGCTTCCAATATTCTGAACTTCATCACCTCCTCCATGCTAAACTCCAGGAACAATTTCATTCGCAACTACTTAAGTGTGTCTCTTTCCGAGCAGCACATGGCCACACTGGCTAGCATTATCAAGGAAGTGGACAAAGATGGGCTGAAGGGTCAGTGCACAAGAACCTCTTTTGGATTTCTAGTCCTGCGGGTAGAGTTGTAATAATAATCAGCTTGATCTTGATTGTGTTGCAGGCACATCAGATGAGGAATTTGCTGCTGCATTGTATCACTTCAACCATTCCTTGGTGACCTCAGACCTTCAGTCCCCTACCTTGCAGGTCAGTCTGCAAAAAATCTGTATGTTGGATGTAAAACCAAATTGCTTGGCTTTCCGTGGGTGACCATGTATTTGTGTGTGAGGACACTGGTGCTTCATACTCCGCTGGAGAACTCTTCTTTGTGGCCCAAAATATTTTATTCTGAGAGTAAAGGAATGGAGCATGGTGGGGCTGGGAAATAAGATCCTCCTTGAGAAGATACTGCAGAGTATTCCACAGGATAGGAAACAATGGTAGACTCGTCATTTAATACTTATTTGTATCTTACATTAATCCTGGAATGGGTTTAAATCAATGTGTGTAGTAATATGTCGATTCAGGTATTTGGTGCCTCTCTGATAGGGTTGAAAGGAAACTATTTGTGTGGGAGATGCTTGGTGATCTCATCTGTATGGAAGAAAGTATTTTTCCTCATAATTTTTTTTTTAATTGGCCGTCTTTTTTTTCTTTGCCTGCTGATGAAGCATTGGACGTTGGCTATAGCTAGAGGTGGGAATTTTCCTGGGGTGTGTTAGTGCTACCCCTGGTTGTTAGAAACATCTTAAACAACACTCTTGTGATATCAAAACATCTGTCAGATCTGGGGTTGAAATGAATTTTTTCTACCAGGTCAGATTGGCAGGACTGTCAGTATTTTGCAGCACAGAGCATATGTTGATCCTCTAATCATGCATTAAACTATGAAATTTCCCCTGCCATTGATGTAGCTGAGGCATTGACAATGCCTGTCTTGTGGCACACTGTTGGGCTCTTTAATAGGGTCCTCTGTGGCTGTGGTATGGATGAAAGAGTTAAAGTGAATGATCTTGTGGACTCCTTTGGACAAGTGAATTCAGGGGACTGTTCTTGATGCCTTAGAAGTGTGTCTTTCCAGCCCAGTGTTTCTGTAAATTAACTCTCTGAGCTGTGGAGATGTTTAAAGGGGAAAATGATTTATTTTCTGTAGTTGGGGTGCCGTTAGCTCAAAGAATTGTTTCTGAATATGCTTTTTACCACAAGAATTTCCTGTGTATCTGCTTGGCTCTTTAGGATTGATAACAAAAAGATGGATACATAAACATCTTAATTTGACCCAAATATGCCAAATATTGTAACTCCACAAAGGGAAATACCAATGCATTAAACTCTGAACCTACCTAGAGATATCAAATTGAAGCCTTGGATTTACTTCATGCAGCATGTAAGGCTTTCCTCCCAACTAATAATATATTTGGTTTTTTTGCATCAGAATACACTTCTACAGCAGTTGGGAGTGGCCCCTTTCTCGGAAGGACCTTGGCCGTTGTACATCCATCCCCAGAGTCTGTCTGTACTCTCCCGCCTTCTCCTAATTTGGCAGCATAAAGCCAGTGCACAGGGAGACCCTGATGTCCCAGAATGCCTCAAAGTTTGGGAGCGGTAAGATAACATTAAGTATTATAACAACAAGCAAGTTTTCTCCTTAGCTGTCTTCCTGCGAGACAGAATTTTTTGTTTGGGCAAGTTAATCCAACATCGGTGCTGTTCATGTAAGGTAAAAAAATCCTGGGTTGGGTAGGAGAGGGGGGATAGGAGTATTTTGTGTGTTTGAGATGGTACCTTTCAGAAATTCCACAGAAGGAAAAGATGCAGGATATGGATGAGAATAGGGAGTGCAAACATTTACCTACACATCAAGACCTAAATGAACAGAGAATAAAGTAGCTCTGTTAGAACTGATTTGAAAGAGAAAAGGCAAAACTTTTTTTTTGCTAGATTCCTGGTGGGTATTGGGTCCTTGTACTAAGCCCATCGTTACAGTAGCTAAACCACCCCTCTTGTAAGAGTGAACCATAGATGAACAGCTCATCTTGCTAGAACTCTTCCTACTTCAATTTATTTCTCTGCTGGCAGGTTTGTGAGCACTTTAAAACAAAATGCCCTGCAGGGGGCACTTCCCAGTGACACAGAAGACCTGAATGTTGAACACCTCCAACTCCTCTTGCTTATTTTCCACAACTTCTCTGAGAAAGGCCGCAGATCTATCTTGACCCTCTGTATCCAGACCATTCTGGAGCTGACTGTAAAGATGGATTCCCAGTTGCAGTCTGTACCGCTAATCCTAGCTCGCCTACTGCTGGTCTTTGACTATCTGCTTCATCAGTATTCCAGAGTTCCCGTGTACTTGTTTGAACAGGTAAGCTTCCGAGGAAGTATGTTACAGATGTTCAGTCAGGTAGTTTCATAGTTGGTAAGGTTGGAAGGAACCTGAGAGAAGTCCGACCCCCTGCCATGGCAGGAAAAAGTACTGGGTTCAAACGACCCCAGCAGGGTGTTCGTCTAGCCTCAGCAATGAACTATAGCAGGTACTTAATTTGTTGCTTTCTTTTATCTCTAGTTACCCTCCTTTTTAGCCCTTCTGGTAACTCTCTTGAATTCAGTAATGGCCTGTGAGGTTGTGACAGCAGACATTTGGTTCTAGCAGCAGCTTTAGTAGTGTTGTGGCATGACTACTGCTACTGTATGTGAATAGATGTTGGATAGCATGAGATGCTTCCACAGTAATGCCCAGAGTAGTAAACCTGCCTTACTTCTGATAAGGGTAGAGGCCTATCGGTGTCTCTTCACTGATTCACAAATACCTTTAATGCAGCGTTCTCCGAGTTTAGCTTGTCTGCATTTTGTTTGTTGGCAGTTCTACATTTGGGGGAAAACAGAACCTTGGACTGTAGTCTTGCTCCACTGACTGAAATGTATAAATCCCGTCTCTACCTGAAAGCGTCCTGTTATTTCAAACAGTTTGTTAGTTAGGACTCTTTTTATATGGGTTTTTTTAGTTATCCGTGAACCTTTGTTTTCGGTGTCTGCATTTACACAGGTGCAATATAATCTGCTAACCCCACCCATAGGCTGGGTCAGCGGATCCCAGGAGAGTAGTAGACGAACCGCTATCCCTATCTACCATGGCTTTAAAGAAGTGGAAGAAAACTGGACCAAACACTGCTCATCAGGTCAGAGGAAGAGCTATGGCAGAATTTTGTGCTCATAGACTTTAGGAATATTACGTGAAAAACTTTAAAGTAAACCTATTTTTAACACAGTCACTGGGTGTACAGCTTGTCTAAACACCTTTTACAGTTGTGCATGTAATGTGTCCTTAGTTTATTTAGCAAAATTCTTTCCTAGCCTTAAACCATGAATGGCTTGGCTTTGGGGAGAAAATGATTAGTGATGATAGGCCCAACAGTATTGCTAATTCTAAATTTAAATGACTTTGGTATTTATGTCTCAGATGCAGTGCCACAGCCCAGGTTCTACTGCATCCTGTCACCCGAAGCTTCCGAAGATGACTTGAACCGCCTAGATAACACGGTACCCAGACTTCCTTTCTTTAAAAGACTTCTTCCAGACCTTTAGGTTTTGGGTTCTGTTGACTTTACAACAGCCACATGGAGAAATGAGGGGGAAGAGCAGTAGATAGAGAATGTGCTTTTCAGTTCCAGTGCATAGAGAGTCAGTGTAGAAAATGACCTGGACTGCAGATATGATGTACCAGAGAGGAAACCTGCTTGAGAGTTACTGTTTTTATTAAGGAGGAACTGTAAACATTAGCTGCATAGGCGATAGCAGTATAAAATAATTAACCAAGGGATTTTAATATTGTTTAAATTTGTGTTCAGGCTCAAGTTTTAGATGGGCATCTTGGGTGAAACATCTGAGGCTTCCCAGTTGTGATGTTTTGGCAGTTCCTTTGACCACTCTGTGTTGCTTGGAAATAAACATTGGCTAAAGAACAGGAGACCTCTTCTACTGTACTAACCTGGGATTCACTCAGACCTACACAAAGAGCCTTTCAGTCCAAGTTAACTCTTGAGTTTCTTAGCAATTGAGGTGAAAGGGAGCTGGCTTCAGAATTGCCTCCCCATCTCTTTGCCCCATGTCCCATCTATTCTCGCCCCCGGCTGCTGTCCTCGCTCACTAAAACTGGCATTGTGGCAGCTGACGAGAGGGTAGCATGCTGTTAGATGGGGCAGTTTCTCACGTACATCAGGGATCCTGTTGTAAATTTTGCTGCTTTTAGGCACACGCTGAATGCATCTTTTATCACCCTGGGTGGTTATTGGAGCAGTTGTCACAAACCTGACCTGAGGTTGTTTCTTGCTGACGCTCTGCGGTGTGTTTTGCTTGTGCGGGAGAGGATCTCAAGTGCACGTGGATAGGGAGTTGTGCAACTGAGGAAGAAACAATCCTGGTTTGGCTTCTTCCATAGGTTTGTGAGGTCCTGTTTTCTAGGATTGTGAAGTATGATGAGCTTTATGCGGCCCTGACCTCACTACTTGCAGCTGGATCACAGTTTGACACCCTCCGGAGGAAAGAAAACAAAAACGTCACAGCACTGGTAAGGGCGTATGTCAGTGGGGTTATAGCACTGTCCATGATGTCAGGCGGCTCCAGGGGTTGGGTTTTATGAGAGTCTGGGCAATAGTTATGGAAGTTGAGAACTGAATTGTTTGCAGTAGGTTTTTACTTTATACAAGTTTAAGCTAATGCTCCCAGCAGCAGCAGAATTTCAGTACCATCTTCTGGGGCGGGGTTAATTTGAAATCGGAGCAGTCCAATGCAAACCAGAACAGATAAGCCAGGTCCTGTTTCTTGGCTGGGCTGCTTCTGCAGGCTTTACCTTAGGAGGATCTGTTGCTTGCCCCCCACACAGCAGATCATCTGCTTCATTGGTAGGGGAGCACACTTGCAGGTTGTATACCCCTCATCTCCCATCATGGCTTTCTTGATCCCTTACAGGTCTCTCCCAGATTGAATTGCCTTTTGGCCTTCTATCTGAGGACCAGGTGACCTGCATGCTATTGCTCAATACTTGGTCTCAAACCCATCCCAGGGGAAGCAGCTGACTAAGTCAGAGTTAAGGACTTTTTCCTTAAAAGACCATCCCAATGCTGCGACAGTAATGTGGTTCACTCATGAGCATAACCTGTAGGGCAGTGTCTGTTTCAGGTTTCCCTCACTGCTTAGAAGGAATTACTTGCTCTTTACAGCTAGGAGGGCATATATTCCTTTTGTTGTAGTTCTGTTAGTGAGAGAGAACCTTTTACTCGAACAGCAGGCTCTCCAGGATAGTTTTGAAAATGTCCACTCTCCAAGCCAAGTTGGGTGGTAAATGATATTAAATGACATTTCTGCTGAAGTTCTCTTGAAACATATTATATACTTTTGACTTCAGGCTCATCTTACCTTCCAAATGTATGCAGGAGGTTTAGCTAGAAGATGATGGAATGAGCCACCGTGAAGAAAATAAAATTGTTGAGTGAGCTAAGAAAAGTCATGCCACATTCAGCACAGATAGAAGGGTTGTCTAGTATACTCTAATCTTTGGGATAGTATCTTTACCTACACAGAAACCCAGTGATAGAATTATAGCTGTTCTAGGGCAAATGAAAGCGCTCTTACTGATGTATACCTCTCTTGCCTTTATTAGGAGGCCTGTGCACTTCAGTACTACTTCTTGATACTCTGGAGGATCCTGGGGATTTTGCCCCCTTCTAAAAACTACATGAATCAGCTGGCGATGAACACGCCTGATATGAGTGAATGTGATATCCTGCATACGTTGCGCTGGTCCTCCCGCTTGCGTATCATCTCCTATGTTGTTTGGATCAAGGTACAGTCCTTACCCTTGAATTCTCAATGTATTATTAGAATTTAAAGCAGCAATACTCATTCCTAAGAATGAAGAAAGAAATGAAATTGCAGTAGTGTGTATTGAATCCTAAAGAGGAGAGAAGTGCAAACTGTCTTGGATAGATTAAGCATTTTTCATCCTCCTGATAGCAGTCGGGAGAATTAAACTACCGTATACTTTTAGTTCCAACTTTTACATGAGAATATAGTAGCAGGTGTTTCCATGATTGGCAGTGGCAGTGTGAATCTGCTCTCCCAGGCTTATTGAATGTAGGAAGTGTAGTTTTTGCATAGTAATGGGAAATTGGAATTGGTATATATGTGACTTAAAAACAAATTGCCCTAATATGATAGCTTATGGACTAGTTCATTCCTACAGCCCTTTTAAATGATGTTAAATGTGAAATTTCTTTGCAATTGCTCCAGGATCACTTGATCAAACAAGGCATGAAAGCTGAACATGCTGCTTCTCTCATTAAATTGGCCTCCACTAAGTGCAGCTCAGTGAAATATGATGTGGAAATAGCAGAGGAATACTTTGCTCGACAGGTAAGCTGGTGAAAATGCTAAATATGTATAAGCTAGCATGGAACGTTGACTTTCATATGATGCCTTGCTCTGAAAAATTGTCATCCTTCTGTTTTTAATAGATTTCCTCTTTCTGTGGGATTGACTGCACCACTATTCTCCAGCTGCATGAGATTCCCAGTTTGCAGTCCATTTACACCCTTGATGCTGCCATTTCCAAGATCCAGGTTTCCCTGGATGAACACTTCTCTAAGCTAGCTGCAGAAACTGACCCACACAAATCATCAGAGATAACCAAGAACCTGCTGCCCGCTACTCTGCAGCTTATTGACACCTATGCTACATTCACCAGGTATGAGGATAGTGCGTTCAGAAGGATGAAACTTCCTTTTCTGTCAGTGACTCGTCAGTTTGAGTTATCCATTCCAGTGAAGTTTTAACATAGTCCATTAAATTAAGCATCACTGCTTAATTTAATATATTTTATGGGACGAATGTTTAAAAGAGTGGACTCTGTCGAGAACTTGTGAATTTTGTTCTTTTTCCAAGTTATCGATTTGTTTGATCATTCAAGGGTTTCTGACAAACTTACAAAACAAACGGCTTTACCTCTGAAGATGAAACCTCTTCGTAACATCCTGAGATTGTAGTCCAAGGTTATGTTTCACTATGCTGTTGTTGAGACGGACAGTGTAACTAGCAGTTGAGGAGATTAAATCTCCTCAAGTAAGATTCCAGGGTCTCTTTGTTCCTGTGGAAAAGAAACTGAAAGTAAATTGGCCTTTTTACTTGCTGAGTAGCCATTTCTGTTAGTAAAAAGCTTAAAGAAGATAAAAAGAAGCAATAGCTAGAATTATACTGCATGATTTATGAGGTAAAATTTCAGAGGTTTGGTTCTGAAGTTTGGCATCTTGTCTGTATTGATGTATTATTTTTGAACGGTCTTCTGAAAGGAATCCTTTCCATCCCCAATACAGATCTTATTTGCTACGGAGCCTGTCTGAAGAAGGCTCGGCTGAAAACAAACCTTCTGAAGAGAAGCTGCGGGGTTATGCTGCTGTCCTGGCTATAGGATCAAGCCGTTGCAAGTCAAATACTCTGGGTGAGCTCCCATGAAATTCCACTGTGCGCTTAAATTTAAGCAAGAGTTGTTGCAATGGCATAAACATTCTGCTTCAAGCTGTTGTACTGCCCAATTTATCCTCCTTCCCAGCCATCATCTCTAGCACCTGGATATTGAGTCTATGAAGTCAGCTACTAAGCACCTAGAGATGTGGAGTCCCTTTCCTTAGTTTAGGACCAGCCTGGGGAAGTCATGAGAGCCATGGCTAGCTTGAACTTCATCTGGAATTGAACCTTTTTGCAATTATATTAACAGTCTGCTGCCCTAGCGCTTCTCTGGCTTTTTAGGCCTTTCCATGTTGTTGTTGAAATCTGCCTGCTTGGCTGCATTTTTAACGGGGGTAAGCTGTCGGATTTGGTAATAAGTGAAGCTTTCAGAGTTCTTTGTGAGGGATTGCTACTGACTAGCGACTTGATGAAAGTATTTTGACAGCTTAGCATCGTTGAGTTAACGTCTTTTTCCAGTGCAAGCTTTGTTTAGAATGATCTTGACTTAACTTAGAAAAACACACAACCAGCCTTGCCAGCAGAATGGGACATCAAACAAATCTAACTATCCCTGTCCTATCCAGATAGACTTGCCTAATTTGGATGATGAAGTTCTTGCTTTTAAGCACTGCCTAACTGAATCTCAGATTCCTGGCGATCCCTTTGAAACTCTTTCCAAGAACTCTAATCCCTGTTTTCCTTGCAGGTCCAACACTTGTCCAGAACTTGCCACCGGCAGTACAGACCTTATGCGAATCCTGGAACAACATTCATACTAATGAATTTCCAAACATTGGATCATGGGTGAGTCCAGCCTCGCCTCAGAGTGGTCCTGAAATAACCCTGATGATGTAGCTTTGTGGGAAAAGTGTCTACTATGGTTCTTGTTTAATTTCAAAATGAAATAGTAAAATCTGATCATGGGGAAATACTCCTTCAGGTTAGGAGGGTTCCACAATCTGCTATCACAGGAGTGCTCCCGATTTTACATGAATCAGCACAGAATTCAGGTATTCTAACCTCTAACAGAAATTTGACCAATAGAAATTACAAGTCTGAGCATGTTGTATCCTTATCAGCACAGCCGGGTTGGTCAAATCAAGGCAGAGATCTGTGTAGTGCTATGAACAGAAGAACTTCTAGCACTATAGGGCTTGTAGGACAACAGTGGACAACAGTGGATTTTTTAATTCCTTAAAGGTGAACTTCAAATTGCACACTGACAGTCTGCACTGAGCTCCCATATGCTTCTCCTTTCTGATGCTCCATACTATGCTCCCTGTGATGTCTTCTAAATTTGTCCTTGTTCTTTTTAGCGCAATGCCTTTGCAAATGACACAATCCCAGCGGAAAGCTACATCAGTGCAGTTCAGGCTGCTCACCTGGGCACCCTTTGCAGCCAGAGTCTACCTCTTGCAGCCTCCTTAAAACACACGCTCCTTTCCTTGGTCAGACTCACTGGGGACCTCATTGTGTAAGTGAATGTTTTTTCTCGTTCTGCAGGTTCTTACCTTGCCTTTCAACTTGCAATTTCTGGATATGGGGAGAAAAGAGGTGATGGAGTCTGATCTTGAGACCAGGGTCTAAGATCTCTAAACACTGAACTCAAGTCAGATTCAGAGCAAGCACTCTGAATTGTGTGTATACATCTGGTCTTTGACACTCAGTTTCTTTATGGTTTTTCTGGTTTCAGTGAACAATAACTTTGCTCTGGCAAAGGATTTCTAGAAGCCAAACTTCTTCCTCGGAGGAAGAATACGTAAACTTTTTTTGCAGAATTGGAAAGCAGCTGAAGTGCGATCTCACTTTTTAGATTATGACACGAAGTACATCATGTTGGGAGTGTTAGTGTTTCCAGAGTGTCACAAGAACCAAGTAGAACAGAAATCCTTCTTGCCTAGTGACTTCACTGTGGGTTTTGGATACATGTAACTAGAGGCTGATACTGCAGCCATTTTAAGAAGATATACTGAATGGTGCAGTGACTGTCTAGGAGAGTGTTGCGGCTGTTTAATCTACTGCAGTCGCTCACATAGTTTTGGGAATCAGAAGTATCTCAGAGGCAATAGGTGTAGAGGAGTTGTTCAAAATGGGCTGTGGGCTTGACATGGATCGTGGCTGTCATCTAGAGTTGTATTCTGCCTGCATGCCTCTTAATCTAAATTTTACTGTAGAGTTCATTTTCTAGCATGCTTATGTCAGTGTTAATGGAGTTCCTGTTTTTTCCTTTCAAGCTGGTCGGATGAACTGAACCCACAACAGGTGATACATACTCTATTGCCCCTTCTCTTGGAGACCAGCACGGAAAGTGTGGCAGAGATCAGCAGCAACTCCCTGGAAAGGGTCCTGGGGCCTGCAGAGTCAGATGAGTTCCTGGCTCGTGTCTATGAGAAATTGATCACGGGATGTTATAACATACTGGCTAATCACTCCGATCCCAACAGGTAAACACATACAGACTGGCCCTCCTTCTGGTATGTGGCCAGGCATGTGGGAATGATCATCACAATCCTTATGCATCAGTATAGCTTCTTTACCAGCATTACAAACTGGCAGGGACTAGTATGTTCTCTTCTGTGCTGCAGAAACTTCAAAGGAGTGCAAGATACAAATAAGCAGTGTGAATGTGATAATCTGCTTTAACTGAGTATGGACCCTATGTTTATATTTGAACAGTGGAGAACTTGTGGCTGTTAAACAAACGGATGTTAAACAACGAGCATGAAATCAAGACTTGAGATGCTGATCAGAATCATTGTGTTCAGCTAATTCTCTATTGTTTGCTCTATTAAGTTAGGCTGGCTAATCCCAGCTTTCTCATCGCAAACCAGACAGATTTATGCCTTTCCTTTCCCATTCTGTCTGTGTAAGTACCAAGATAATCAGCTTCGTGTACAGGTGCACATCCCAGCTATCTGAGATGTAAAACCATTATGCATGATGATATTGCATCTTTTTAACATTGATCCCTGGTGGATGGAAGAAACTCAGAAGGGAGCTGACTACATATTCTATTAGAGAATGAAAGTGTAATTGGATTTTCCATGGAGGGTGCGTTGAGGGGATGTTTGCTGCAGAAGCATGGCTGTTATTCCAAGCCACACAAGGAAAAAAGCTTGCAAAGGAGTGCTACTAAAAGCAACTTGAGCCTTATAGTGGGCAGCTGATTAGATGTGACTTCACAATGTGATACACTGGCCTTTTTTGCTGCCGTACAGGTGGGGTGCATTCATAAAGGCATCAAGTAATGGTCTTTTCTGTGTGCTCTGGGTC